>NC_056512.1:45989841-45994721 GCF_014905685.2 Nematolebias whitei | reverse complement strand
CAGCAGCAACATGAAACAGATCAGCAGCAGCATGAAACAGATCAGCAGCAGCATGAAACAGATCAGCAGTAACATGAAATGGATCGGCGGCAGCATGAAACGGATCAGCAGCAGCATGAAACAGATCAGCAGCAACATGATGTGATTTTTCACAGTGATAGAGATTCATGAGTCTAACAGCTGGTATTAGTTATAGTTATATATATATATATATTTTTTTTGTATATATAGTTTTTGATTGTATGCTCATACAGTATTCTTTCTAGTCTAATTTTGGACTAGATTTCTGTATTTTTAAGGAACCCTTCCATAATGCCCTGATACATGCTCAGTCTAATCTGTCCAGATGACATGACTTAACTTTTCTGTGATCCCTTCCATAGTTTATTTTTTATAATGATGGAAATAGTTTGTCTGCCTTCAGGCCCAGGTCTCCCCTGCAAAAGAGATCTGTGATCTCAATGGGATTTGCCTGGTTAAATAAAGCTGAATAATAGTAATATAAGTAAAATTTGGTTTTGTTTATGTTGGTAAATATCTTGTGTTATTCAATAGCACAAGCTACAGTAAACTTACATATCTAACAATATGATAAACTGATAAACTTATGATAAAGTAATAATTGGATAGACTGACCACACAAATGTGAAAGTGTGCAATATAAAAAAACTTAAGTTCTCTGTGAATTTCTTTTTAGGAAAATTATCATTATGTGCGGACTGATCATATTACCTTGCAGCACATACATTTTTTTTAATATGAGCTACTTTAATATTTTTTTGGGGAAAACGAAACAACAAAATCTATTTACACAATGTCTGAACAAACATCCATCATACTCAATAGGAACACAGCAGTAAGTTGTGCAAAAAGACTGAACTATAGCCCAACGCTCTTCAGATTGTTTGATCTGACCAGCTGTAAATATCAAATAGGCAAAAGCTGCTTTGTTTTCTACCCTTAATTGGAATTTATGTATTATTTATTGGGCGGTCAGTGAGCGCAAGTTCTCGGTTTCTAGTCGGACATATTTCAAGGAAAGACGTAGATTTTTGCAGATCTCACAAGCTAACGATAAGCTACTCTTCCGGTTGATCGCGTCAATCCGGTCCATCCACTCTTGTTTCAAGTCGTGTCACCGTGTGATGACGTCTCTTGTCACTATGTGATGACGTGTCCGCGCGGGAGACTGTTCAATGCGACGCTCTTTTGTTTTTTCTTTTAGGAAACGGTAAATGTTTCAGCTGCCATGACTCAGCGTTGAACTTTGTGAGCAGAACGTTTAGTTGTTGCCCGTGTTTCCTGCGCTGCGGCAGCGTTGTAACATTTCAGGAGCCATGCTGAGCTCCAGGCTGCTGACCCTGGTCCTGGTGGTCCGGCCCGGCAGGGTGCTGCTGGGCATGAAGAAGAGGGGCTTCGGGGCCGGAAAGTGGAACGGGTTCGGGGGCAAAGTTCAACCTGGGGAGAGCATTGAAGATGCTGCTAAAAGGTCGGTTCAGTTGCTTTCGTTTTCCGGCTCCTAAAAGTAATAATCATTTATGTCGTAGATGCGTGTTTTTACAAGTTTTAGCCTCAGGAAATGTTCCGTCTGTGCTCACGTGATCTTTAAACAAATGTCCGTTCATTCGAGTGTTGACAGCAGCAGGGGCGCTACTGGGGGGGGGGGGGGCATCTCTAAAGGTTTGTGACACCCCAACCCCCCCCGGCAAGAGTTCTATTCTATTCAGCCCCATTCATTTTGAATAGATTTTTAATTTCCCCTAACTATTTAGAATTGGTAGAACCTTATAAACATATTAACAAACATCGCTTTAATGAATTAAAAATATAATATATATATTATGTGTATCAAGTTCCCCTGAAAAAGGACAACTGGTATGAAACCATTATCCTCAACATTAGGATTCAGAATTTCAGGAGGTTATATGCATAATATATTTTAATAAATATATATTTAAGAAAGGACAAGCTTCAGTGAGTCGTAGTGACGGGACTTTTCTCAATCAATAATATCTGTAAATAAAAAAATAGACCTATGTGCATCAGAAGGTGAGTCCTTTATTCTTGTATGACAGTATTTGTCCAATAACCTTTATACCACAACAACTAACAAATCTCCTGATATTGTGGCCACTCCAACATTTTTTATGGTCATCCCATTAACAGATTTTAGGAGGCACCACAGCTTCATGGAAACGATACATGGGAACCACATGTTTTCAAAGTGTCATGAAGCGTATTGTATCACGCTGTAGCGATACATCAAAACATCTGTACAGTCCTCAAACAGCCCAGGTGAAGGGTCTTACCATCAGTTGTCTTTGTCTCAGTGCTCCATAAAAACATTTACAAAGATTCTAGTGGGAGTATTTTAATTGCTGTGATGATGTGATAGAAGGCTGGATGTGTCACAAAGTGCTTTCATTAGTATTTCAGTAAAAAGTAACACTCGCGTTTTAGTTTTTACGTACCAGTTTATTTATAGAGCACTTAAAACAGCAACAAGACCAAAGAAAGTGTTGAACAGTCGAAACAAACGAGCAGCGCGGACAGGAAAACTTCAAATCTAATCAAATCTAGATACAAATAGCAGCAGATAATTTAGGTCGTTGGGTTCAACAAGTGTTCCTGAAGAGGCACCAACAGTTTAGAGGTGAATGTGTCAGTCTTGATATTACAGGTAGTTGCACGATGTCGCTTTAATCTACAGACGGGGAAAATGGGACTAAAATAGTTCATTACACTTGTTACTATTTTGTAACAAATGTCCAGTTTCTTGTCAATATAAACATTAAAGCGTGCAGCTCATTTGAAGGAGGAGACGTCCTTTATTTTTTAATATTTTTTGTTCAGCAAAGACTGCACAATAAAACCAGCAAATAATGGAAGTCAGTGGCAAAAGCAGAGAAAGCCCCCGTCCTCATTGGAGCTCTGCAGCTCAGCTTTTACACTTGGTTCATTGTACGGCCATTCTTTATCTACAAATGTAATTTAAAATGAAATAGTTGCATTTTGGGATCAGTCTTTGAGTGTTTGTATGTTCCCAGCAGAATTAACGAGAAGCTAGAGTGCAGGCGTTAATGAGAGGATGGAAAAAGCAGGTACGAGATGATTCGTGAGTGTTTTTAAGTCTGGAAGGAAGTTCTTCTGGACAGTCTGTTATTAATCATCTGTAGGAAGTTTGTTCCACTGAAGGAACGAAGCCCTGCGGCTGATTAGGCCAGACCTGTTCTCCTCCAGCTCAGAGCGCTCTGTTTGCAGACTCGTTACATTTGGACCTTTTTCATTTTATTCCTGGCCGTGAGTGACTTTTCTTCTGTTTCGCTGAACAGCTAATGCTAAGAGCAACTTTCCATTTGGACCAGAATCAGACGTGATGCTGATAAATTTGAAATGGACCTTCATGTAAACCGTCACATGCGCATCATCATGACGGTTCAGTATTGATCAAAACACATCGTGTGAAGCTGGTTATTGATCGTTGACTATCAGGATGGCTAGCTTACACGTTGTGAACAAAACCAACCTGCTTTGTGTCCAGTAACTCGGTTTCTGATGGTTTCAATAATTCAGTTTGTCTGAGCTGGTACCAGTTTATGTTTATTGCCTGAGAACGTCAGTAAATAAAACAGGAAAATGTAACGGCTGAACTCAACACGCCACAACAGAACATTCCTTTAATGAACACGAGCTGCAAATATTCTGTTTGGCATCATTTTGCTGGCAGTCATCATCAGTCAGGCAGATATCAAACGCTAAAAGTTTTTGTATACACGTTTAGCTTTTTGTTCCCTAAACCTTCAGTTTCTGTATTCTTCAGATTATAAGGTGCATTAAGCAAAACTAAACCGATAAGTCAAACTTTATTCCACTCGTTCACAATAAGCACATAAAAGCAGTTGGTCAGTAAACACAAGCAGAGTTGATACATGAGGCGTATTGCCCATGTTCAAGAGAAAGAAAGGATTTTAAGTTCTGCACCTTCTAGTCTGAAAAAGTGATGGTGTTCAAAATCAGCTCAGCTCCACCGCACAAAGTTAAGCTGTTCTGGAAACACTGGTTTCATGACGACACGCCTGAATGCTCATGGTGACATTTAATGTTGAGCCTTTTCTGATTTTAGGGAGCTCCTGGAGGAAAGTGGCCTCACTGTGGACGAGCTGGAGAAGGTTGGAAATATCAAATTTGAGTTTGTTGGAGAAACGCAGCTTCTGGACGTCCACATCTTCAGAGCTGATGCTTTTCATGGGGAGCCGACAGAATCAGACGGTAGGGAAAATTAAAGTTTTTATTTGTTTGTTTAAGAAACCAGAAGTCTGCAGAAATAACGGAGGAAACATCTTCGTGTTTGAACTCAATGAAACAGCCACGTGCACGCGTCATAGACCACCGTGCACTGTAAAAGTACACAGGTGGTATTTCACTGGGGTGCATCTGGTGGAAGAGCCGCCATGAAGGCGTCCCCCGAGGTCTCACTGGTCCTCTTTCCTCCAGTCTGCTGCTCGAGCGTCGAACACGTTCAAAACATGTGCAACAACTTTTGTCTCCAGACAGTTTGTCCTCACGGGCGTCTCCGACCGTCTCAAGGAGAAGCAGCTTGGACACAACACACTCGAGGCAAACGTCCAGGTCTAAAGAACACACCCATAATAATTACTATTGTTTTTTAAAGCTGGTCAGAATCTGCCCGTCATCTTTTCAGTTGCTAAGAAGAGTAGAACGTTGGCGGGGGCCGACAACAAAGTAACGTGCACGGCCGAGAATAGTTCTACAATCCACCATGTTCAAAAACTAGCTGTTCAAAACTCGGTCACATTTCCAGAAATGAGACCGAGTTTGTTTTGTTGTTTTCCAGAAATGAGACCAGTGTGACCAGTTTG
>NC_056512.1:45989489-45989831 GCF_014905685.2 Nematolebias whitei | reverse complement strand
TTTGTTCTGTTGTTTTCCAGAAATGAGACCAGCGTGACCAGTTTGTTCTGTTGTTTTCCAGAAATGAGGCCCGAGTGGTTCGACAGCAACAAAGTTCCCTTCAGTCAGATGTGGGCTGATGATGTCCTGTGGTTCCCTCTGATGTTCCAGAAGAAGAAATTTGTGGGATACTTTAAGTTTCAGGGCGACGACGTGATCCTCAGCCACACACTGGAGGAGGTGCAGGAGCTGGAGGAGGTGCAGGAGCTGGAGGAGGTGAAGGAGCTGTAGGAGGTGCAGGAGGTGCAGGAGCTGGAGGAGGTGCAGGAGCTGGAGGAGGTGCAGGAGCTGTAGGAGGTGCAG
>NC_056512.1:45987666-45989479 GCF_014905685.2 Nematolebias whitei | reverse complement strand
TGCAGGAGCTGGAGGAGGTGCAGGAGCTGTAGGAGGTGCAGGAGCTGGAGGAGGTGAAGGAGCTGTAGGAGGTGCAGGAGGTGCAGGAGCTCTGAGGAGCGTGACCGTTTGTACATCTGACACCCATAAACATGTTCTCATTGATTGTTGTAGGAAATAAATCCTGTCAATGTTTGCGTTTTGTTCAGCGGAACAAGATGTTGCAGCCCAACACAACGGTTGTGTGTGGGTGCGTGACCGCATCGTAGACTTTCAGTCACGTTCCAGAAAATAATTTTCAGGTGAATCATTTTGGAAAGACAGAAAAACTTTAGTCATTTTATTTTAGAAGATTTATTAATTCAGAAAATGCTTCTTCATTGAAAATATGTACAAAAGTTACAGTTTGGACTTGTGTATTTATCAAAAGTACTGAATGTGCAGTAACGGCTTCTTCATGAAAAATAAATGTGCGTTCATCTGTTTTGTGTTGGTGCACGTGGTGCACGTGAGGACATCTGCTTGTTACAGCAATAGCTTGTTGTTCCTGCAGGTTTCTTTCAATAAAAATCTGATAACTGTGTACAAATGTGCATATATTTATTTGTGTGTGTGTGTGTGTGTGTGTGTGTGTGTGTGTGTGTGTGTGTGTATGTGTGTGTGTGTGTGTGTGTGTGTGTGTGTGTGTGTGTGTGTGTGTGTGTGTGTCCCTGCTACAACAGGAAGCGATTAATCTGCAAATCAATAACCTGAAGTCTTGTACCATCAAAAGACGATAAAGGTGGTGGTTTACTATAAATCCTCTTTAGGCTCGTTGCACATTCGGACATAAAACGATACGTTTGGTCATTAATGAACAAAAGTGTTGATTTATTTCAGTGACTATTCGTTTATAAGTAAATGTCTAGTGTCAGTTTGGTGCCAGTCCTTTTAAATATACACGTTAGGATAAATTGTTGCAAAAATAAAAAATTAATCAGTTGAAAATTTGTGTTTTTTAGTAAATTCAGAACTTATATCCTTTTTTTTTAATGCAAATTTTAAAATAAAGAATTTTAAAATTAATACCTGGTAGTTTATTGAAAAATGTGTGTATGTGGCCAAAGTATGAATTAATTTTGATAACTGGTGCGAGGAAGAGCAGCGACTGGTGGAAACTCTTGATCCTCCGGCTGCACCAGTTTGGATCCGTTCCTCTGAACAGAACCGACTGGACTCTGGGACTGGGACGACTTTCTTCACAGTTCAGGTCCTCTTTTATGAAACGGGTCGTTAACAAGAGGTTTCTGGGACCCTGTACACATGTACCATGTGTGAATGACAAGTCTGAAATTAAATTAAAGACCTGGCAGAAAAGCAGTTTTCACACCAACAAATGCCCAAGTTTTAAATTAAGACGATTGTTTGAAAATAATGTTATGCACAAGTTCATACGTTTTACTATTACAAATGATGAAATACTTTGTGTAAATACTGTTTTTAACTTGTTGCATATGATAAACTGTTGAATGAGAGAAGTTACTCGCTATATAAAGTAAAAGTACATTCATATTCAGTGTGTGTGAATGTTGCTCCTTGGACAATCAAATAAAAGCTGATTTTGAAGTTGCGTGTAAATTAAAAAAAATTTTATTCTAAATGTAGTGATCTTTTTTCACAAAATGTGTCTGTCCAGACAATAACTTGATACTTCATGAAAAGTGTATAAATATCCTGAATTAAACGGCCTCGTGTACTGACGTGTGATTGTAAAATAGAGAAGATTCACACAGAAGCCTTTGAAGCAACAACCAATAATGGACTCAGAGGTCATAAACTCAACCAATAATGGACT
>NC_056512.1:45985963-45987656 GCF_014905685.2 Nematolebias whitei | reverse complement strand
CAACCAATAATGGACTCAGAGGTCATAAACTCAACCAATAGTGGACTCAGAGGTCATAAACTCAACCAATAATGGACTCAGAGGTCATAAACTCAGATTGTCCAACGTTCCTTCAGGCTGAAATGCATGTTTGTATAAAGGTCGGGAATAGTTCCTCGTGTATTTTAAGCTCAGAGCTTTACATCTTCCAGCATGTGTCGGTGTTTCTTTCTCCTCCTGTGTCTTCAGGTTTCAAACGAGAGGCTTTGGCCCATTTTTACCACCAAACAGAAACCCGAGTTTTGGCTGGAGCTCATTCCACACTTCTCCCATCTGAAAAGGAAAAGTGCACGTCACCTGCGTTGGTACTGCAGTATTGAATCATGTTCTACGTGTATTGAAATAGAAAGGATATGCATGCATGAGATTGCACTGAATTGAAGCTGGCTCAAATCCTGGATTATCTCCTCAGTCGCAGCAGTAATCTGTTGGTTAGTGGACCGTTGTAAGGGTGAGCCTGCAAACAGTCCTACCTCTCTGTGCCCTCGGACTTGGGAGTTAACGAAAGCCCCGAGGATGTGGGAAGTGACTGGAAGGTAGGTGAAGATGAGCTGCGTCTCTTGATGAAGGCAGAACAGGGAGAAGTAGTTGCGCAGCTCCACGGTCTGAATGGCATTTTCTTGCTGTTCACAGAATTGCACATAAAACATTTGCATTATTTAAATGAATAAAACACTTTATGAAGAGAAAACTTCTAAGTTAGGCTATCGCCACAAGAGTAATGTCTTCCGGACCGAAGGCGAAACGTTTCAGCACAAAAAAAAGAAACTGTCCAGATGACCTGACTGAAAAATGTTGGAAGAGTAATGTCGCTTCTAAAAATCGTTACTTTTTTCTGTACAGTAGTCCCTCACTGATCGCGGGGGTTACCTTCCAGACGACAAGCCGCCAAGTAGGGACGATATATATTTATATATATTTATATATATTTATATATATGTATATATATTTAAGGCTTTATAAACCCTTCCCATACTCTTGCAATGTTCTTAACAACGTTCGCACTTTATTATTTTATATAAACAATCCATGCTGCTCGTGTGGCTCACTCGGGTATAAGACGGACCCCCCGGCCCCTCCTTTCTTTTTCTGAGGCTGTTGCATGCACGCCTGATGCATGTGTGTATCTGGGACGCAATGGGGAAGACAGACCCCACCTCTCCTTTCTCTTTCTCTGCTGTGACAAACAGCCTCGAAAAGAGAAGGGGGGGGGGGGTCTGTCTTATACCTGAGTGAGTTGCGCTCAGCCACTCTCTCATTTTTTTTTTAACTGATTAACTCTTATTTTTCCACCTAAGCATTTTTTCTGATATTCTACATTTGTTCCTGTGATCTGTTCATCTCTGCTCCCTGAACAGTAGCAATGGGGAAAGACGGACTCCAACCCCTGCCCCCTCCTTTCTCTTTCTGAGGCTGTCTGTCACAGCAGAGAAAAATAAAGACAGACAGCCTTAGAAAGAGAAAGGAGGGGGCGGAGGGTTCGTCTTGTACCTGAGTGAGCCACACGAGCGGCTCCATTCACGCCATCAATCAACCAGTCGTGTGTTGTGTACAATCTTATGTTGAAAACCTGCGAAAGAGTGCGTCCACCAAAGAGTGAGTCCACCAAAGAGTGAGTCCACAAAAGAGTGAGTCCACAAAAGAGTGAGTCCAC
>NC_056512.1:45975171-45985953 GCF_014905685.2 Nematolebias whitei | reverse complement strand
AAAGAGTGAGTCCACAAAAGAGTGAGTCCACAAAAGAGTGAGTCCACGAAAGAGTGAGTCCACAAAAGAGTGAGTCCACAAAAGAGTGAGTCCACAAAAGAGTGAGTCCACAAAAGAGTGAGTCCACGAAAGAGTGAGTCCACGAAAGAGTGAGTCCACCAAAGAGTGAGTCCACCAAAGAGTGAGTCCACAAAAGAGTGAGTCCACCAAAGAGTGAGTCCACAAAAGAGTGAGTCCACAAAAGAGTGAGTCCACAAAAGAGTGAGTCCACGAAAGAGTGAGTCCACGAAAGAGTGAGTCCACAAAAGAGTGAGTCCACGAAAGTTGAACCGTGAAGTATCGAGGGACTACTGTTCATGGCAATCCAAAATGCTCCATCTCATCAAATTAAAAAAAGGTGTCTACAAAGTAGCTGAAGACTGACTGACAACTAAACTGGTCAGAATCCACATTGAATATATGAAAAATTGAATATTTTTATAAACAAAAATAATGTTTTAGGAGGAATTATGCTGCAAATGTCTAAACAAACCTGGAGCTGCATCCACAAGATAAAAGCCACCAGGGCTGCAGACGGACACTGCAAGTTAATTACCGTCTTAACGTGACTCATCTTTGTACCGGGGCCTGAATGAACGCTTTGACTCCTTCAAAATGCACCAGTTATTTACAACAGTACACTGAATACTTCAAAAGGATGAAAGAGAACGTTACGCTTTTAGGATTTTCCTTTTTGTAGTGTTCCTGCATAAAAACAGGTCTGCAGAGTTCAAAAGCCTAAAGTCCACACCAAAGGAATTTATTCCTGCTCTCCAAACTCCTCGTTTTTAATTCTTCCTTTACTTAAAACATCATCGTTGCAGCGGCGTGGCTTTTACTTATAATTTCACTCGTTTGGCTTAAATTTGAGTTTAAAGTGCAATGTTGGTCGCAGATACTCTCAGCCGAGGCGAGCACTTTATTTATCAAGTGGTGAGATGTTTTAAACCGTGGGTTCTACACGAGGGGAACAAAGCACCACTGAAAGAACAATGACCTGAACGATCCGTGATTCCAGCTGCTCCACAGATGATGGCTCTTTGGACTGCACCGTGGCGCTCAGCATCTGCCTCTTCATCACGCTGTACTTGTGCAGGGCTTTCTGGTGCTCGTGAAGAACGCCCTTCTCGTGACGCTCGCAGAGATCCTACGAAAAAACACACAAAGCGCCGCTTGTTGGAGCCTGACTGGAACTGGCAGAACAATGGCGCTTCATAGCAATAAAACACCAGGAGTGGCAGACGAAGCACTGGAGAAAATTATGACAGGTTTATTATTTAATAACTGGATGTGCTTTACAATAATGGCACATTATTAATAAATAATGTGTTGTTAATTAAGCTTTAACACTCTATAAACCACCAATAAGCAGTTACAGTGCAATAAATAAAACACAACTCTTATTGCCAAATGTATCTGTATGCTCCATTCTTACTGTTTTTATTTATTCTTTATACACTCATTTGGATTTTAAATGTGAATGTTTTCATTTAAGTTGCTGAAACACTATGAGCAATTCTAGAGACAAAGTTTGTTTATGCAAATGAAATTGTTTAATGTTATAAAAAAGTCATCCTAAGCAACTATTAAAAAAAAGCAAAATAGTCTGGTGCAAACTCACGAATCCCGTATTTATTAAGCATTAATAAATTATTCATAAACGTACCCTGATTGTCTAATGGAACCAATGATTGTTTGAAAATCTGAGGTTTAATCAGTCGATGAGTCGTGCTAAATGAAATCTACGCTCATGAAAAGGAAAAATCACACGGTACTGTAAAGAAATAAGTACACACTGTTTTAACTGAACATTCAATGCATCAAGACTAGACCTGTCACGATAACAAATGTTGCTGGACGATTAATTGTCTCAGAAATTATTGTGATAAATGATAATATTGTTTGAAATTTGACAATAATTAGTCATTATTGTCAAATTTAAGAAGAAATGTTTAATTTGTTTTGCATGTAGTACCATTTGTGACCACCGGGTGGCAGTATAAGACTGTTTGAACAGAAGGATGGATAGCTGGTGAAGGTTCTCAGTCATCCAGGACACGGTCAGTCCAAAAAAGTTAAAACCAAAACAACTGGACTTTATTTGTAACTGAAGACGTTTCACTTCTCATCCGAGGAGCTTCCTCGTTTCAGTGAACCAAGGAAACTAAGCAGAGTGGTGGTTTATGCAGTCCAGTGCAGCGAGGACTGTCCAGACCTCTACATTGGAGAAACTACACATTTACTTCACAGACGCATGTCTGAACACAGGAGAGCCAGCTCCTCAGGACAAGACTCAGCTGTTCACCTGCACCTCAGGGATAAGAGACACTCTTTTGAGGACCAGAATGTGCACGTTTTGGACCGAGAACACAGATGGTTTGAGAGGGGGTGAAGGAAGCTGTTTATGTACAAAGAGAGTTAGATTATAATGAAATTATGACTCGGTTCTGAGCAGATCAAAAACCCCTGGACCAGTCTAGATAAATATCTGACAGAAGAGCACTGGAGTTGAGTCTTTTGTCATCCAGTGTCTTCAGTAGAAAGAGAGAGACACGAAGACACGGCATGAAAATGAGGATGATAATTTTCATTTATCATGCGATTAACTGATTTATTGTTTATCGTGACAGGCCTAATCCAAACTAAAAAAACTTTACATTCATTAAGTACAACCTCAAATGGACAATATATGACAGCAACTGATTTTCTTAAACAAAATGCATTAATAAAAAATGTGTGGTTATCTTGTAAAACCACCTTTAGCTCAAATAAGTTGAAGTAATTTCCTGAATGACCTGCAAGTCACATTTCTTCAAACTAGTGTGTTAAGTTACTGATATTTGTGGCCTTCAGTTTGTGCACAGCTTCTGTGAGAGCGTGCTGCAGCATCCGGGTCAGTTTTTCTCTTTTGCAGCCGTTCTACTGTCAATTTACTGATTTACTTTTATGGCCAGTTTTGAGTCAAGCTGTTGGGCAGATGAAATCACAAATGTCTCTAGAATATTTTGGTAGACAGATGAGTTCATGCTCAACTCAAAATGCTTAGATGCAAAAAAAGCCCACATCATTAACCCCCCATCACTGTGCTGGACAGCTGGCATGATCTCCAGCTGTTCCTAATTTAGTCTGTGTCCAAAGGAAATTGTTCCAGAATAAGTTTTTTATTATTTGGATTTATATAAAGATACTTCAATTCCACCAACTTGTCTCATCAAGATGGAGTTTCAAAGACAACTCCAAAAACCTAAAAAATCTCACTCACCCTGTAGGACTGAAGCAAATCAAGGAAGAAGTTGAGTTTCTCCACAACATCGTCCTCCTCCCGTCTGCCCTGAAGACACAAACAGAACCACAGTCATCCCTCGGTGCCTGCTATGAGCAGCACAGCAGGAAGAGTCTGAATTCTATACCTGCTGAGCAGCTTTGTCAGATAAGACAGAAAACTCCACGGACAGGTTCTTCAGAGAGTGACGCAAGGCCCCCCAGGTGCTTTGTGACGAGGCCAAGGAGGGAAGAGGCGACGCATCCGAGCCCAGAGTGCTGCAGGAACGTTAATAAAGACGGACTCTAATATTGGAGTGTCTCAGCTATTTGAATGTTGTTGTTGGAAGCCTCCAGATATTAGAGGAGAACTAACTTTAGAGCCTTCATAATAAAATACCTCAGCTCCCGACCAAACATGAGCAGATCCGTCGCATTCTCCTTGGAGCGTTCGGCCATTTTCTCCGCTCGGTCCCGCAGTCTTTGGAAGCTGTTGTGGATGTTTCTGATCAGTTCTCTGCTCGCTGAAAACTGAGCCTGAATGTCTGCTGGGAGATATTCCTGCGAAACAAGGCAAGCAAGAGTCTTTTGTTGTGACCGCACTCTGGATTGAACAGAGCAGAAGCTAAAAGCTAAAGTCAGCAACAAGCTAAAATCTAACATAAGCCAAACTGTATCTAGATACTAAAACTGTCAACTCACTAGCTAAACCTAAAAAATAGCAAGTCAGTAACTAAACTCTAAACTTAGCTAAACAGAAACTAAAAGCTAAAATTTGCTAAACAGAAGCTGAAACCTAAAATTTGAAAAATGTAGCTAAAACTTAAAAATAGACAACAAAATGTAAAACCCAAAGTTGTCAAATCACCAGCTAAAACCTACACTTTGCAAATCAGCCACTAAAACCTCTAATTATCAAAACAAAAGCTAAAAATACATAACATTGTAAGTATAAGCTAAAATTATCAAAACAGTAGCTAAAGCAAAAATGAGTAACTCAGTAGGTAAAACTTAAATTTAAAAAATGTAGTTAAAAACAAAAATTAGCAAAATTGTAGCTAAAACTTCAAAAAAAGACAAAACAACATCTTAAACCCACTAGCTAAAACCTACACTTTGCAAATCAGTCACTAAAATCTCTAACTAGCAAAACAAAAGCTAAAAAAGTTCAAATTAGCCAAACCATATCTAAAACAAAAGTGAGTAAAACAGTCCTAAATTAAAAAAAATCTACTAAAATTAGCTAAATTGTAGCTAAAAGACAAACGTAGTAAAGCAAAGTTAAAAGCAAATAGAGCTGTAGCCATAAGCTTAAATGAGCTAAAATTATAGCTAAAGCTAAAATGAGCAAGACAGTAGCTAAAAGGAGCATGAGACAAAAAAGAGCAGGTACGCTTTAAAAAAAAAAAAAAGCAGGTATGCTAAAACACATTTAGAATGTGCGTGCATGTGTGCGTGCATGTGTGCGTGCATGTGTGTGTGAAGGCATGAAAAATACATCCATGTATTTCTATGGGGATTTTTGATTTTTTGTAAATAAAACTAAATCAGAAAGTATAAAAATGACAAAAAGCTAAAGTCATTACACTATTCCCAATTAAGCAGAACATGGTGATGCTCTCTGAACGGTATAAAAACAGTAAGAATGTGCAGAAGAAGCTTTAATGCAAAGATGCACAACAGAAACTAAACAGGAGGACGATAACGCGATGCCGACTCAGCCATTACAGAACTAACCTTAGCTTGGGCTGCAGTCCTGTTGGTCATGAACTCATCACCCATTTTCCTACAAGTGTCCCGCAGCTTGGTCTGGACATCCTGTATCGGAAGCAGGACGAGCGGAAGAGGACACAAAGCAGATGAAGCAGGAAGCGTTCCCCCGATGCACGTCACTTATTGTGCAGCAAAAACCACCAGAGCAAACATTAAAAAAGTTAAAAAGCATACGGAGCCACTGAAGGTGAGGAAGGTCTTCACCAGCTCGTCCTCAGAGAAGAGGGGATGTCGAGCCACCAGGTTAATGAATCTGCCGAGAGCTCGTCTCCTCCCCTCGATGAACTCGCGCTCAGAGACGGAGGTCAAGACTGTGGACAAACACAAGGAAACAATCCGTCTGTAGAAATTATTTTAGCATTTAGAAGGAAAGATCGCTGCGAAAATTCACCAAACTATTTCATGCAGGTGTAAGTAGAGAGGAAGCTGAAGTTGTGAATTTAAAGAGTCTCAACACAAATATGAACAGTTATAAATGCAAGAAAACCTACAATTCAAATATAAAAACTTCAGGTCGAGTCTACTGGAAGTAAAATTAAACAAGGACGTGCTTTCTTACGTTCAATGCTACATACATTATATACTACACGTTTCATTTTTTAACAGTTTTTAATAAAAGCCAAAGAACAAGCCCACTAATTCTGCACAACAAAGTCAAATGAACTTCAGTGAGATCAGTCAAAAAACTACCGGTGGCATAATTTAAACACAAAGTGTTTTTCTGGGGTTTCCTCCGTGTGAATGTAAATATCACCTAAAGCTATAATTACATTTTAGGAGTGAAACAGGCTCGTTTTATGCATCGCTGGTTTCTGTCTGTCTGTCTTTGAGGTTCTGTAATGACTCAGAATATATTCTGACTTAGAAATGTTTATTCTTTATATGAAATATATAAAAAGAACACAACACACACACACATTACCTCCTTTTAACATCCTTTTCGGTGGCAGAGCTGGAACCACTCTGTAGGCAAACCTCTGCAGCAAAACTTCATGGAAGACGTCAAAATCACTGTACCGTCTGTAAACTGACATTTTATAACGCTAACAAAGAAAAGAAAAGAGTTCATAAAGAAGCAGGAACAAACGTATGTGTTGGTGTAATTGTTCGTGTGCGCAGGTCCTTGCCTGGCTGGTGACCTGGTACTCCACGTGTTTGAGGAAGAGGCCCTTCTTCTCAGGAATGAGCTCCACCTGGACCGTGTCTCTGGACAGAAGTTTGTCCAGCGTCTGTGAAACGGTCAGCGCGTCGTCCTGAGCCGGCTGCATCCTCAGAGCGCTCAGCTCCCTCGGCTCCCCCAGATGAGGTTTGGGGAACTCTGTCAAGCGCACAAGAAGAGCTAACATTTGTTTTCCGTGTTGGAATCAATGCTCTCGCCGTGATGTGACTTTCAAAAGCTTCATTTAAAGCCACTTTCCTGTTTCACCCTGTGTGTAACTGCAACTGTACTGTGCACAGCATTCACGTGAATTATTATTATTATTATTCCTTCCAGGACATTCCAGGACAGTTGTGCTTGGAATGTAATTTACTGTCACACTTGCAGAAAACTAGTTCTAATAAAAGACATGCAGCAAGCTGCCATACGAGCCACCCCTGAAAAAACAAGAAGGCTTTAAAACAGAACATCGTGGATAGATTGAACTTGGTCTGCACAATTGTTACCACAAGGAAAACCACAAGAACGTTCCTGCCATCCTCCCACCATGAAGAAATGCAAAAACATCCTCCCACCATGAAGAAATGCAAAAAAATGGAACGTAATTAGACACTTAACACAAGGGATTTTAAACAGGGATGCACAATACTGGATTTTTGGCCGATATCTGATATGCCGATATGTTAAAACTTATTTGGCCAATAATCAATACCAATATTTTCCCCCTACACCAGGGCTTTTCAACTGGTGGCTCGCGGGCCATTTCCGGCTCGTAGGTGACTTCAATCCGGCCCACTTCATTAAAACATATATATCATTAAACAAGTTTTGCATAATTTGCATGCCCTGCGATTTATATGACCAATCAATGTATTTATGTATTTTTTCCCATATTTATAAACCAATGGTTGACTGAGATATGACCATTTTTATTCATTCTGACTGAAAAAAATCAAGCACTGCCATTTTTCAGCTGCTAGATGGCACCAGAGTAGTATGGCATGCCGTTGTATCATGTAATATGTAAACATGGCTATAATGACTAATTCAAAAAAGTTCAAGACAAAAACAACTGGACTTTATTTATTATACTTTATTGTTTTTGTCTTGAACTTTTTTGAATTTGCCATGTCCTGGATGACTGAGAATCTTCACCAGCTATTAATGACGCAATCGGCCTGCCGTAGAATGCCACCTTCATGCTGCTCGCTGAATGCTCGCTCCCTTAGTTATGCTTCTATAGGCTTAAAATGCTGGAGAACAACATTACAGCGTTTGCTCTCTGTTTCTGTCTTTACTTGCTCTGCTCCACCTGTTTCTATTCGTTTTTATTCTATCCTTTCTATCCAATGGAAAGTTCACCTGGACCTGCCGTTCTTTGTCTGTTTCTACTTCCTGTCCTATCAAACCCCAGCTGGTCGAAGCAGATGGTCTCTTGTCCTGAGCCTGGTTCTGCTGGAGGTTTCTTCCTGTTAAAGGGAGTTTTTCTTTCCACTGTCTCCTTTGTGCTTGCTGGGAGGCTGTGACGATGTGAAGATTCAACGTGTCTGCTGCCTCCTCAGATCAGACAACTTTATAACAACAAAAATATATTTTTTTAAATCACTGTAATGCCACTTGATTGTTGATGTGCTGCTGACTATCCATGCTGCTGATCTCATGCTGCTGATTTATTCATGCTGCTGTGTTCATTCGTACTCATCTGCTCACACAGACTCATGTTCGTGCTGCTGTTGTTCAGCGTATTGTTTTTATAATATTAGTGTATTCTTAGTTCATCTCTTAGATTTATTACTGTTTTTTTATTTTACAAGTTATACTTTTGCTGGATGTACCTGGGACCCTGTGAACAGCTTTGTTCCACCACATGTACCACATATGATGCGAATGACAATAAAGAAACCTTGACCTTGATCTTGACCTTACCAATTGGCTTTTATAATATATGTGAATGGTTTTTTTTTACAGTGCCCTGAGACTATTTCTGTTGTGACTTGGCTCTATAGAAATAAACTAAATTGAACTGAATTGATTCCAATAGATAAAAGTCAAAAGTTTTAAAAATAAATCTTGCATAATTAGTTAAAGCTCAGGATATAATTTGGGCAGAACTTTCAGCCACTCTCACACCAACTTTTACCTGAATATGTGAACGACAGTTCAGTTTTGTGTTTGCTAATGTCCCTTTCTGGGACGGTTGTCTTAAATTGGGTCGACTCCAAAAAGGAATCAGTTTTAGATGCAAACCCAACGCTGAGGGTTTCATTAAAATTCCTCCACTGGTTCCTGAGATATTTTGCTAACGCTACAAACAAGCAAACACACTTTGACCCATGCAATTATATTTCTTAAATGAAAATAAAAGTGAAGAAATGCTGTGAAAGATAATTTTGTGCAAGAAACTTTCAGTTAAATATTTGCAAAAGTCTGTTCAAAGCAAAGAACAGCAAAGAAGTTGTCGGGTTTATTCCAGTGGTAAAGCGACCGTGTGAGGCAATAAAATGTGACATTTGCCCCAACGACAGATGAGGGACAGCGGAGGTTGCCTTTGGACACAGCAAAGAATCTCCAAGCTACTCATTAAGCAAAACCTTTTACTGCACCGCTGTTGCACCTACCCTGTATGCAGTTTGCCAGGAGTTTGGGAGTCGGTTGCTTCCCTTGCTGAGCGAGAGCTATCAAAGCCAGCGCTTTATAGAAGGACAGTTTGCTCAGGAATCCATCCGCGGAGTCAACATGCTCTGCAATCTAAAACAGACAAAGACAGTATGACCTGAAGGTCGCCAGATTTCAGTCTGAGATCCAACTTCACTTGTGGTTTGCATTCCTTTGTGCAAAAAGCTCTCGCTGGACACGGAGGGAACGATACGCTGAAAGGTCAGGGAAAGGGAAATTCTGTTCCACCAGGACCTGGCTCTGAAATAACACGCGCTTCACAAGAACAAAGGCTTTTATTTCCTCTATTTCCCCATTTTTAATTCCTACAAGGAATTAACTGGAAGTGGAATGTGCAAACAGAGATACATGTGTTGGTACCTTGCCACAATAATAATAATTAAAAATAAAAAAACAGCTGGAGCTACTGGATCAGAACGCTCCAGTTTTGTCTCATCGGTCCCTGAAACTGTCAACAAGCACTTTGTCTGTCCTGTCTGTCTTCTTTGTGTTTTCCTGTCACCAGTGGAGCTCCTCTGGAGCACATTCTGAATTATCCATCATCTTTACCCGCTTCTTCCTCTCCGGGATGTGGGGGTCACTGTGCTCATATCCAGCTGTCACTGTGCGAGAGGCGGGGGACACACCGAACAGGCCACATGTCCATCACAGGGACATAGAGACAAATGAGACGCTCTCACTCACACCTACAGACAATTTAGAGTTACCAATTAGTCTATTTGTGTTTTTTGTCTGTGGGAGGAACAGAGCTGTCATTCCCAACCCGAACGCAGAGCCTGACCCGGATTCAGACCGGGCTGGTCCATCATAATGTGCTTAATGTGCGGCCCAGGTCGGTGCCTGGCTTTTGATTGCGTCCGTGGACGTGCGCGATTGACAATCCAATTATATGGCAACATGGCTTGCCATACAATCACCAGCCGCACGTGGCCATTTGATCGCGCGCTGACCGGCCTTGAAAGAGGTCAAGAGTTCAGTGAAGCTTCAGATGGACAACTGCCAGAGATCCATCAGCCCAAACGGACGTTCATTCAGCCGCTGCACTCAGCGGACGTGCACGGCCGACGACCCAAACAGGTGAGATCACAAAATGTCCGACATGTCAGAGCAGGGTCCGTGTCTGAATCATGCAGAATGCAGCAGAAGCAGGGATTTAATGCATGTTGACGGCCATGAAAGGACAAATGCCCCCTCAGCTCTGATCTTCTGCACCTTTTACTCAGCCGTGCACGTCCACCGACTGTTAATATAAGCAGTCAAAGATTAATTTTAAATGTTGGGGGGGTTGGACCTGTAATTACTGTTAATTCGTCAGATGGGGTGGGGTCTGGAAATGATGGCTAGGGGCTGTGGCCGGGTCGGATTTTTTGGACACGGATGCAACTCTAGGGAGGAAACCAGAGCAGCCGGAGAAAACCCACAGAGAGAACATGCAAACTCCACCCAGAGAGGTCCCCGGCCAAGATTCGATCCGGCAACCTTCTCGCTGAGAGGCGGCTGCTCTACCACCTGAGCCACCGTGCCACATTATAGGTTCAAATACGATAAACGGTGCGATCATAAAGTGACGCTCTTAGTTCATCTTGAATGTTTTGGGATGGTTTCCTGAGCTCCTTTTCTACATCAGCTGATCAACCTGAGGCTCCAGTTCCTCCTGCAACCACATTCTGGAAGGCTGGCCACCGTCACGTGCGCTTTATTCTTCTTCATAACACTGGCAGATGTGCTCCAAGGAACATGAAGCTGCCTGGAGATGGTTTTGTAGCTTTAACTTTAACACAAACATTTATAATCTTCGTTCTGAGCTCCTCGGACCGCTCTAGCCTTTGAGTCTCTGCTCCACATCAGTGTGGTGCACACATTTCCAAACCACA
>NC_056512.1:45970565-45975161 GCF_014905685.2 Nematolebias whitei | reverse complement strand
CTCTGCTCCACATCAGTGTGGTGCACACATTTCCAAACCACACCGTGGCCTGTTTGTTCCCTTTAAAGAGGCTGACTGGTTGACGACGCGTGATACTAATTAAAGTCCAACAATTAGTGTGAAACGTGACGTGAACCAGGTACCAAATGTCTCTAACGAGCCTCAGAAGAGCGGGAGTGAGAGTAGTCTGCATATTAACTGAGCTCACGTGAACAGAGCTCATGCACTTCCAGTCTTGGAGCTCTCTCTTGTTTGGAACGACAACGTCTTCATCTACACAGTAGAAGCCCAGTTGCTTTGATTTTAAACTTTTAGGATCAAACATAACTATAGTTCAAAGACGAAGTCTCTTTAAGGTTGCCAACAAATCTGCGCATACTATTTTAGCACGTTTGTTAAACGTCAAATCATTTCTTTCACAATGTGTGTTATCTATCACACACTCCAGGCGTCCACATGTGCATTAGACAGTTTATTTAATTGAATCACTTTTTGCAAGAAATTAAGCACCGTTTTAATGTGTTGTTGCAATATCAACAAATGTATCCACATGTGTAAACGTCATGCGCGCACAGATGTGTTGCAGCTTTGGAGATGTTCAGTGCTGCAGCATCCTGAGGACTTGGTCCAGCTCGAACCCTCTCACCTGCTTCAGAGCCGCCTTGGACAGATCCGTCCTCTGAAGGAGCCTCTGAAAAACTTCCAGCTGTATTTTCTCATCTGTCCTGCATCGAACGGCCTCGTACACTTCTTTGTAATAAGCAGGAACAGAACCTAAAAGAGCAACAACAGCCACGTGACATCCCAAATGTCTAAGCATTTGATAATGAGCTTACTTCATCTGGAGATTTAAGTTCGTTTCATGGTAACCAGATCAGTTTTAACCGGGTTATTACGTCATATCATGTGACTTTATGCCATTTCTACTTTGCTCTAAATATCTTTTTGGAGTATCAAAGCTAGTATTTGTTAAATTTTTACTTTTAAGGGGGAAAATAGGAAAAATATAGGAAATGTCAAACTTTATCAGCAGAAGCTTGCAAATAAAATGTTACAAGCACATCTGACAAGTTTTCACATGGACGGTAAAGAGCAACAAGTTGCTATGATCAGCAATAATTGTTGTGGTAGTTGCTCACACTCGTCTGAATAAATCAGCTGAGTTTAATAAATCACCAATCAGGACTTTAACTGGATCAACTTCATCTCCATCTCCGAAAACACCCGAGTGCGATTAAATCAGGTAGAAATACTATTATTCACGCGTTCATGCAATTTCCCCCGTGATTTTTCTCACGTCAAGAAAAATTCATCTCCAAACAAATATCGATTTGAAAGAAAGATGTAGAAAGTTTGCGCGTTGTACCTTCATTGATCTCTCCTGCCATGTCTCGAGCTGTCATGTGAGCACGCGAGCACCTCCATGTGATTTCCTGAAGAAGAAAAAAGTCAAGCAGAAGCTTCTTAAAGTTATAGTGAGCTCGCTGGTTGAAGTCCAAACCCAGCGAGGTGGAACAAGATGCCACCTACGCGCACCACTGCGTGCGTGTCTGCAGCAATCAAGCGCGTAATAAACATTGGATTTGTGTTTATGTTCCAGCTTTTATTGTCTTATAGGTAGCATCAGTGTTTTTACCATTTGATGTGAAAAATATAGCATATTTATTTATACATCGTAAGTTCCTGGTTTCATTACAGTACGTAAAGTTAATTTAAATCATGTTCTGTTATTCCTCATTCTTCAAATTTTTGACTACGTGAATGATGATGCCTTCATGTAACTCGTAAATTTGACTACTTTTCCTGACTCAAGGGTTTAAACGTGAACATTCACGGAATTAGAATAGTTTAAACGTTGTACTTGGTTTGATTTATTTTGGAGTTATATTTCTACCACTCTATGTTCTCATTTATTGTCCAAACTGTAGAAATTTCAAATTGTGAAAAACGCGAAGGACGATGGGCTTTAAAATTTCCGACGCTCTTCAATCTCACATGAGCTTGACGTCGCGGCGCCACTGGGTGGCGCTGCAGCGCCACTTTTGTGCCGTTGACGCTGTGCTGCGTTCAAGTGTGGCTGGGTAAACAAACAGTCGCGAACACTCGCTTCGTGCTTCAAGCTGTCGGTCTCAGACAGTCGGTATCTGGACGGTGAGACCGTCGGAGAAGGCAGCGTGAGGTTTTGTGCGTCTGGAAGATACGAAGTGAGACACCAACCAAGACGTAACAAAGCGTCATAACAGAATGTCGATGGAACGAAAGAGACTTCTTCTTCTTCTCTTGCGCTGTGATTGACGGCGGAGGAAACGAAGCATCGGCTAACCGCTAGCGAAGCTACATCTGCGGCCAGTTTCGAGGAGGAGTCGTGTTTGAAAGAACTTCAGCTGCTTCGCTGAGCTCCGGCAGCTAACGAGGAAGTTCCGCTTTACTGATGGCAACATTTCAGCTGGTGGCTTAAAACCAGCTCGCCCAGTTGGTTCCGTTTGGATCAGATCCGCCAAGTTAGCTGTTGGAGTCCAACCAGGATATAATTCAAACTTATTTTAAATTTCATTTCTCGTGAGTTTTTAGGCGAATTCTTCCGGTTTTTATTGTAAAGTTGAAACTAGTAGTAGTGTCAGCCAGTTCACATTTTGACGAGGAACTCTGTTTTTTCTGTTCCGTCCTGGACCCAAAGACCGGGTGAAGTGGAGTCCCCTGCCTCTTCACAGCTGAGAGCATCTGTTCGTCCTTACTGGACCTCCTCGCCATGGCAGCAGTGGTCGGATACTCTCCTCCATGGTGGGTGAACCTGCTGCACAGACTGCCCCACTTCAACCTCAGGTTTGAGCAAACGAGCAGTGACTTCCAACCAGAGGACTGGACGTACCAGCAGGTAAACGTGTCCAAGCTTTGATGATTTTAAACACACCACGTGCAGGTTTACAAGTCTTTGGAATTCTAAAGGACTTGTTGTATTGGTTCCAGATGACCTGTTCACACCTGTGCCTTTACTTCACCCTAATGTGTCTAAAGATTCTGACTCTGGATCAGAACATCTTGTGTCAGAAGATCTCAGAACTGGTTTCTCAGAACACACCATTGGTTGGTTCTCTAACTATCTCTCAGACCGGAGGCAATGTGTTCAACATAATGGTACTTCCTCCAGTTATTTAACAGTCAACAATGGTGTACCACAAGGCTCAGTCTTAGGACCCACCCTCTTTACAATCTACATAATGTAGGTAAAAACATCCCTGATGCATCCATACATTTCTATGCTGACGACACAGTTGTTTATTGTTGAGCTAAAACTGTTGCTAAGGCTTTCCAGCTTTTGAACTCTGCATTCAACATCATCCAGACTGATTTGTTTCGCCTCAAACTTGTCCTAAATGCCGACAAAACCAAAGGGATGCTCTTTTCAAATAGGAAGTTGGTTCCAGCAGTTCTTTCTTTGATCTCATCCTCAAATGGTGTCCCCATTGAGTTTGTTGATTCCTATAAATATTTGGGTATCTTGGTCGACTCACATCTCTCTTTTAAGCTCCATGTGGAAAACTTGGTAAAGAAACTGAAAGTTAAACTGGGTTTCTTTTTCAGAAACAGATCCTGTCTAACTCTGAATGTTAGGAAACACCTTGTATCTGTGACTTTCCTTCCCTCCATTGATCACGGTGACATTATTTACATGAACGCTCCTACAAGAACCCTGCAGATGTTGGATGCTGCAGATGTTGGATGCTGCAGATGTTGGATGCTGCAGATGTTGGATGCTGCAGATGTTGGATGCTGCAGATGTTGGATGCTGTCTATCATGGTGCACTAAGATTCATAACTGGCTGTGATTATCGTACCCACCACTGCACCCAGTATTCACTGGTTAACTGGTCACCATTAACTTCACACAGACTCTCCCACTGGTACATCTTCATCTTTAAATCACTTCCTGGTCTGCTGCCTTCATACATCTCCTCCTACATGTCTCTGTGTGAGTGCAGCTACAGCGTGCGCTCTCAGGACATCATTACCTGCAGTGTTCCCTCAGTGAGGACTGAACTAGACAAAAGGACCTTCTCCTACTCCGCTCCTGTTTCCTGGAATATCTTGTAAAAACATCTGAAGCTCTCGACCTTTGACCTCTCTAAGTGGCTTTAAGAATCTGTTGGACACCTGGCAGGGACCAATGCTGACATGTTCCTGTTTTTAGTTTTATACATTTGTCTTGAAATCTAGCTGTTTTTTGTTTTGTTACCTTTTCCTTTTAGCCATCCTATTTGTTAAAAAAAATCAAAAAAAACCTGTAGTATGCTTTTTTTATAACTGCTTATTGTTGTTGCTGTTGTCCATTGTTGTCATCTTTCTTTGTTAAATCAGGTCTCTCTTGTAAATGAGTCCTCGAGGCTCAATGGGATTTACCTGTAGAAATAAAGGTTGACTGATTGATTGATAATGAGCTGTCACCATCTGTGTGAAGCTGCTGTGTCCAAGCCTTGACCTTTGTCCAGACATTAGCCAACTGAGTCTTAACCTTTGTCCAGACATTAGCCAGCTGAGTCTTGACCTTTGTCCAGACATTAGCCAACTGAGTCTTGACCTTTGTCCAGACATTAGCCA
>NC_056512.1:45929473-45970555 GCF_014905685.2 Nematolebias whitei | reverse complement strand
CCAGACATTAGCCAACTGAGTCTTGACCTTTGTCCAGACATTAGCCAGCTGAGTCTTGACCTTTGTCCAGACTTTAGCCAGCTGAGTCTTGACCTTTGTCCAGACTTTAGCCAGCAGAGTCTTGACCTTTGTCCAGACATTAGCCAGCTGAGTCTTGACCTTTGTCCAGACATTAGCCAGCAGAGTCTTGACCTTTGTCCAGACTTTAGCCAGCTGGTGTGTAGTCAAAGCTGACGCAGCGAACCTTAAAGTCTAATTCTCTTGTAGCTTCACAAGGAACTGGACTGGAGAACTCCAGCAAAAATAAAATGCCAAGAACTAATTAGGACAAGGCTTTTTAAGTACCAGCAGTGTTAGGGGTCAAAGAGGAGTGTGTTAAGCAGCTAAAGACTGGGGGGGAGGGGGGGGGCAGCATTTGTTCACATATTTGTAAGGATTTCACAACATTACATCGAGTGATTAGTTTGTTCTTTGGCATTTTTTGAAAGATCTTCTTTGGTCACATTTTCTTTTTTTAGTAATCTGGTACAAATTCCATCCATTTAATGTGTCCGACACTTAAAGTAAGTGTCTGAGGTGTATGATCAGTTTATATCGTCTTCATTTAGTCTTTATGTTCAGCTGTCACTCAAGCTGCATTATGGGAAGTGGGGATTTCAACATCAATTCAGTGGAAACAGCTGGTTTACGTGATGAATTCAGTGGAAACAGCTGGTTTACTTGATGATTTCAACAGCTGTCTGTGAAGCAGGAAGTGCTTTTGTTTAGTTTCATGATAAGGCCGTCATTTCCACATCTTGTCATTTTCACGTCAAGTGTTCTGTGGAGCAGGAGAGCAGCAAGATTAATAAAAAGCAAAAAATACTCTGTTAGTCACAAACTTCAAAATTTCCAGCTAAATTGGAAGTGAGTCAGAAAATGGAAAAGTGAGATATAGTTCCTGAGAGACGGGAAGAAAGTCCCAGACTGACGTCGACAGTTTACGATGTGCCAGGTCTTGTACAGGTATGCAGCGAACGATAAGTCGTCCAAGGTGTGGAAGAGTTTATGTCCTTGTTGTACTTGGAGTTCTTTATGTAGGTGTCTAATATTTGCTGTAACAACTCTACATCTTAATTATAATTCTTTAAGAACGATGTACAAAATTAACATAGTCATGGAGTGCCACCTCACATTTATCACCAGCTCCATGCCAGGATTTTAGATCAAGATGGCCGCCACAGCCACATCTCGCCAGGTGCGTGGAGATTGTGTTGAGGATGACTCTCAGCTACGACCTCGTTAATTTTCTCATTAGCTGCAGTTCTGAGTAAGTTGAGTTTGCAAAGCTCTGTTAGTTGTGGCAGCCGTTGGTTATCAGGACACACGTCCTGCTAATGGTCAGGCTTTTTAACGAGCCCAAACACTTGACATTTGTGATGACGTGCTGCTAATTATTGTTAACGCAGCTCTTCCTGCAGGCTTAACGAGAGGTCTCAACTTGCCCAGATGGCCGAGCTGTCGGTGCTGCTTACTCTGCATGTTGATGATGCAACCTTGAGTGACTGGCGTGTTTCCGTATGCCGGCCATGCTCCCACATCACTGCACGTTTGTGCAGCCGTCTTTGCTCCTGGCCGATTTATGTAGAGCAGCATGCTAGAGCCAAGTCCTCCAACTGTTTGATCAGCCAGCTTGTTGCTAGTGGGCGCTACATTTGATATGAAAGCTGTTTCTAGGTCCTTTGCTCAGTGCGCATTAAACTCACATAAGAGGTGAATCAGAAAGTGTGATTCTCTGTGATGATTGTTGGGGAAACATGTGAATAAATAGACCAACCCTGGGTTTCTACAAAGCAGTTGGACGTCTGCGTCTCCTGGGGAGCATGCAGCGAGCAGAGACCCTCCATCTGACCTACATACTGTATGAGGCGCTGCTTGTTTAACCATCACTCCGCTGCAAGCTTCAAATGCTGCCAGTGGATCCAACGATGAGCATACGAGAAGTGTTCACTTTGTTTTGGCTCTCTTGTTTGTAAAACTTTCCATTTTTAGTCATTTGTGGAGTTCAAAGTGCACTACTGCCTTTATGCATTTCATGAATAGTGTGCACAATTCTTCATTAAACCATAAAAATCATCAATATTGTTATGGGTTACTGAAGAGAACATAAAAAGCCCATCATTCCTTAAAGGAAATGATCTTTTCATGGCACATCATCTTCTGATGGACAGTCAAAGCCGCTTTGGTACAAACTTGTGAACGATGCGCTGCCTGGCCCTAAAAACGGGTCACGCTGATGTTTGGTTGGAGCGCCTTTAGCTTCGATCACAGCTGCGTTCTCTGTGGCATTGTTTCAATAAGCTTCTGCAATGTCACAAGATCTATTTCATCCAGTGTTGCATTAATGTTTCACCAAGAGCTTTTGTTGCTGACGTCAGAGTCTGACCACTGCACCAAACCTTCTCCAACACATCCCAAAGATTCTCATGGGGTTCAGGTCTGGACTCTGTGGTCCATCCATGTGTGAAAACGATGTCTCACGCTCCCAGAACCGCTCGTTCACAATTCGAGCCCGATGAATCGTGCGTTGTCATCTTGGAATACGTCCGTGCCATCAGGGAAGAACAAATCCTTTGATGGAAGAAGCTGGTCCTTGAGTATATTCAGGTAGTCGGCTGACCTCGTTCTTTGAGCTCATACTGGTTCCGAACCTGGACCAGAGCAACTGCAGCAACCCCACATCATAACACTGCCCCCACAGGCTTGTACAGTAGGACACATGTCTTCCTCCAGGACGATGGGTCCCCACTGTCCTTCCAGTTTTTAATAATCGTTGGACAGTTCTTAACCCAGTTTTAGTTTCTACAATCTCCTGAGATGTTTCCTCTGCTCGATGCCAATGATTCGACCCTTCTCCAACAGTCGGACATCTTTTCCACGACCACGCCGTGAGTCTTTGACATGGTTGTTGAAGAGATGAGAAGCAGCTCATGGCACCAGTTGGAGTTAAAGAACTTGTTGCAGCTGAACGATGATCGTCCGTGCAGTGATGATCCAGCAGGAGGCTCGGACCTGTTTCAGTAGCTACATCCAGGTGGAGACTTGTTTCTGGCCAGGCAGTGAGTTATGCACGGTCCAGTGCAATATCACAAGATGTGTTGGTGCTTGGAGTTTGTGTTGGGAAGGACTTCAGGTACTACTACAACTAAATATTTGTAGAATGTGCGTAGTTCTAGTCGATTAGCTGTGGCAGCCATCTTGAATGGGGTTGATTCCAAACGTTGATGAGTTATAGATTTGTATGCAAGGATTAGTTGCTTAGAGTTCAATTAAAATCTGTCCACTTGTTCTTTAAATATTTTACTAACAATACATGGACAAAAACACTACTGCCTTTCATTTTTGGCGGTGGTTTATAATGAAAGTAGTCTCCTGTTAAAAAGCAGGTGGAGCAGTTTTACTTTGTTCAGATAAATGTGAAGTCGTGACATTTGATACTAGTTTGTGCAGGTTTCTGAGGTACACAAAGCAAACGCTTGCTCCAAGTACGACATGCAATAAGCAGAAAACATGTTCAGACCAGTTTCCCCTGTTGTTATTGATGAAACCGATAAGGGCTTTCCCATCGTTTGGCTCCTCTTTCCATCAGTCCATCCTGTTGCTGGGAGGTGTGGCGCTGGCCTGTCTGGCTCTGGACCTCCTGTTCCTGCTCATCTACTCCATTTGTCTGTGCTGCCGGCGCAGTAAAACCGAGGAGCAGCCCAACGCTGACTGTTGCTGCACGGCCTGGTGCGTCATCATCGCCACACTCGTTTGCAGGTGAGTGTGAGCGCGCCGGCGGGGTCAGCTCCATCAGCTTCAGTCGCCCAGCGTAATGACCGTGTCCTTTTTACTTAACCCACGCTCGTGAGTCGGTGCATCCAAAAGTAATGCTTGAGAATATCAGCATGAATTCTGTTGCTCTCCTGTTTCACGTGTTTAAATTTGATACTTGAACATGTTCGCAGCTCAGACATCGTGTACATGTTGCAGAGGCAGCTTCTTTTTTTTAAATTGGTTTACAAGATCTTAATCATGAAAGAATTCCTCGTGCAGCCTCGACGCTCTGTTTCTGCCAGAACACATTTGGACCCGTCTTACAGACTGGAGGGTTTTAGCTGTGAACATTGTTAACAGTAGAAACTTTAGTGCGAGGTTATGATGAGGGGTGGGGGTGCGCAGTGGCGAGCGGTCGGCGCTACCGTCTCGTGCTCCTCAGGCTGCAGGTTTGAGCCCAGTTTGCTTCACAAAGGACTTCCAGCACAAACACTCGGCAATTCTTTCATGCACGTTTGCTCAGAGTGGTGACAGCACTCTATTTGCAGACAGGCTTTAATATTTTTAATTTATTATTAATACGAACAACGGTGTGATAATTTGCCATCTGGTCATGTTTTGTGTCCTTGAACGCGCAGCGTTTGCTTCCTGTTTTTCTCGTCCTGTTAATGGGCCTCCGGAGAGCCATCCCAGTTGATTCAGAGTCGCACAAAGAGCTCAGGGACCCGACGAGGACAAGAACTGCATTACAATCACGGCGTGCGCTCCAACCCACGCACGGATGTTAGGCTTTTCAGCAAAGTTCGGTTTGGATTGCTTTTGCTGAACATGGAGATTAGTTAACTTTTATTCTGTTTTTCCAAAGTTCACGTAGAATTATTTCACAATAAAGAATTTTCTGTAAAGCTGCATTTTTCCACCAGAGGTGCAGGAAGTGGAAAAAGATGAGAAAGAAGGAAAACGTGATCAGCTGAAGACTTGTTGATCAATATAGACTAAGATCATAGTTATTGATTTAATGTAGAATGTTTAAAATAAAATGAAAGATGAGTTTTCTTTCTTCTGCAGTTTATTGTCACTGAAATGTTGAGTAGTTTCAACACAGTTTATTTTTCTTTACAATATAAATGAACCTGCATCAGTCGGTGGCAACATGTTTTTCTGTTCACATGTTTGGAAATTGTTGCCTGAGCGGTTTATGTGCAGCTCGAGGCAGACGAGATCCAACCCCCCTGCCTTGGTGAGGGCTTTGGGCCGGTCCTCTGGTTCTGTGGTTCTGCAGGAACTCTTTCTGCTCGAGTGAGAAGGAGCCGTTGACCGGGCTCTGGACGACTGGGTTCAACCTGAACTCACATGCCGCTCACTCTGCCTAGCTGTCCCCCCCTCGCCTGGTTTCTCTTCTCTGTGTCCTCTGGGGGGGTTTGTTTTTGGTCTTCACCAGTCTGCCCCCTCTTTTGTCCCCCACTTAGTGCTGGTATTGCTGTCGGTTTCTATGGGAACAGCGAGACTTGCGATGGAGTGAATCGGCTGACGTACTCCCTCCTCCACGCGAACCGCACAATCACTGGAGTGCAGAAGCTGGTGAGGCCAAGAGAGCAAATCGCACCAGCGTATTTAATAATTCATCTCTGCTCTGGTTTCATTAAATCTCTGGTGGTTTGCTGGTTTCTTCTCTGAACTGTTTCTGGACGCTGGCTCAAGGTAACTGATAGTACGTCATCGTTAAACCAGACCGTGGACGACGATCTGCAGCAGCTTGAGGGCCAGTATGCTCAGCATGCGGACTACGTCTCCATCATCCAGAAGCTGCAGGGCCAACTGGACGAGCTCGTCAGACAGATGGTTGAGATCCCTTTTTGGGACAACAAGGTTTCCCTGGAGGATTTGGCCGTTAAGATTGAACTGTACGACTGGTATAGGTAAGAATGTAGTCGACTCCGAACATGAGTAAATTCAACAATGTTAAAAAATACTTGAACATGGAAAATGACAATGGACAGAATGACCAAATACATCTTCATGTTGTGTAGAATCTCTTTAAACCCTAACATGCACACAAATGTTAAAATATTATTCACAGTCCTGTAAACACTTGGCTTCCTCATGTCAGAGGTCACAGACCGTTTGGACCAAGTTTACTCTGTAGTGCCACAGAGATGAGAAGGAAAGGAACCATGAGGACATTGTTGGATCTCATTAATGTTCAGCCTTGTTTCAAGTTTTCCAGTTTATCTTCAAATGTTCGTCTTATTGCGTCGCGCCTAAAATCATAAATGTGCACGTGTAATCACACAGCTGTTTGTTTCAGTACAACATCTGGCAGAAACAACTGTGTCCATTTCAAAGGAAATTATCAAGGTTGTAAGTGAAAGTTTGTGAAGACACGTTGATTGAAAGGTAGATTAGAAAGATTATATGCTATTTGTTACTGGAATTAATAGATGAAGTATTTATAGTTTATTTTTTACAAAAGTCCTAATTATGGCAAAAATTAAAATGATCTTTTTTTGCAGCCTGTTCTCATTCCAACCAATTTTGCCAGCACAGGTCACAGTCGCTCTGTTTATGTAATCAACCATTTTTTATTTCTTTTCTTTGTACGGGTTAATCGAACCGAGACACATTCGTCTCATTTGCAAGAGAAACGTTGTACACAAATAAAACTACAATCAAAAAGACTTTATTTACAGGCCTCTCTTGTAAATGAATCCCCGGAGCTCAATGACACTAACTTGTATAAATAAAGGTTGAATGAAAGAATATGCAAATAAAAACAAATATCAAAATTAGAAAATATAAGCTATACTTAATAATCTGCAAGAATTTATTGAATGTGAGTTTTTATGATCGGCTTAGATTGAACTTGAAAACAAACTTGTCTTTTTATAAGAAACTGAATAAAATAGTTCAATATTTTAAAGTTAAATTCTTATAGTCGTTTATTTTATTTATTTTTGCTTTACCTTTTAAGTATATACGAGTTTTTAAAATATATATATCCCAAAGTTAGATCAAGTTTTGATTTATTTTTTTAATTCTTTTTATCATTTGGAGATTGTTGGTCATTTTATTTACCGTATTTAAATATATATATATATATTTTATATATATATATATATATATATATATATATATATATATATTTTATATATATATGTGTGTTTGCCTCTACAGGTGGCTGGGCTACATAACCTTACTGCTGTTTGACGTCTTCATCTGCCTTCTCGTTCTCTTGGGCCTTATTCGCAACGTGAAGGGAACTCTTATCGGGTGAGTCTCATCGTGAAATAATGATTAATTATAGCGTGACCAATTAGAAATAAAACAACAGCAATTTGTTGAAATGCAGAGAAGCTTGTGCAGCAGATGTTGTATGACTTTAAGTGGAGTCAGTCTCAACTTAAAATGAACATAGTTGGGATGTTCAAACAAATCAGGCACACAAGTTAATACTCATCCATCCATCCATCCATCCATCCATCCATCCATCCATCCATCCATCCATCCATTATCTTTACGCGCTTCTTCATTTTTGGGTCGTGGGGGTCACTGGTGCCCATTTCCATCTATCACTGTGCGAGAGGCGGGTACACCCTGGACAGATCCCAAGTCCACGTTAAGAGCTTCTCATTTTACAGCTTCAAAATATGTGTTCATGCGCTCACACTGCAGATGACCTTTGACCTCTTGTTTCCCACAGAGTGTGCCTGTTTGGTGTAGTGGCTCTTATCTTCAGCTGGGTCTCACTGGGGCTGGAGTTGGCGGTCTCTGTGGTAAGTTCCTGCATCAGAAAATGGATCCTGATGAGCCAAGATAACGTGTAAAGTTAAAACTAAACCACTGATGGGTGATGAGAAAATGCTTTTCTCTAGTTTCACAGCCATACCATAAACTGAACCCTGTATTTTGGGGAAATGCTTCACATATAACACAGACTCGTGTCGTTACATTGTACATTGTGCTGGTTTTTCTAGTTGCTCAGTGATTTTCCAGAACTCCTCTCGACTGATGACAGCGATGAGGACGCACAGCGTCTCATCTGTGATTCAGACTGTGTAGAGAAGGCAGTACAATAAGTTACTTTATACTTTAGTGAGAAGGAAGACTGCTGAAACGCAGAAGCATCATAAATCTAGATTTTTTAAATTGAATTACTTTATTTCAATTACACAATGTTGGTTTTCAACTATGAAAATATTCATGATTGCTAATCTGCATATGCAAATCAAAATGTAGATTTGGAAGATTTCCTCTCATGCAGGTGACTCGAACTTTTCACACGTACCATAAATGCTGTTTTTTCTTCCTCTTCTTCAATATGAACGACTTCTCTCATTTAAGGCACTAATTTTTCTTAGCAGTAATTTAAACCACCATCACCTAAACTCTTGTTTGATTCGAGGTGGTGGAGCGTTTAAAGTACAGTGAAGAGGACATGTGGTTCCAGAAGCATGCACTTCATTCGTGTGTCTGTTCAGGGTTCCAGTGACTTCTGCTTCGCTCCGGATACTTATGTTACCAAAGTGGGGAGTCAGTATGGCGTCATCAACCCAGGTAGGATTCCTTTGATTTGTTTTCATTCAGATTCATGCACTAAAGCTTCAGTTTGCTGTTTTATATCAAATGTGACTTCCAGTCATCTCGGATTACACTCGGCAAGTTATTATGAATTACTGTGAATTTCTGTCCCTGGGGAGGTCGAAGTGCTTTGATTGTTGTGCAGAAGTGAGAAGCTGCATTCTGCAGAGCCAGCCTTGTTTTTGTGAATGCCACAATTCATAAAAAGCTTCTAAAAATTGCTGCCGGATCTGCAGCAGGGTCAGGAGGGCAATGGGCTCCTTTTTAAACAGCACAGCAGCCTGTTCAGCTCATTTCAGATTTTCCACTTTGTTTCATGTCGGGATGCAAGTCAGAGAAAAACCAGCCTCCGGATCACTGGATCAGAAAAACAGAACATTTCCTGTGTCCATCGACAGAATGGTGCTTGAAATTACAACACTTCATTTTTCATCATCAGCTCAACAAAATAAGAGTTTTCTGCTCTCCTTGTAAAATATGAAGTTAGCTGAGCACAACAAGCAGAAATCAGGACATCAGTTGAAACTGTTAACAATATATCCCGGCTTCCTGCTTAGTAATATAAAGCTTTAATCCAGCTCACATAGATAATATTTAACTTGTATTTTCTTCCTGTAAATATGAAGATGTTAACAAAAATCTTCTTTATGGTTTAAATTAGTGTTTTCATTCATGTGTCGAAGTACATTGCTACTCTGAAATACCACAAATTACTGTAGCATATAAAGTAGTAACAGAACTCAATACAGGAAGTTTTCAAAGCATTTTTTTATCAATTGTCTGTAAATTTTTGGAATATTTCCTCTTTTCCACTTGAAATTCCACCAGGAACAAGTTTGAGCAGTACAAGTGTTTCATAATGAAGCTGGATTCATTCATTGCTTCCTCCGGCTGGATATTTAACCATCTATTTAATTTAGATCATTCTGGTATAAAAGATTTTCTCTCTTACTCCTTTTCATTCCTCTTTCTCAGAGTTCAACACGTGCGCTGTCTGCAATGACAAAGATGAGCTGTGTGCACGCTGGATGTTTTACAATTTTAAATCATTGTTTAGACGTCAGCAACTGTCAGTGTTTAACATTTGTTCACTGGTTCTGAAAAATGGTTTTTGTCTGATATTCCTTCAGTGAGTTACTGATCTTTTGTAAAACTGAGTTTACTAAAGTATTTGCTGAACTACTAAAGGTTCAATGGCTGGAAGGTCCAACGTGTGTGATCGCAATGAGTGGGAGGCAGAAAAGACTAAAATAAGGGTCACACAATCATCATCATCATCGTCATCATCATCATCATCATCATCATCATCGTCATCATCATCCAAAAAGTCCAAGTTGGATGTTAAAAATTCTTGAACAAGCTCTGATGGTCACGTGTGAAGTTTTCTGTATGTCCAGTGTTTTATGTGGGACGTATGAACATTTTCTGTTTCAAAAAGAATATTTGAACTAAATTAACCAAATATTTTGAAGCTTGTTTGGTTTAAAGAAACCACGAGTCCCGTAGCTCTGAAGAGGACGGGGGTTTCTCGTGTTTTGCCAAAGTCTCATCGATAACCGTTGTTTTGTGTTTTGTTGGATTTTTTTTTCACATTTTTATTTGTTGTACCGACACCACTGTCAAAAGTCTTGGCACACCACTACCGATGTAGACGCTTGTTTTATTGTGTAATTTACACGTACTAATACACAGTACCCTCTACGATGAGGACTGGCAGAGTACAAGAAGCCGTTGTATTGTGATCCATATTTTCTATAATTAAAACCTGTTCCCAGCTCCTTCACAAGCCGTCATTTCTCAGGAAGTCTGTTCTTCTGATGGCGGGTGGACTTGTTGGATAGAGCAGGACTGAAACGTGACGTGCACGTTATGTGCTTGTATGTTCTCTGCCGTGCCACAAAGCTCAGCTGAGTGAAAAGGGAGCGGGGAGCTCCTGGCAGTGAGTTTGGACGTCACGAACGCCATGTGTCGGTTTCTCACAGCTCGGATTTGTGCTGCGGTACTTTTGAGTCACGCTCGCACATAAAGCTTTTCTCATCAGTTCCTTCTCGGTGCTGTGAACGAAGGAAGTGGGTGGAAACAGCAAGTGAAAGTCTGAACCTCTAGTAATTAGTCTTTGGATCATTGTGCACGGTGAGCAGCGTGCAAGTTTAGTCTTGTAGTTTAACCATGAGAGTGCATGATAGTCATTGGTGTTGTTTTCAGGGGTCTGTGTATAAAACTAGAGGTTGTTAAACCTTTTCTAGTGTTTACTTTGTTCTGTGTAGGTTTAAATGTGTTCCGAGACGTCTTGTGTTGCTGCAGTATTTGCTTTATTCTTTTGGCTCTAGTCCCCTCAGCGCTCACAGTTACTCACTCTGTAAAGCAGCAGTAAAGCTGTGACGTGGCAGCAGGAGTCATGAAAGAACAGTACTAGATAAAGATAATAACGTCTTGTTTCTTTATTCCTGTAAAACTGTAGTGGCAGAACAAATGGTTCAGGACAAGCAAAGCACAGTCATACATACGAGATGGCAGAGATAAAAGACTCTTTTAGTTTATACAATCAACATTTTATAAATGTGAAAGGAGACCCTTTTTTAAAACCCTGTACTAGCAACTTTGGGTTAGAAGTTTATGTTGACTTGTTCCTTATTGTTGAATTTTTCACGTCTCTATCCATGGCCTCACCAAACTCCTCCCACATCTGAGCTTTGCCTCAGCGACAGCCAAAGCTGTGGACTGCTTAGCTCCTTGGTACTCCTCAGGTGCCTTCAGAGTCCCACCAGCCAACAAGGCCCGATACGACTCCTCCTTCTGCTTGATAGCCTCCCTAACCCGGGGTGTCCACCAGGTCTGTCCGGCATCTTCCCCCTCCATCTGATCCAAGTCACTACCAGGTGGTGATCAGTTGACAGCTCAGCTCCTCTCTTCACCCGAGTGTCCAAAACAAGTGGCTGCAAATCAGATGACACGACTACAAAGTCAATCATTGATCTACGACCTAGAACATCCTGGTGCCAATTGGACTTATGGGACCCCCTTATGTTCAAACATGGTGATGGACAAACATGGTGATGGACAAATCATGACTAACACAGAAGTCCAACAACAGAACACCGCTCGGGTTCAGATCAGAGAAGACGTTCCTCCCAATCGAGCCTCTCCAGGTCACACCGTCATTACCCATATGGGCATTGAAGTCCCCCAGCACAATAGAGTCCTCAGCTGGTGTACCTTCCAGGACCCCAGCTAAGGACTCCAAGGAGACAGGTACTCTGAAATGCTGCTTGGTTAAAAAAAAAAAACTCCAACACACAGGCACCAAGTCGGGGGTCAGGAGTAGATCCACACCAGCTTGGCACCTCTCACCACGGGCAACTCCAGTGTGATGAGATTGGTTCTGGAGCCCATGCCGTGCGTCGAGATGAGCCCCACTATATCTAGTCGGTACCTCTCAACCCCATGCACAAGCTAAGACTCCTTCCCCACCTGAGTTACAATCCATGTCCCAAGAGCCAGGTTTGGTAAGCCTGGGTCAGCGTGCCAATGCTTACCAAACCACTGCCCCTTGAGTCATGAACCTGACTCATGTGGCCCCTCCTGCTGTGGAAAGAGATGTCTGAGCCTCCCTGCTCAAGCTGCTGCCCCCGTGACCTTGGGAAGGATGGATGGATGGATGGGTGGGTGGGTGGGTGGGTGGATGGATGGATGGATGGATGGATGGATGGATGGGTTTTTCACTTCACTCACTCAGTTTGTGCATGGTTATGTTATGCCAGCAGGAAGCTGTATTAAAACCCAGTGTAGAGTTGTTCCTTTGTTCTGAACATGATTTCGCCACGTTCCTTTATGTCCGTTCTGCAGTTCTGCTCTTAAATGCAATCAGCAAAGTCACTTCTTGTAGTTTAATGTTTTGGTGTTGCTTTTTAAACATAGAGATGCATTTATTCATCACTTTGCTTATCAAGATGAGTTTTTCAAACCTCGACAATGCAACTTTTTAAAGTTTATGATAAAACAGCCATTTTACAAACATCTAGTAGAATAACTGAGAAACAGTTCAGTTGGTAATCATCAGGTTATTGCATAATGAAATATCGTTTCAGTAACAACCTTCTGATCTTCAGGTTTCTGTTTCTGCTCCTCCTGGTGTACTTTCAGAAATCCTGCAGTACTACATCAGTTGCAGTTTGGAACAAACCAACCCCTTCCAGCAGGTTTGTTATAACTACATTTGTTTTTGCACATGAAGAGGCATTTGCCACGTTTAAAACAAAGCTGTGCATAAAACTTAAATTTGAGTGAAATGTTATTGCAGATAGGATTTACGCATGGTGTTATGAGCTTGTAGTTGGTAAGAATGGCAGTAAGCATCGTCAGTAGGTCACAATGCCTCAGAATTAGGCTGTTTCCATGCAAGAGCACAATACTTTGTATTCTGTGAGCAGCATTATATCCACACCTAAACCCCAAGCTTACTGCTTAGGCTCAGGTAACAGGTTGTACAGAAACAGTGTGAAAGATTTGAGTCGCCGCTTGTTTCTTTAAACATTTTTCTTCCAGTGTTATGTCTGTTAAGTGGCTTCAACAAAAATGAACGTTCCTCTGGAAGTGGTCGGGTACAAGGCCTGGACTGGAAATGAGTAGAAAAGAGTCAAAGCAGTACTAAGTCTGAAGACTTATCCTCCAATACAAATGTAAAAGATTAACTTCTTAGAAGTAAAAATAAAGAGAAGCGGTATGGCTCAAGACTTTTGCACAGGTGTGCTGTATGCCACCCCCTCTGTGAGAGTGGTTTTCTTTAATGGACATCACATTTTATTGTTGAAGCCGCATCAATAAGTTAAAACTTGTGAGTGCTCCTGGGTTTAAAGGCTTCTGTTGTTGGTTCCAGTGTAAATTTAGAAGTTTCTTTCACCTCCGTCTGTAAAGTGCCTGCATGCTCTGACGCAGTCCATTTGAACAAAATGAAGAGAGTTGCTCAAGAGTTCTTGTAATTATTTAAGAAATGGAAATGCCTAAAATGAATTCTAATAAATGCTGACGTTCATTCTCTTTTCAGAGGCTTTCTGGGAGCCACAAAGCTTTAGTGGAGATGCAGGATGATGTGTCTGAGCTGCTGCGCTCTGCCACCAGAGAGTACAAACAGACCAAGGTACGTCTCGAAGCACCTTTACAGATTAGCTGTAACTGTTTGTGGTGACCCGTCTGACCTGCACAGCGCTGAACTGCACCTGTCCACATAAAGATCTGCTGACAGCCCACCTGGGAAAGGCATAATGTCCGTTAAGTAGCATTAGTCTGTCAGTGGCACACAGCACGGTGCTAATGCACCGCTCTGCTTCTGACACGTGTTGACGGATGTAAAGGAGGCTGACGCAGGGAACAGTGGGAGGCATCTTTCTTTTCACATACCCACACACACAAATCGTTGTTGATTTTTTATTTTTTAATCCGGCAGTCACATGGATTTTCATCCAGAGCAAATTGTTGACTAAAGTAAAACCAGAGACGGCTCTTTAGAATGATTTTTAAAAAGATCAAATTAAAATCTGATTTTCAGCTCTACTGTCTGCGCATGCTGTAGATTTATAAAAACATTAGTCCTGCTTGATGTGTGTTGAATGAATAAACAGTGAGTGAATCTCTATCAGAGTGTCACTTTACAGTCACTTCTTCATAGTTCATGTTCGTGAAGCAGAAAATGGTCATTTTGATTATTTATTTTGGATTGTACCAATTTGTTTGCAGTGGATGGTTCCAAGCATGCAACACTGACGGGCCTTGATGTAAAGCTTCAGCTGTGTAATTTTAGTATTTTCTTTCCTTTATCCCCAGGAGAGTCTGGAAGAGATTCAGGGAATCCTGAACACCACAGAGATCAGCCTGCACCAGCTCACTGCACTCGTGGACTGTCGTAGCCTGCACATGGTGAGCTGAAACGAGACGATTCTGAGGCCTCTGTCGTGTTGCACAGAGCACGATGGAAAGGAACTGATTTGTTCAGACATTTTATTTTAAAAGAGCCAAGTTACATAAAGCAGCTCATCTTTGTTGCTTGTAGAGCGTGCACACCTGTCACTCTGTATAACGTTCTCCTTCCTGTGTCCAAGTTCGTGTCCTGCTCATTCTGCCTGTGTTTCATGTTTCATGCATGAAGTTGGCACAAAGTAAAGTTGCTTTTCCTTGAAGGGTTGTTCCACAGAGTGCCCAGATTAAAAACGTGCAAGTGTTGAACGTTCTGGTTACTTTCAGCCCTGATCTCCCTCTCGAGCTTCTACTTCAGAAGCCACACTAATAATTTATGTTTATTGGTCTCATTTTAAGCTGTGGTTTATTTCCCAGCTTTACCGTGCACGTTGAATGGATATTCAGTCGTGATGTGGCGTTTAGTGCATTATATCTAGTTCACCTGTGAGCAATGACAGTCCCTCGTTTATCACGGGTTTATGGGACCACGCCCCCACGATAAGTGAAAACCCGTGAAGTAGAGATGCAGTAGTCCAAGTTCAAGTGTCACTACCAATCTCCCTCGTTCAATGTAAATAAACCATTTAAATTTAAATACTGTAATATTTTTAATAATTGTTTGTTTGAAATATGACAGTATTTAAGTTTTAATTGTAGAGAAGCGCAGCAGGACCAGAAATGTGTGTGTGGCAGAGAGTGGGGGGAGCTTCTCCCTGCACCTGTGGGCTGCACACAGGTGCAGCAGGTGCTACATCATTTCAAATAATTTATTTGAAATAATCAGTCCAGTACTGTAGTTTGTATTTAATCTAAATTAGCAGACCCATTTTCTAACTCGCGTTTCGATGAAGCTCTTTCTTTTCCATAATTTATTAATAACTCTTGAACGTCTGCATATTGCAGGACTACGTGCAGGGTATAACAGGACTGTGTTACGATGGACTGGAAGGCCTCATCTACCTCGTGCTCTTCTCCTTCGTCACAGCTCTGATGCTCAGCTCGATTGTCTGCAGCGTGCCTCACACCTGGCGAGGCAAGCGGTAAGGCCCCGCCCCCACCTCCACCTCCACCTCACAACTACCAACGTTAAAGTGCAAAAGTTTTCATGCCACGTTTGGATTCAGGACCATAAACACACTGAGAAATAATTCAAGAAAAGACTATTAATTATTCATATTTTTAGGCTTTGGTGCCTTTTATTCATCTCAGGAATGAAGGAAAGTGCTCTAAAGAAAAACTTTTCGGGTCTTTTATTTATTTATTTTTCTCCAAAGCTTTGTCCAAATGACACGTTCAAAGACTCTCCCTCAATAGATTAGTTTTCTAATTGTGCCGTGTTGGCCTGCGCTCATCATAACCCCCGTCTGAGCGGCTCTTCTGCACAAGCGTGAGATCATTTCGATTTCATTTTCCCCCAGAAGCAACATACGATGTCTGCAGGGTGGCTGCAGGGGAGCACTTTGTAAAAACTGCCTTCAGCTCAGAGGAGGGGGGCATGTTCATTAGTCTGATCTTAGCTGGCACTTCCTGTTACAAAATAAAAGCTTACACTAACGGTCTGTCTCCGTGCTCCCTGCTTAGCTTTATTTGTTCTCCAGTATTTTGGTAATGAGGCATGCAAGCTAATCGTTTACCCCATCTGGAGTTACAGATTATAAAAACAAGTCAATCTCGTAATATGTGCTTAATGTGTAATGTCAACATTCAAATATTATTATTGTTTGTTTCATAATGTGGCTTTTTTCTGAAATACAGATTGAGACTATAGAAACAACAAAGGTGACAATGACGTCATAGACGTCGTGGTGAAACACTAGAGGGAGCCGGGCTCCTGTTTGTGTGAAAGATGCCGGACTCTCAGGAGCCGAGCTCATTACAGTCTGCTGCAGAGGAGGCCTGCGCCGTCCTTTCAGCTAGTTCGATCACATAAAGCGACATTAGTGTTTGGAGTTGAACAAATTGCATCAGTTTGTTTTTACACCTTGTTTAGTTTCATTACGGTCAGTACAAAACCTTGTTGGCGTCAAACGGCACAAGTTCATTTAGTTTTTTATTATCTGAGGCAGTGATGTCATTGATTCAAGATAAAAAGTGAATGGTGGCATTTTTCTGCTCGTTTGACATCTTCAGTGAAAACAGGTCCCTCTGGTGGTTGTTTTATCGTGTTGTGCTTCGCAGGAGTGATGAAGACAGCGAAGAGGAGTCTTTGAGCCACGGAGGAAGGCAAAACCCCGACAGCCTGTACCGGGTCCACATGCCCAGCCTGTACAGCTGTGGCAGCAGCTACGGCAGCGAGACGTCCATTCCTGCCGCAGCCCACACCGTCAGCAACGCACCTGTCACAGAGTACATGTAAGACTCCGCTCGGTGCAGAAGCCAGAAGCTTCTCAAAGGGAAAGTTTAAAAGTTGTGCTGCAGCGAGGCTCATTTCTCATTCTCTCTGGTGTCAAGAACAAGTTTCTTTGTCCCAGACAGGACATTAGTTCTCCGACAGGCTGCAGCTGTTGTTCTCCAATTGTGATGTCTGTGAAACCTGAAGATCTGGGGGGGGTCTGGCTCCATGTAAACCAAATGACATCTGCAGAATTTACTGTGACGTTTAGTTTGATCTATATTTCATCCAGCAGGGCTCAGAACTCCAACTCCCAGAACTCGCGCTGTGAAAACACACCTCTGATTGGACGGGAGTCTCCTCCTCCCTCGGTAAGTGCAGCGTCTGTTGCTTTGCTGCTTCAAGTGTCGGAGCACCCCTTGGTTCAGGGATATTCAGCTAAACTCAGGGGGCCACCGTTGCTGCAAGTCAAGAGCTCGGGGGCCGGACAGCCAGCACGTACTCTCCTTAAATAAGTTTGTTTTACAGTTTAAAATGTAGTTTTGTTTCAAAATGAGCCCATTGTTGGGCCGAAATGAGCTCACTCGGGGACCTGATTTGGCCCCGGACCACCACTTGAGTAGCCCTGCTTGAGTTGTTGTTTCAGGAACTTTGTTTCAGGAACTTATGATCTAAATTAGATTTCTCAAATACAGCTGGTTCTCTATATTCTGCACTCTTGAAAATAACAACCTTCAACAAAGCCTTGACAACAAACAGCTAAAGTTTTGGTTCCCTGAAAGTTTCTTCACGTAAGACTGATTTAAATGACGTAGAACGCTGTTGCTTATCAGAAAAGGTGTTCTGTGGATTTAGAATCTTCCAAACACTAAATGTGAGATCACAAATGGATCATTTTATTTTAATCGCATGTTTTAACACGTTTCATTGCTGAACACAAACGCTTTAAAGTGGGAGGTTGAAGCGTCTCTAGTGTTGAGGATTCTTTCAATTATTTTCCTAAAATCAGGTTTTGAACCGAGTTCTTGAAACAAATGAATAATAAATGTGAGTGTTTTGTACAAAGAGCCCACCTGTGACCCCATCCTGCCCCCAGCGGCCTGATCCTCCTCTAGAGGTCCTGCTCCCCCGGTGTCTGTCTGCCTGGACCTCCACACTGCTCTGTGCATCTTCTCTACTCTCTCTTCTTGTCGTTTCTCTGCGACTCCACACAGTTGTATTTGACTGCCGCGGACAGTAACAGCGGTCACTGCTGGCAGTTAAAGCCCTCGGAGAGTTCCAGGTCGTTTTGGTAACTCCATCTGCTAAACTAAGGTACACAACCGGTCCGCCTGCTCCTCTGTGTCACTCCCTCCAGACCCCCGGCTCCACCGACCCCTGTTTTAGATCCCAACGAGGCTGAGGGACACCCCCCCCCCCCCCCCCCCCCCGCCCCAAGTACCGCTCTCTTTGCCCTAATGTCTGATCTGATGTTTGTACCCTGTCGCCCTGCGCTGCATGTTCGCCTGCAACTGCTCTGCACCCAAACCGTTTGTGCTGAGGAACATTTGAAGCTGTACATTTTCCAGTGACGTGCGTCGGCTTTCAAAGATCACGCTGTTGATGCGACTTCATCACCAGGACGTGTTTGTCCCGACTGTTGGAGTTGTGGGTGAACTCATGTCAACATCTTAAAGACTCACATTTCACGAAAGGCTCTTTGAAACGGGAGGAAATTGGTCTTTCTAAACTTGTTGCTTTAATAGTTTATACCGGTGCAGTTTTTACGTTAAAGGTTCAAGGCAGACGTTTTTTCTTTGGAAAAACATGAGATAAACAAAAAGGGAAAACTAAAGTAGGAAAACATGCAATTGTAATATAGTAGTCCCTCATTTATCGCAGGGGGTTCTGTTCTCAGTGCCCCCACGATAAGTGAACAGTAGTTGTTTATTTTAGTATATATATATATATAAAGACATTTTAAACCCTTCCCACACTTCTGTAATATTCTAACCAATGTTTCTAAACGCTCTAACAGAGCACCGCCTGTCATGATCTCAGCTCCCTGCCAGCGCTCTCGGCCACGCCCACTTCTCTGCTGCAGAGCAGAGATCATGACAGGCTGCACCTGTGGGCTGCACACAGGTGCTAAATAATTTATTTTAAATTAAAAAAATCCACGCCCATCGTGCGGCTCATCTCTCAATCAGCCAGTTGTGTGTCATGTCCACTCCGACTTTGAAAAACCACGAAAGAGCGAGTCCGTGAAAGTCGAACCAGGAAGCAGCGAGGGACTGTGGTTGAAAATTTAACGACGACATTAAACCTACGTTTCCATCACCCCGCGCTGCTTCTTCTGTCATCATGACAACATCTGGCTCCATTTGTAGAAATTAGTTTTAGAAAATGCTGAATTATTTCAGTTGTTTGCTTTTAATTTACGTTTTGTGTTTAGTGGAAAAACAAATAAAGCAGCAGCTTTTACTCTGAATTGATCTGCGCTTGAGACCGGAGTCTGATCAACATGACGTTTGGGTTGTGAGAGAAATATTAATATTTTTTAATGTTGTGAATAGGAAGTTGTTCTAAACAAATTATGTGATGACATCATTTTTAATTAGCATGTTTTTACGCATTATATTAAAAAATGCCATTTATTTGTTGACACTTTCTGTTCATAACGATAAAGTAGATTAAGATGTTTACTGCAGTACTTCTAATGATACTTTTTCTTTCTGAATATGGTAAGTTTTGGTGTTTTGAGCCCATATTGGCTGTTCACAAGGTTCTGAAGGTTCTGATCCAGTTTGTCGTTTGTATCCACAGGAGTGAAATGCAGCCCCCGCGTGCACGTGTTTCACCCCCTTAAGACAAAATGCATGGGTCCATCCTGAATGTATATGAATGTCTGACTGACAACGGCTTTATTTTATATTGTTTCTTTTACTTCAGTGTCTGTCTCCTGTACATTTTATTTATTTATTTATTGTTTCCCTTTTATTGTTTGAATCATTAATTATCCTCGTAGACATTAGCGTTCTGGAAATAACTTCTCTAAAAATATTTGTTCGATTATTCTCTCATCTTGAATGAGACCTGCTCTGTAGTACTTTGTCAGTCCAACCAGGGTGTTGTTGTTGTTGTTGTTGTTGTTGTTGTGGTTGTTGTTGTTGTTGTGGTTGTTGTTGTTGTTGTTGTTGTTGGCTAATTTTTTGGAACAGATTTAATATTTATTCATAAAAACATTTCAGATCTGTTCCATTTTCAAACTTGAACTCTTTTTGATTGTTGTCAGATAATAATACTGAAATCCTACGTTTAGTGTTTTATTTGCCGTGAACACGACCAGACTGGTTTTTATTTTTCACCCTGTGTGTGTGTGTGTGTGTGTGTGTGTGTGTGTGTGTGTGTGTGTGTGTGTGTGTGTGGGTGTGTGTGTGTGTGTGTGTGTGTGTGTGTGTGTGTGTGTGTGTGTGTGTGTGTGTGTGTGTGTGTGTGTGTGTGTGTGTGTGTGTGTGTGTGTGTGTGTGTGTGTGCGTGCGTGTGCGTGCGTGTGCGTGCGTGTTTAGAAACGCCTGTTTAAATGCCAGTGTAATGAAGACGTGCGTTTTGTCTGCTTTTCTCGTCAGTACACCTCCAGCATGCGGGCGAAGTACTTGGCCAACAACAACAGCCGACCAGATCCTTCCAACCCTCCGGCGCATTAGATCCGTCTGCAGTGATCCAGTGATCCAGTCATCCATCCCGTTGGTCTCTCTCGCTCTTCTGCTTCCACTTTCTGTCTCGCCTGAACTGAACCAAATGTGCTTTCTGCTCCAAGCAGAACTTTAAGGACATCCATCTCCTCTTGCTTTAGGATTGCATGAACTTTCAGAGGTGCTGGGACTGAGCCGGGACTGTTTTTAGTTGTTTTTACTTTTAAACATGAATACAACCCCACGTGTAGCATGTCACATCCAACAGGACGTGTTGAGGACTTTGGAAGTGCTCGCAGTGGTTGTTCTGTGAAGAACTCTGGTGTTACTGCTTGCTGAATACCTGATCGTACAAAACAGGAAGAAGCTGCTGTTTTCTTCTCACCTGAAGCTCAGGTATGAGCTCTCACTCTTTCACCCAGTGCTCCCAGCAGGAATCAAACCATCAAACAGCTGAACCTTCTGGGAACTCCTTCCTACACATGAACCACACGCTAACTCTGGCCTGTTTTGGCGTTTTGTCTTTAAAGCTCGTGTTGGAACCAGTTTTCAGAAACGTGGCACTTTTTTCATATCGACTTGTTCCTGTGGCTTTTTCTGAAATGCTTTGATGAGCAGTGACTTGTGGACCCGACGAGGTTGATCCGACTGAAACAAATGATGGAAAATAATATTTTATATAACTGGAATTGTATTTTGGTGGAACGACTGTGGGGGGTGCTCTTGTAGGACAAGTTGCAGAGCTGGGAACACACACACATTTTCACACCGTTTGACAAAGACATGCTCAAAGATTCAGACGTGATCGTCCCGGCAGTCCTGACCCGAGAACTATCTCACGAATGTGTTTTAGCATTTATCTAAACGCAGAAAGGTCGAGTTGGTGCCGTGAAGGGACTCTGTGCGTGAACTTGTCTGAGAGGAAACGTTGGTGTTGGTGCGTGACGGCCGTGGTGAGACGTCCGTGCGTGTCCCTCAGCTCTGAGGACGATGGGACTGTGTCAACAAGTTGAGCACAAACGTCCTCAGAGCTGAGGGACACGCACGGACGTCTCACCACGTCCGTGCGTGTCCCTCAGCTCTGAGGACGTTTGTGCCAACAAGTTGACACAAACGTCCTCGGTAACTTTTTACACGTGTGTACATCTTTCATGTGCTCCTATAGAAGCTGTGAAAAACATTTAATTCACTGATGCAGATATTTGAGGTTGTTTTGTTCTTCGTAACACATTAATTACAAAATCAATCCACATTTCCTGAAGCTTCTTAAACATTTTTAATTTAGTTGAAAACAAGCAAACACAATGTGTTGCTTAATTAATGTAAATAAAATAGAATTCAAATTGTCATTGATTTTGTGTGTGTGTGCGTGCGTGTGTGCGTGCGTGCGTGTGCACAAAAAACATCCTAGATCTTGTTTTTTATACTTCATTTTGTAACGTGCACGTGTACCAGCTGTGTATTACTGGGCTTGAATGGTGCGTTTTGAAATAAAGAAACGTTGAAGAGCACAAGAGTTTGGATTCTTTGAATCTTTACCCAGAACAAACACCAGGTCGCAGCAGAACGACACGCTTCATCCTTTTCTGGAACATCAGACTAGAACATGCATCTAGAACATTTACGCTTCATTCAGTTTCTTTGTTTAAATTTCATTTTGAAATAAATGTAATTTCATTAAAACTTCCTGTTTCTCAAATATTTTAAAGTAGATTAATGTGCAGTTTTGCTTTAAAAATTTAAAATAGCTACAACTTTGCTGTTTTCTCTGATAATTATAGCTTACACCTTAAAACGTGTGTGTGTGTGCGTGTGTGTGTGTGCGTGTGTGTGTGTGTGTTAGCAAAATATCAGGGATGATTACATTTTTTGAAACTCGCAGTAATCATTGGGTGTAAATGTTAAACTTAACACTAATTGAACAAAAAGCTGCACCTCTGTGACTGTTACAGATGTTGAGCTACAAACTTGTGTGGTAGTAGCTGAGAGTCGTTCCCAGCACATACTCTGCTAACACATCTCACTAGTTCACGATGTGAGGAGGTCGAGCATATTTAAAATAAAATGATCATAATCCTGTCGGTTCTCTACACAAAGATCTTTAAATATTTATTCTGGCTTCACCCTGTAGCCTCAGGATTACAAGAGCACCGCACCGACCTGCCGTGGACCCTCTAAAGCTAAGCTAATGTGTCGGCAGCGGGATTTGAACCCACACCTTCAAAATGACTCCAGTGCCATGAACGTCTTCCTGTGGTGCAACCATTCTGGAACACACTAGTTGTGTTTTGAGTGTTTATTACACATGATTTCTGATGACAGAGATGCATTCAGATCAGATTTTTCTCAGTGTTAAAATAATGGAAATAATAAACGGACTTTAGGATTTATAGACTTTAATAATATATAGTGGTTCCCAACCAAGGTCCTTGAGGAACACCACCCTGCATGTTTTAGTTGCTCCTGATTCAGTGATTTAATTACTTCCTGCTATGACCTCATGTTCTGCAGAAGCTTGTTAATTACCTCTTCATTTAAATCAAATGTGTCAAAGCAGGAAAACAACTAATATATGCAGGATGGTGTTCCTCAAGGACCATGGTTGGGAACCATTGCTTTACTGGACAGTGGTGCAGCAGAGCAGTTACCAGCAAAATACCTCAAAAAGCTGGCGAGGACCAAACAATTTAAAAATTGTGACGTATTTCTAGTTAAAGTTTCCAGCATGAATAACGAACATGTTCTTCTGTTTTCCACATACTGAGTTCAGTGTGTTGGTATTTGTATCTGCAGGGACGAACAGCAGGCCCATGGAAAAGGCTCCGTTTGTGATCGTGACCTCTCTGAGCCGACAGCAGGCTGGAGGTCAGTGTCGCCGTCGGGACACCAGTCTGGTTTTAGTCACTTCCTGTTCACCGCCAGCCAGCTGCTGCCCCCCCTCCCCCCCACCACCACCACCACCACCAAACACCCTTTATGTGCAGAATTCATTGTTGAAACGGAAACAGAGGAGCTTCTGTAACAACAAACATTTTGAGATGTGTCTCAGGTTTTACTGGCCTTCAAATGAACAGGATTACAACCGTGAGACCAGACAAGGGTTTGGACAAAATCTTTTTTGTTTTACTTCAGTGTATACAGTATTCAAGTTGTGTATATGGATTATATACTTTCCTGAGCTGCTGTTTATTGTGGCACCACTCCGCAAACAGAGCCGTAAACAAACAAAGCCGTAAACAAACAAAGCCGTAAACAAACAAAGCCGTAAACAAACAAAGCCGTAAACAAACAAAGCATGATGAAGGCAGGAAGGGTTTGACGGAGAGCCGAAGATGCAAATGAAATTTCACACGGCCTCACCGTGGAGGAAATTGAATTCCCCTGTTGTTGCTGGAGTGGAGGAATGCATCACTAATGCTTTGAGCTGAGGAGCTGAATGGAGACGAGGGAGGAGGAAGAGGAGGGAGAGCGCTGTGCCTCCATCAACCCCCACACCCCCTCTACAGACACTTCCTGATTCTGACTGGGCTTTCTGCCAACTGGACCATGGCTGTCCTCCTCCTCTGCCCTCTCAGAGTGGAGCAGCTGCGATGAAGACTCACCAGGGAGATGAAGACTCACCAGGCAGTTCAAGACTTCCATTGAAAAACTTCCTGCTTTTATGAACCAGAACTCGGGCCAGTCGGCGCTCTGACCCAGGAGCCCTCGGGTTTATTCACTTCTTTAAATAAAGTTCTGCTGCCAAACAAACAACACGAGTTCATGGATCCGACTATAAACTGTTTAAATGTGCGGAAAGTCTGAGCAAAAACAGAAAACCGTCTGCGTTTGTGGATTTTGTTTCCCAAAGTTTGGTAAATATTTAGTGCCTTCCTGGTTTTATGTCGTTTCCATGTGTGTCCAAATGTGAAGACATTCACGAGTCCTGCTCATATCTTTGTCTCCTTTTCATCTCGTTCCTCAGCGTGTTTTCATCACACGATAATCAGATTAATGTGAAATCAGATTGTTTCAGTAGAAACAGCCTCCTGGATAAAAACGTCCCATGAAGTGTGGATTCAGTGTCACGGGAAGCTGAGCGCTGGTGAACTCTACACTAAGTGATGAGGAGGACTTTCAGCTACTAACAAGCCAAACTTTAGCTCGGTATCTGTGAAGCTGACGGAATTATAGTCATTTTTGTGTTTGGTAGTGGATTACGTGTGGTGGCCATCTTGAACTGGATTGACTTCAAATCAGCTGACTGCATCAGTAAAGTATCTCATAAACCATGAAAGACTTCAATAAAACTCTCAGAAATAACAATCAAAGATCTTTTACAAGGAGCAGCCATTAAATAAAATCTCCTGATGCATGCTCAATAATCCAGGTCCAAAAAAGTTCAATCTGGTCCTCTGGACCTTCAAAAAGACAACGGGGAGATGACGCCCTGCACGGCCTGAGGGGGCTCCAAGGCTCTGGTGGCGGAGCTCCATCTAGCTCGCTCTGGATTTTGTCGTTGGCCACCAAATACAAAAACACCTGCACTTCAGCTTAAGACCTCGTGTTGTCATTATTGATTTAAAAGCTTAAAAATGGGTCCAATGGCTCCTCGAGTTCGAACACTGGAAATGGCAAATGGCGGATGGAATGTTTAGAAAATTCTCAAACCCTTCTAGTGACTCCGCCCCCTGACCAATCAGTGACCGACAGTGTTCTGACGTCACGTTTTGGTGCCGGCTCGGCTCGGTTGGTACCATGAGAAAAAGGGACCAAAAACTGTGCCGGCTCCATGAAAGGGCTCGGAAGCGTACCGAACTGGGTGGAGTCATGCTGATAAGGTTCTGTGGGAAAGGAGCTAAAAGTCCTTGAGCTGAACTTGTCAGGAGCAGCTGAAGTTTGCTAAGAAACACCGAAACACTCGCTGCAGTTTGTCTTTTTAAATGTTAAAGCTCCTCAGGTCCTCCACTGAAGAGCTGCTTTCAGAGTCCCAGTTTCTCCATTGTGGTGATACGTGATACCTGGATTATGGCCTTTGTAGCACATGTTGAGCAGGATTAAGATCTCCGCCAGCTGTTGTGAGATCAGTCCAGAGGGGCTTGTCCCACCGCTTCTAATCCCTCAGACAATGCAGCCGGTTAATTGGAGACTGACGGATACAGCAAAGGAAAGACATGAAGACAATGTGCAAGTGGCCTGGTCCCTGTAATCCCCTGCACTCTGAATAACGCGGCGTCCATCCACACATGCTTCACCAGCTCCGCCCCACCGTCTCCTTCCAACCAGGGGCTTTCCATTTTACTCAGAGATGCTGCTGTGCACGGAGTCCAACGAACATGTGACGCTGGGCGTGAAGACGCACACGGGCCGTTTGTGTTTAAACAGGCTGCAATAGAAAGTTTCACTGACGGAACGTCCCGTCATCTTCTTCTATTTATTATCACAACGTAGTTTAGTTCTGTTTTATGTGTCCGTTAAATCAGCTGAACCTCAGATAATTTTTATTAATTACAAAACAAAACACTGGCACTTCTGTTGCATGATGTAACGCTTGTAGAGCTTTTAACTTGTGCCGAGTTTGTTTTTGTGCTTTTATTGTGTAATGATTGAGCGCTCGTTGTTTTCTATTCTGAATTCAGTTCAGTTTATTTTTACAGCCACGTCACCACAAAGTTTCCTCAGAAAAACATTCACAAACTTATAATTAGTAAAGTTATTTATCCAAGGGAGAATGGAAGCAGCAGATTGTGTTGAGTCGTCATTTTGTCGCAGGCTCCCACCCTGAGCAAGCACAGAGGTGACAGTGGAGAGGAAAAACTCCCTGACAACAGGAAGGAGCCTCCATCAGAACCTGCTTCCACCTGCTGGGTTTCCTGCTTTTTATTTCTTGCACGTTTCTGCAGTGAACTTTTCAGACTCGGTGCCGTTTCAGCCGTTCTTAAACGTTCAGCTCATTCGTGAGACGTTACTTCTGTGGTTTGCAGTTTTTTACTCATCAAAAGCTTTCTTTACAATTATAACTATTAGTATGAGAATTTACAATATTTTCTAATTGAAATACATAGAACTTTTGACAAATCTCTCAGAAACATTGATCTGTTTGAAATGTACTTTCTCTAATTTAGTGTTTTATGCTGATTTTAGCTTTAACAGCTGTTTCAGTTTCTTCAGCAGATGTCTCAGCATTCAGTTTCTAAAGTTTTGTGTGTTTTTAACTAAATTATTGTCTTATTTTGATTGTTTTTAATCTCTTTGTGTTCCTTTGGGATGGTTTTACATTGTGGTTGTGCATAAATTGTTGTTTGCCATTTTGTACTTGAGTTGTGCCGGTCTAACTCTTCAAGTGTTTCATCGTCGGTTGGTTTCACTTTTCATAGTTGTGTCTCCTTTCTTTGTATATTTCTGCTTTATGTGTTTATTCTTGTTTATTCTGCATCTTGATGTGGCTGTTTTTTCTTTCACTGGACTTCAGAATCACGGCTCCTTGACCAACGATGCATCTTTGTGCTTCAGGGTCACGTTCACGTTACTTTTCTGTTTCTTTTGACATTTTTCTCGTCTTCTGTTAGTTTCTTTGTGGCTGTTGTGTTGATTTCCCAACAACTGATTACTTTCCACTTTTCTCTTGGTTTTTTTTTTTTGGTTTATTTTGATATAAAGCAAACAATTCTGCAACATTTCAGCTTGGACGCATGCAGTGTGTCACACCTTACTTCTTTACGCTCAACGTGCTTTAAGGTGTCGAAGGTGTTTTGATGCGATCAGGAACTTTGGCTTCTGCACCTTGAACTCTTTTCAATCAAACTTTCCACATCTCTTCCAAGTGAACGTCACAGAGCTCCATCGTGCTGCTCTAACATCCCGCCTCTGCTCTGTCAGAACTTATTAGTTTATTAAAACAAGACCAGACAGAGTTATGGGATGAAAACCTTGTGCGAGTCAGACATGCAAGGAGATTTCTTGCAGCAGTTCTCGGCCCTGGCTGTCGGTTCCAACACGAGTAACCGATAAACTTTCCATGTTTTTGTGTTTGGGTTGTCCCTGATGTGCCGACAACGTTCGTATCTCTGAAGTCCAGCTGAGAGCGCGAGTCATGCAGGCGCTGTGTGTTTTGTAAAGTGAACTCTTTAGACATTTGGGGTCATTGGATCCTTTTTATCAGCGAATGGAGATCGGCCACAACAACCGCCCCCTCCCGTTGTGTTTCACCCCAGTTTGCAGGGAAGTGGTTGGGCAGCGGCGGTGGACGTCTGCAGCTGACGGGTCGTGTTGTTGTAACTTCATACACCTGCCACCACACACATGCATGTGCAAAGCAGCATTTAGTTGTTGTTGTCTCCACTGTCTTGATTTGCCTGTTAGAGGTGACGCGTCACTCAGTCTCCACCATGACCTTAAGAAGTCTCAGGATTTGGCAAAGTGTCAAATTATTTAAACCCATCAAAGCCCAAGTCTTAAAAATCAACACCAGTCCAACCCCACTACAGCATGAAGACCACGAGACTCAGGGTTGGGCTGTAAACACATCCTAAACCTTGAACATCCTAGAGATGTTCCCAGTAAATCCATTATCAGGAAATAGAACAATGAATAAACTGTAGCAAACCTGCCAATAGAGAGTCACTCACTAGAACTCACAAAGTGGGTAAGGAGGGTATCAATCAGGAAAACATCCAAAAGATAACTGATGGAGCTGAGCAGCTCTTCCAAAGAGACAGGAGGACCATTAGATGCTGCACGGAGCTGAGTTTGATGGAAGAGAGGCAGGAAAAACAAGTTCTTCATCCAAACGTGTGTGAGAAGCAGCTGTAGTCCAGTGAAGCACGGTGGTGGCAGCATCATGTTGTGGGGTTGTTTTTCATGAGTAGGGACAGGGACACTGCTCGGGGTTAAAGGAAAGATGGATGAAGAAAGTACAGAGAAGTTGTTGAGAGGAACTTGTGGAGTCTTTCAGAGGTTTGATACTGGGTCGAGGTTCCACAGGCGACTGGTCCTAAACACACTGCTGAAGACACAATCCCAAACAGAACAGGTTAAATGTCCTGGAGGGTCCAGTCAAAGCCCAGACCTCAATCCAACTGAGAATCTCTGGTGTGATTTGATTGTTGGACACGAGCAACACCCGTTGAACCTGAAGGAACTGAGAAATGGACCAAACACCTGAAGGTGGACAGATGAGATCATGGAATCACCTGATTCCCAAACAGACTTTAACTGCTGCTCTTTAATGAAATAAAAAGTGCAATTCATTTCCAGGACGTAAGGCAACAAAACAGAAAGACTACCGAGGAGGGTGCACGCGTGGGCAAAGTACCGTATCACTCTCAAACGTATCTCTTAAGCCAGTTGTCACTGACGTCATTGCACTAAATTAAAAAGCACTCAGACTCAGCTTCCCTTCGTGAACAAAGAACACTTTGCTGATGGATGGACACGTCACAAACTGCTTCATCTCCTGTTGGAGTTCTCCATCCACGAGACAAACCTTGGTGTGTAGAAGCTACAAGCTCGGTGTTGCTCTGCAGCTGCGATGGGAACTGCCGTACTCTACCGGTAATTGCAACAGCAAACGTTCAAGGGGAGATAAACGGAGGGAAACCACCACGGGGCAATAATCACGAGTAACGACTGTTATTCATTCAAAGCTGCTTGCAGATGTTTATGTGTTTGACGGATTACTGATGTTGACGGATTACAAACTAGTCTGAGGAAAAGGCTTGAGGCCGTTTCAAATCTCGTGTTTTCTCCAGAGCTTTGGGTGCGACATTAAACTGCTGCTTATCTGATTACTGTTTTTACAGTCGGAGCATGCCAGACCTTTAAGACAAGAGTTTCATATTTAAGCCACATGCTTCGTTTTCCCATGACGCTGGTGCCGGAGGCCACGGCTCTCCCTTCCTTCTTAGTAAAACCCATTTTCCACTGAAGAAATGCCGTAAAGCTGCTAATAAAATGGAGCGGTTGTTCTGTTTGATACATCGTGATCTGAAGCGTTTGTTAGGAAACACTCAATGAGTCAAAGCAGAGAAATAAAGAAAAACACGGGCTGAAGAGGATTGATGCCGTTTGAACGTGTTCCCACTATACATCTGTGGAAAACCAGTCTGTGGTCATGGTTTGTGGTGAGGATGTTTGCTGGGAGTAATTTGTCTTCCATGCAAAGCTTTGATGATAAATCCTCCGTTTTGCATCTGTCAGAGTTGAACCAACAACTTCTTGAGCTTGCTTTTTTCTTTACATATAAATATGAACAGTTTTATTCGTGTTAGTTTTTTTGTAGTGACGATGTCGCAGCATCAAAAGTAAAAATACTTCATCTTTTGATGTTTTCAGTAAAATCTCTTGTAGATTTTCATCTTCTTGTTCCCTGAACGATCGGAGTAAAACTGCCACAGCTCATGAACAAACATTTCTGAAGGCCTATAAAAAAATTCAGCTCGTTTGTGAATTTTTCGTGATTCTTTGAAACCACCGGCGTCAGTCTTCCAGGGTTTCACGGCCCTGCAGGCTCTGCTCCGACTCTTTGAATGTTTAGGTGCACACACGGAGACGGGTCTGGGAACACTTTGAACTTCCTGCAACAGATATTTGGTTTAGAGGTTTATCTTTAATCATTCTTGCAGATTGGACCAGGACTGTTTACATACGTTCATCTTAAAAGGTTTGAACAGAAAGCCGCTCTTTAGTGCAGCTGCTAACTTATTTTAATACGTTTATAAAAAGGATGCTTCTCTCGGTGTCTAATATTTTAACGTCAGAATAAACTCTTGGTTGTTCCTTTGACACATATTAAAGACATGTAGGAGAAATGTTAATGCAAAAACAGATCAGATATGTCTAAGGATGTGTAAATCAGAGCAGGCGAAGGAAAAGCATTAAAAGTTGTCTTTGTGTTAGCAAAATATCTCATGAACAATTGAATGAAACTCTCAAAGTATTCAATGGATCTACGTGTACAAAACTATATTTTGGTGTCACCACATCCATTTGAACTTAGAAAGCACAGAAAGATATTGAGCTGAATGGGGCGTGGTTGTAGCTGCGCGTTATTTACCGTATTTTTCAGACTATAAGGCGCACCGGATTATAACGTGCATTAAGCAAAACAAGTCAGATGAGTCAAACTTTATTCAACTCATTCACAACAACCACATAAACTCAGTTCAAGGTCAGTAGCACAACCAGAGTTAATACATGAGGGCACCTGATTATAAGGTTCACTGTCAATTCTTGAGAAAATTAAAGGATTAAAGTGCGACTTATAATCTGAAAAACACGGTACAACACATATTCTGAGTGCCACTGCATCGCACAATGTTTGAGCAGCAGTTTGACCAAAACCAGCTGTAAGTTTATTATTTCTCAACATTAGAGAAGTTTAAAACTCTGTCACGAAAGGAGGTGGGCAGTATGCATCCCTTCAAGGAGCGCAAGGTATTTGTTCTAATTATTGTGTCGCAGTTCCTCATTTCTGTCTCATTAAAAGATCAACAGCGTGAGTCAGCTCTCACGTGAATTTTGATGAAGCACAAATCAAACACAAGCAAAGAGGTACAGTTTCATAGTGGTTATGCACTTTTATTCAGAGTTCAAGGTCCCACCATGGGCCGCGTGGCCGTTCAAACCAGGATTTAATTCCTGAGACGTCAGACTTGGGAATGAACTGTTCAGACGCTCCAGATACTGGAGAATAAAGTCGCTGAGCACAGTTCGATACACACAACAAAAAAAATCCTGGTCAGACCATTAAAAACAAGCGAAAACCACAATGAGATACATTCTAATCATAGACAATCACTAACGACCAGAAGGTGCAGTATACAATACTGCTGGGAAGATAAATAACCCAGTATGGGTGAAATGTGACACGGAGGGGCCGCCCCCCATGTGGAAACACTGACGCTGCTCTCACCTCCCGGGCCTCAACAGTAACAAGACTTATGCATAAATATGGAACTATTGTGATGACACAAACACACACTCGTCAGCCTTGTTGTGCAAACTGTGGCTCAGATTACAACTTTACTCCAACGCCACAAAAATGGAACCGTCAATCGTTTTGAGTAAAAAGACTCGACTGTTGCGTCTTCAGAGGTGAGAGGAAACATCAGGTCATTTGAAACAGCTGTGCAATAAAAATTAAAACAAGAACGCTGATTGGACCCCCTTAAAACCAAATCTCTTCCAATCGTTGCTTTTCCCTGATTGTTAACACAAGGAGTGGCATTAAATATTTGGACATAAAATTAGATTTTAAGGGGGTTATTTTTGTTGAATTTGGACACAAAACTGAAGTATGTCATGAAAGGACATAAATTAAGCCAGTTAGGCATAAATCTTTTTTTAAAAGTGCTTTGTTCTGACATACCTCAGATTAGGTCCCTTTTGGAAATTGCCAGCTCAGGATGTGGGAGAAATAACACTGTTTGCTCAAAAGTACTACAACATCTTCATATTAGAACATTTTATCCGGAGCCAGTTGAGTTACGAAGTTTATGAACTAAAAACCAGAGTGGCTCTGCTTATTATATAAAGAGCTAAAAGAAAAGAAAATAATGTGAAGCAGGCAAATATTTGACAATACATTCTATGAGAATTGTTGGTGCATTTACAAGCAACATGTACATAAAACAAAAGCTCAACTGATTGCCTGCAAAGCTAAACGGTGAACGCTACTTCCTTCCTAGAGCTGAACTCCTCGCGAGCGTTACGGGACAAAGTTCTGGCTCCAGGGAGGAAGGAAAAGTCCGAAGGCGGGCCGCACAGCAGCCTAGTAAAACCATTGAAGACCGTGCATGGCTGCAGCAAGAACACAGCAGCAGCACGGTCCAATACCAAACACTGGTCCCCACGAGCCTTTCAGATACCGAGGCGTGTCGGGGGACGAGGATGAGAAAGGAGCGGTCACCCTAGAAGGCAACCTGCGGGGGGCACCAAGGGGTGTCTGGATACAGGAGACAGTGCACAGACTTGAACCTGCAAGACAACGATTAGGTAACATTATTAGAAAGATGTCTCAAGTGTTGAAATCTGCAGCAGGTGATGAAGCAGAAACTTTTCTTCACCTTGACGGATCCTCCTCCACAGAAAAAGCTCCTTTCAAGTTGATGATGTTGCTCTTGTTTTCAAACATTCCATAACTGAGGGTGATCTGGACACGAAGAATAAAAACGTTACAAACGCACAAGAACACCAGTCCTGTCTGAGTCTAGGAGGTGTCGTGCACGTCTCTCACCTGCTTGTGAAGCTCAGGTCTCGACACCTGTTGCAGGTTCTCCAGGTGGGAGTGGAACAGGTTGCTGCGGGTCAGAGGGACGCCCAGAACCGACTCGATGATGTACCCGATGGTGCAGTCGTCAGGCAGCCGAATCTTCTCTGCTGTGTTCATGAAGTGACCGCCGCTGGAAAGACGTGATAAAAATAGATGGGTCCAAATAAAATCTAATTAAAGCAAGGGTCTTTAAAAACATGCAAATACACGTTCCCTGAAATTATAACCCCAATTCTGAAAAAATAATAAATAAAATGTAAATCAAAACAAAGCAATCATGTTCAACCCTCAAAAACTTACTCATAATGAAACAGGGAACAAATGTTAAAAGAAATTGTACCATTTTGATTAATTAAAAAAAGGTCATTTAAAATTTATAGCAGCAATCTACCTGAAAAGTTAGAATAGGGTCACCTTTGTGTCTGCACTAATGCACCTCCATACCATCAGAGAGGCAGGCTTTTGAACTGTGCACTGATAACCGGCTGGATGGTCCCTTTCCTTTTTAGATATGCATATAATGCCTTTTGTTACTCCGGTGCTAAATTATTTGAGACGTGCTGCTGCCATCAAATACAAAATCACTTCAATAAAAAAATAAAAAAGCACAATTCCTTATTTTAAACATTTGATATTTTTATGGTGTTTCACTGTGAATAAATCAAGGTTTATGAAATCTGCAGATCATTGCATTTTGTTTTTATGCACATTTTACACAAGACCCAAACAATTTCAGAACTGAGTTTACCGTATTTTTCGGCCTATAAGTCGCACCTTTTTGCCTAATTTGCATGCCCTACAACTTATACGCTGAAGCGACATATTTCTGTTGTTTTTTTCCATATTTATAATTTTTGACTGAGATATGACCATTTTCATTCAGTCAGAATGAAAATGTTGAACACTACCATTTTCAACCGCTAGATGGCACTCGAGTTGTATGGCATGCCGTTGTGTCATGTAATAGGTAAACGTGGCTGTTAATGACACAATCGGCTTGCCGTAGCCTGCCACCTTCGTTTGTGTGGAGCAACCGAATCAGCTTCATTTCGTTTTCCCGGTGAAATGCAGCTGATTTGACCGTTAAAGTGCATTTATTAAGTAAAAGTTCAACTGAGACACAACTTTGCTATAAAGTTGAACAAACAAACAATTGTTTTTAAGTGTTAATCTTGTTAAATTCTTGTTAAAGTCCTTCCGTGCGCACTCTCAAGGACACCATTTGGCAGCCAATTGGTTTTTGGGACAACACGGGCCCACGTGTCCGGGTTGTCAGCGGAGATACGTAATAAATGCGACGTATTTATGGTTTTTCCACTTTATTAGACATATTTGGACGGATGCGACTTATGGGTGGTGCGACGTGTACGGTGGAAAATACGGTATATATGTATCTGATTAGCCAACTTCTTTTACCTGGCCCATGGGCTCATCTTTAGTGCCAGACCCCGGCTCACACAAAAACCTGCTCCCCCAGTGGCAAACCAGAAGTTTACTGGTTTCTGTTGAGAAAGTAACAAACATTTGCATCACCAACACTATGACTGTATCACTGTGAACGTGAGATTCTTCAACGTACCATCTTATTGTCCCCCAGTCTCTCTGTGGCCTCAATGGGCCGGTCCAGGCTGGGTTTGCCGATGTACATGTCCTGGGTGTGGGGGTACTGAGATAAGTGCTTCACCAGAGACCGAACATTCACGTAGTTGTCATCGTCCACATGACAGAACCACCTATAAACACAAAGAAACAAAGTATAAAACGCACAAATATTCACATCGTTATTGCATAAATCTTCATTTAAAAAAGGCGGCGCTCACTTTTTCCTCGATTCTATGAACTTGTCGTACTCCACCGCCATCTTGCAAGACAAAGCTTGCCGGCTGTGAGCTGCAGAGCAGTTGGTGTTGATTGCATGACTCCCTGAGGCAGCAAAAACAAAAAAATCTAATCAAAAGAAGCTTGATATTTTCTATTAGCGTTTTTTTTTTTTAAAAAAAGCACCACGGTGCATTTTTGACTTTTAAAATGTGACTTGGTTTGTCACGTTTGTGCAACAACCATGTCCATGTCTGTTCTAGCACAAAGGTTTCTCCATAAAATCGTACCAATTTTCTTCTTTAGCTCAGCGTCCTCTCCATCTGTGAAGACGTACGTCTGCAAACAAACAAAGAGAATCATAGATGAGGCGACTTGATCTCAAAACGCCCCGCAAAACAAAAAGCAACACTTGAGCCAACATGTGATGCTGTCACACAGCTAAAACACCGTCACCCTTCCCCGTGTCCAGCCGCTGTGATTAGCGTCAATCAACGTGTCTTTTATGCGGTGGAAAGCACGCCGAGTTAAACAGCCCCCGGCTCCAATAAAGGCCTTTTGTCCTGCGTTTTACTCTCACCATGGCAACTACGCAGCCGCCCCAAAGCATCCCAGACAACCGACAAAGGAGCAGGCAGACTGCCCGCCTCCCACACTTCATTCATGTACATCACGTCCTCTGGCTGAGGCCCGTGGCCCTGCAGGGCCTGCTGCAGGATCTCAACATGTTTACTCAACTAAAACGCTAAAACTGTTACAGTCAACACGTGACGAAGCACGTTCTCAAGCTTCTTTGTCCTCCATGTTGTTTGAATGTCAGAGGAGTCAAAGCACAAGACCTCCGACTGTTGCAACTAGTCATAAAAGAGGTGGCCAACAAAAAGAACTTGAAGCCGGAGGCAGACGTTACACAGAGAGCAGGTGCTGAACAGTGATGATGAAGAGGCCGCAGGCTTTTAACGGCCAGTGGTCTGTTTACTCTTCACCTCAGGTGAGGCAGCACCTGCCCAACTTCAAGCATGCGTGACGAGGCCACGTGCCTGGACACGCCAGGTCGTGGTGCCTGGTGTCAGAGCGTTGCACGTCCGTTACAGATCATGTAACTGTTCTAGTGGTTTAGCCAAGCAAACATGTTGATGCGTCAAGTCCTTGAGGCGTGGGCCTACGAGCCGACCACTGAGGACACACGGGGCTTCTCTCTTCCTAACACAAAGCAACACGTCCCCGGCAGCTTGTTGGAACAATTTCCCAGCAGATGTTTCTCGAAGCTGAAGCCATGGCCTGTATTTGTTCAAGGATGGGCGGCAGTTTTGCTGCCGACGGGATCACAGGCTGGACCGTTTGCTTTAAAGCTCGCTGAATGGACGACCTAATCACTGAGGCAGCTGCCCGAATGCCAGGGTACCGACAGAAACGGAGAGCGGGCAGGAATCTCACCCCTGATTAGTGAATCAAAAACTGTGTGTGGCCATTCACCCCCTCTTCCTCCCCACCCTGCCTCCTCCTCGCTCCCTGAGCCTCATACTCAGCCAGAGGCTCTTGAATAGAACAAAGCTGTGAGCTTTCATGCTGGGTAAAGCCTCCACTGGGTAAATTCTGAGCATGTTTGACGGCATTTGCATACAGCTGCAGTGGTTAAAGGAAAAATCTGCCAGGGGTATTTCTTCTTTTCATCGTTTCTCAACTGAACCTTGAAGTCACGGCTGCTGTCATGGACTCCAGATTCAAATCAAAACAAAGAGTTGAAAGGAAAATGTTGATTGTGTGCAAAGTAGAGATAAGAGGAGGGCATAAGGTCAGGAGAGGAAGATGATGACAGCTAGATGTAGAAGGGGAGCTACCTTCCAGAGCACAGGAAGGACTGGTGCAGCCCTGTCTGAGCTGAACTTGGTGCCTGGCTGGCTGACTCCAGCTCCTCAGGAAGGAAGGGCACCAGGCTCCCCACCTCCACCCTGACTCCTTCCACCGTCTGTACCGGACGTTTAAAGCTTTTCAACACTTTCTGTAGGATCAGATGATGTGGACAAGCAGCTCACAGGAACACTGAAGCCACTGCAGCTCGAGTGTGATGAGGTGATGCTTCAAGGCCTCATGTGTGACACACCACCATGAAGACTGTCCTGGAACTGGAAACTGGTTTCATTTCTGATTTATGAATCATGTCACAAACAAATACTTTATTTAGATCTTTAATAGTGTCAAAGGCTCAAGTCCAGAAAAATAAAAATTTCAGACAAAATTGTACACAAAGACTAATGTAAATACTTTGTTTTTAAGTTCTGAAAGCTCAAAGATTAGAAAGTTTTTACATATTCCACCTTCTCTGAGCTCACATAACACACTGCGTTCTCATTGGCACAGAACTAAAAACACTCATGAGCTTAAAAACAGAACATCTGCTTCCTCGTTACCTGCCCGGCTGTTTTAAATGCTCATCAGCTGATCGTGAGAACCTGGTCAGAGCGCAGAGGACAGCCACGTGCACACAATGGAAGCTCAGAGCATCATGGCTGGAATTAGGGCTCGTCCTTTGTTTCCTCTGCCCCTGACCACCTGGCACCCTTTCCTCCAAGAACTCCCTCTTGCTTTGTGATGCTCAGTCTGTCCCTCTCTGTCTCCGAGCCACCTGCCAGCTGTCTGCCTGTTGGACCTGCTGTTCCCTCTTGGTGAACACTGCACCAACATCATCCATGCAAACCAATTAGCAGGAGCAGTTCATAAATGACGAGGTGCTGAAAGCCTGAGCTGTGCAAACAGTTTAGACTAATCGTCACCTCTGCTCTAACTCTTATCTCAACTCCTGACGTCAAACAGGTCTGGAGCAAATAAACGTCTCAAAGTTGAGAAAATTAGGCAACGTTTTAAGAAGTCATGGTAACAGTGCAGAATTTAAAGGACAACACGTGACACCCCTACATGCAGGATTAAAATCACTTTCACTCGTTTCCTCCAGGTCTTTGTGCACCTCCCAAATAAATCTGGTTCACACATGTTCACACTCAGCATGCAACTCACAACTTTCCACATTGCACCCATGCAAAGGCCCCTCTTCCCCATCCCTCCATCATGCCTGACTCAGACTCAGCTCCCATGTTCCCATGGAGAACAGTTGTGAACACACCCCCCCCCCCCCCCCCCATTTAGAAAGAGACTAGTCCTGAACAAGAGACGAGGCCACAAGGGCTGGAGTTGGTGCTGTGAAGCGTCCACTGCACGCGTATTCACAGGGACTCCCAAAAGAGAACAGAATAATGAGCACTGGAGGGAGGGGGGTGTCCTGAAACTGTTCCTTCTGTTCTCAGGGACATCACTCAGAGGAGAATAAAAAGTGAGGGGGGGTCTGTTTCAGGGCGTCGTGCATTGACAAGATGAACAATGAAACTCTCTTCAGCTGCTTTTGTTCAGCTGAAGTTTTCTCACTGAACAGAAACATCCACACAGAAAAAACACGATTATCTAAATGATTAAAGTTAATGATTAAAGTTTAATGATTAAATGATTAAAGTTAAATGATTAAAGTTAAATGATTAAAGTTATGTAAGGAAGTGTGCAGATTCGGCTCAGTTCAGGCAACACCAACCCACAAATAAAAGCCTCTTAAGTTACAGCTTGAACATTTTTAAAGATTATTTTTTGTTTTATTTTACCTGTTGCGTGTTTCTGGAGATCCATGTCTCCAGAAGCAGGCTCAGTCTGGACTGGTGGAACTTCTTGGTGGTCTTCACAGCGATGAAGACGTCATCCGCGCTGATGTCCTCAGCTGGAGGGGGGTCCCCGGTGGTGGCTGCGGAGGAGCGCGCGGGCTTCTCCAAGTCCCTGCGCGCCCGCGTCAGCTGGGTGAAGAACGCAGAGAAGCTCTTCCGCTCCCGTGCGCTCCCGAGCTGCGCTGCGCCAGCGTCAGGGGAGCGCGCGTGAGCGTCCCCTCCGTGCGTCCCCTCGGAGACCTGGACCCGGTGATGCACAGCGAGCAGGAGCAGCAGCGCGCACAAACCTGCCGTGCATCCTGCAGACACCGCTGTTTTCTTCCCATTGTTTTTCAGCATGATTCAATCTAAATTCAATTAAAACCACAAAGCGGCGCACGCGCGGCTGCTGCAAAGTCCATGTGCTGGTGTTACTCAATAAAACACGCACCTTCGACCATAAAACCCATCAGAGCGCGTGGCAAATACGTGTGTGGTGCTGGGAGGTGGGAAAATATAGCAACTTCCAGGCTGGCCACGCCTCGTGGGCGGAGCGTGAGTAACAGTGGCTTACCTTGTATGGAAAATGGGGCGTGGTTATATCTCGACGTTCATTTAAACCAGTTCTAAAGTTCAGTTGTTGATATTTGAACATGCTAAAGAGAAAAGTAAAATCAAGACGTATTTCAGTTATTGGCGTGAAACTGGAACGAACTGAATGATGATCTTAAATTATGTGTTTTTTTTGGTGCACTTTAAAAATATGGAGCCTTAACATGTAAAATTACAAAAGCTTATACTGTTACGTACATGTATGTATTGTGTAACCATGTATGTATACGTGCATATTTAAATATAAATGTACGTATCTGTACTTATGAATGACATGGACGGTAGATGTTTTTCATTATTGTAGACAGCTGAGTCTATGAATAGGATAGGAAAGTATAAGCCTTGGCTTTAGTCTGTTCTTTTTTAGGTAAATTATTGATTTGTAGAATAGTATTTTATATTGTTTTCCTTTTCTGTTGTTAATTTAGTTGAGTTGAATTCAACTGAAAGAAAAAATATGGTTTCAAAGTACACCTGGATAAAACCTGCATCATTTCAAAGAGGGGCAGTAAAGTTTTACCTGTGTCAGTTTTATGGAGAGGATGAGCCTCTTTAAAAGCGTCAGGCCGAGCACAAAGAATGATACGACTGTAATTCAGATTCAGAAAAAGTTTGGTGAAGCTGTTTCATCCAAATGTGACTAACAGGCTCCATTGTTGTTCGCTGACCTTGTGTGGACTCCGAACAGTTGGTTGTTCTTGAACACTTGTTATTCAGATTCTGGCTCTCAGCAGAGAGTGCCGTCTGGTTCTGGGCCGCAGACCAAACGAGATGAGCTCCATTTAGAGCCGCATGCAGCTGGGAGAGCATCAATAACCCCCGACTCCCAGCAACCACCGGGCACAGCCAAACACTCCGATCAGTCACACGACGTTGCAAAAGTTCCAGTTTTATTCTAATCAGGTGATCCAAGCTAGTTTGAGTTGGGGCTCCATATTTCAGCTGCACCAGGATCAAAAGCCTCTGTCCAAATCCTTGCTCCTTTGCAGGTACTTTGGTTTTTGTAGTTCTGAACAAGTTACCGCTCTGCTTTGTTTCTCTGACAAGACCTTTTATCCGTCTTATAGTGGGCCTGAAATGCATCTAAGAGCAAGTTTAAGGAAACCAGACAGTGAAGGCAGTCTCTGTGGCCTTTATCCTCAGTTGCCTCTTTCTGGTGTGCATTCATGGGAAAAGAACAAAAAGACAAAAAGACCCACGCAACAGAAAAGTTCCTGTATAAGACGTATTTCTGTGCAGGGCGTTCATCCTGCCTCGGAAACTGCTGTTTTAGCTCCAACTCCCCCTGACCTTAAGTTTCACTTGTTCATTTTGTATTTTTGTTTGTTAACTTAGTCATCACACTTTCTTTTCTCCTTTAAAGGAGTAGTCTGTATAATTTAAGGGAAATAGTCATTAATTGGGCCTCGTCACACATGACATCAGTTAAGGAGCATAGATTAGCTGTGGTAATAGAAGTATTTGCCAAAATATGCTAATAACTGTCACACAAAGGTTCATTTACCGTACAAGACACACCTTTTTGAATAAATTAGCATGTCCTGTGACTTATATAAAATAAGTTACTTATTTGTTTATTTTTCCCATATTTATAACCATTTTTTCACTGAGATCTGATGATTTCATTCATTCTGACATGGAAAATATTGAACACTACCATTTTCAGCCACTAGAGGACTCTCGACTTTATGGCAAGCCAAGTATCTCATTAATAGGTAAAAGTGGCTATTAATGAGACACTTGGCTTGCCATACAAACCACCTTCATCCCACTCCAGAACTCCAGGAGCAAACGTCAAAGCAGCTTCATTTCACTGCTCCGCAGCTGATTTGACCATTAAAGTGCATTTATTAAAGATAAAGTTCAACTGAGACACAACTTTACTATAATGTTGAACAAACAAATAATTGTTTTTAAGTGTTAATCTTGTTAAATTTCTCCTGTGCACGCACCTGCGGCCACCATTTGGCAGCCAATAGATTTTTGGCACAACACCGGCCCACCTTGCCGTGTGGTCAGCGGTGACGAATAACAAACGCGACGCATCAAATAGATGCAACTTATATGGCAAAGCAACTTATTTATGTTTTTCCCCACTTTATTAGACATATTTGAGGACTGATGCAACTTACACAGCGGTGCAACGTGTACGGTGGAAAGTATGGTATGTTGATGCTTGGGCTTCTCAAACGGCGTATTCTCCAAAACAACATACAGGTAACTGTCAGGACGTGAAGGTCAGACCTAAAAGAGCACCAGACAGAGTGTAAGCACTCACCTCCAGTAAGATTCATCTCCAGTAAGATTCAACTCCAGTAAGATTCAACTCCAGTAAGATTCTACTCCAGTAAGATTCAACTCCAGTAAGATTCAACTCCAGTAAGATTC
>NC_056512.1:45926189-45929373 GCF_014905685.2 Nematolebias whitei | reverse complement strand
GCCACCATTAGGCTTGTCCACTGCACCTCGTGCACCTGGTGGTGGATAAAATCCCTCCCCCCACTTGCCAAGATCCGACACTTTGTGCTGCCTCAGACAAGCACTAAAAATTAAAACTACCTCTCTTCTTCTACACAGTGCAACTCCTATCCAACTGAATATCGTGCATCTAAAACAAAAAAGGTTTATTTGCATTCCCTGTTCAATTTCAGTCCAGAAAACTCTCGTCTTGAAAACTACAAACATGCATTAATCAAATCCTTCAGCGAAGGGAGACATCGGCGTACCCCTTGTTGTGTTTGGGTCTTTTGTTCTTGACTGTTTCTTTTCACATGTTGTCACTTTTGTGATCTGCATGTGGTTTAAGTTGATGAGCAACTATTTTTATTTTTAACTAATTGTAGTCTTGCATCCACATGAACAGTGTTTAAGGATTCCCAAACCTGAGCCAAATGTGTCACAAACAGATATTTTGGAATTTACACTCTTGCTTTTTACTATAAAAAGACAAAATGTAACCTTTTGAACACATTGATGTCATAGCCCTGCCTTTAATCTAATCTATGCTGCAGTAATTCCCTCTTTTTTTGTCTTGACAGCTCTATTGACCTTTTAGCTACAGTGTTGCTTTATCTTTTCGTAAGCGTTTGACTCTTTAGCTACTTTCTGCTACTTTTAGCATCTGAGCTCCAGCAGTTTTTGTTTTTTAAAGCACGTTTCAGTAAAGTCATTCAGCACTCAGCATTCAAACTGCATCTTTGGATAAAGTGCAGTTTCTCCACTTGGTATTAACCCTTCACTGTATTCTATTTATATGTATTCTATATAAATATATAACTTAATAAATAACTTTGGGAGTTTTTCTGTTCTTCAGCCACCATAAATCTCTGGGGATTTTTTTTTCTCCAGATTTTTGAATTTGTGCTGACATTACTCATTCTGCTACTTCAAGTTACATTTGCATAAATTCCCAAATGATCGTTGCAAAATAACTGCAAAGTAATGCTTTAACAAACGTGGCCCACCAATCCATTGTTGTGATGTCGGTGTTTTACGCCTGCTGTGTGAGCATCATCACCAGCTTTCTCAGGGCCGGTTTCTAATGAAGCTGCCTCTGTCTGAGAGCGATGATGCATTTTTGTGGAGAGCTGGCTCTGAGATGATAGCCGTGGTATCAGCAGGCTGCAGACAATAATCTCGCGCAGTTGATGTTGACAAGGATAATCAAGTAGCTTATGGTCATCATGAGAGGGAACATTGCAAGGGGAGAGATGCAGAACTCACGTTTAATTATTAAATCTTTGGCAGCAGCATTTTCCACGTGGGCAGCGTTGACCTGCTGTTCAGTCATTTACAAACAGAAAGACACCATGGGAGGTTTTCAGGGCCTAATGTTGTCTGGAGTGGCCCTGCTTGGACCACACTGAAAACCCATTTTCATCCTATTTATGACCGGACTCATGTAAATGTAGCTGCAACAAAAGCCCTAGAGGATTGTAAACTGCCATCTGGACCCCTCGCCTTCAATGCAAAGTATAAAAGAATTAAAATTAGTCGCTTTTCTTTTCCTTTGTTGAGGTATTTTATCTGTTTTTGCAATTTTATTTTAAAGCTTTTGATATATAATCTTACAAATCTGTTATCTACAAAGTAATCAACAAAGCACCTCATAAACCCAACAGTGGCGAAACAAGTGAACAGTTCTCAAAGCAAGGAGAGGTAAAAGGTGATCAGAGGATGAAAATCCCCCCGCAGCATTGAGAGGGCGATGCAATAAAGGAAGGGAAAATGGAGGTTACACAAAGTGTATGAACCGGCAAAGCCTGGAATAAATCACCTCCAAAATGGATTTTTTTTTTACATAGCAGAAAAAGCTTGCTTGATGTGAAACAGGATAAGCAACACTTTCCCTGTCCAGTCTTTTCAAATGCTTTTCACATTTTGGAGGAGCCTGGTTCTGGCCACGTGTCAAGTATAAACCACTTGTCAGCTTAGTTCTGCAGAAAGAGTGGATGTTGGGAGAAGCAGCTGTCACAACCGGCCACAACGAGCACCTGTTAAACTTACAAGGGAAATGTTATACGCAGGTGGTCAAAGATCAATGTGCATCAAAACCAGTGTACCAACCAAGATTTACTGTATTTATTAAAAACTACAACATTCTTAACAAAGGCAGTGGTTGCAGGCTGTAAACAACAATTCAACCACTTTACACCTGCAATAATGGTTAAAGTTTGAAGAAATAAATGAACCCAAGTGAAAAAGCTTTACTGGTGCGATGAGAAGAACCAGCTGCCACACTGGTTGACCCTGTGGTTGCAGGAGTCCTGGCCCTGGAGGTTAATTAACTTGAACAGACTTGTGATCTATCAGGCCCCATGCAGTGGTTAGCATCTCTCTGTGCCTGACAGCAGCTGGCAGGATATTGACATAAATACACACCAGGATGTCTTTTGTTGTAAATGGTGTTAAAGTAAAATACAATACGATTCCTAAAGTCTGGAGCAGGCTAGAGGAGGAACATGAAAACCCCAGCGACAGCTCAATTATCCACACATCAATCAGCAGGGGATGTGATTGGTTCTGTAAATTGAGCTGGAGTGATGTGTTGTGGTGGATCGATGACCCAGCGGTCCTCCTCTTCGACAAGTCCACCACTATCATCATCACCTCCACCACCCACAAAGCTGCATGGGTTGCTTCACATCGTGCTGATGAGGTGGTGCTGTTTAAAATGTAAACCTTTCTTTGCATCATTAGTGTCAAAATTATTGATGGGCTGCATATGTTTATGAGCTTCTATAGGTCACGCTGCAGGATGGGCTAAATGATGAGTTGTGTGCATGAATCTAGAACAACAAATATGTATCATTTTGTGAATATAAATCTTTACTAAGTATAGATTCCTCATATTAAAAACAACATCGTGGTTAATTTTGGATATAATGAACCCATTGTTGCACAACGTAAAATAATGTCCTCACATTTTCATCTGCCATTTATACAGTTTATGATAAAAGTTGTTTGTTAGTCGTCAGTTTTACAAGTAAACAGTCGTCATGTAACCTGTGTTCTAGCTGGTCATGTAAAAGATGCACAAGGTGGAAAATTACACACGCTTTCTCTGAGATATTATTATATCTCAGATATAATAATATCTGAGATATTATTATATCTGAGATAT
>NC_056512.1:45918144-45924276 GCF_014905685.2 Nematolebias whitei | reverse complement strand
TTCTGTGCAGCCTTCACCACTCTCTGCAAAGCTTTTCTTTCTGCAGCTGTGCAGCCTCCATGCCACACGTTGATGCTGGAGCACAGGATGCTCTCCACTGCACACCTGTAGAAGGAGGTGAGGACTGAGCTTCCAGACCAGCTCGCCTCAGCCGTCTGAGGAAGTAGAGTCTCTGATGATCTTTCTTCATCAGGCTGGTGGTGTTGTTGCTCCAGCTGAGGTTGTTGTTCAGGTGCACACCCAAGTACTTGTAGCTGGAGACCACTTCCACCACAGATCCTCTTATGTTCAGGGGGGTGTAGGTGTTTTTGTTCCTTCTGAAGTCCACAATCATCTCCTTTGTCTTCTTCACATTGATGTGAAGGTTATTCTCTCTGCACCAGCTCTCCAGGTGTTCCACCTCTTGCCTGTATCTGGACTCATCATTGAGTAAAGGAGGGAGACAGTATGGTTTCCAGGTAATGTAGTGGTGGGAGTACGATTACTATTTGACATTCTTACAGATTCCTTGTAGTGAGGCAGCACTGAGAGGAGAGCAAAGGACTCCAGGTACAAATGGTGGCAGAGATGGAGATGATGAGGTAAGTAGCAGGACCATAGTGGATTGTAGGCAGGCAGGGGAGCAGCACAATGGGCCTTAAGCAAAAAGCAAGTGGCTTCAAGAGTTCCAGGGTTGAACTCAACTTGGAGGAACAGAAGAAGACAGTCCAGTCCAGGATGCGACCTCAGATAACCAGAAGGACACATAGAAGAGCTGGTATGTACGATTCTTGATCTTGGGAAACAGGGTAGGCTGTCATGATAGCAGCTGGTACCCAACGTTCTAGCAGAGAAGAGAACACCTCAACAAACCCCTGGATCTCATTAGTAGAACAGGCCACAGCTGCAGATGGAAAAGAACTGGAATCCCACAAGAATCATCTTGTTCTTTTTCAGTTTACAGTTCTTACCTGTTCTGTAACCTTTCTGCACAGGGTCCGTGCTTGTTTCCTGTTTTGGAGTATGTTTGAGGTAATGTGTTATAGCATCATCTGCAGGCCTGGTCTATTTACTGCAGTGTTTGTTGTCTGTCCTTCTGTGGTCATGACAATATTTCTATAAATGGTGCCATATTTATGTGGATCATTTGTTACAAGATCATTTTGAAAAAAAAAACAGCTTTTTGTGTGGACAAGGACTAAAACAACTCAAAATCAAACGTCTTTTAGGTGTTTGACAACTCGCTGAATTAGACATTTTCACATCTTGTCACTCTTGCATGAGACAGCTGTATGATTTATCTCCATGTTCTCAGTGGAGCATCAGTGCAGCACAAACATCCTGCCACCGAGCTGAGCCATCATGGTGTCCACTTCTATCTCCTCCAAAAAGGCACCTCACCTTCACTTTTATAATCACGTTTTCCAGCTCCCGCTCACACAACGTTTAGTCATTAAGAAGGTGCTTTTATCCAGAGCTCATCAGGGTAATGGGGGATTTCAACATCTTGCACAGGAAGCCTTTGACACAAAGCTGAGAAGTGAGTCTGTAATCATCTCACTGGAAGACGAGCACTTTATCACTCAGCCAAAGCTCCTTGTTTTGGAATGAGATTTGGGAAGTAATGAGTCACGGCTGATCTGCTGAAGGAACATTGGATGGAAGAGGTGTTGGAAGAGTCTTTAAACACAGAGGGCTCAGTCCAGTCTGGGAACATTAAGACAGTTTTTCTTTTACAGCTGTTCAATGTTCTGTCGGCTATTCAAAGATAAATTTAAAAATTGTCGTACCAATTATTTGTCTGAGTTTTCACTTTGAAAGTAAAATGATATTAGTATCATGAGGTACTAATATCATTTAACAGTACCACGTTCTCATTCTGTTTTGTTTGTCTTCTAATTAACTGTTCCTCGTCCATGATGAGCTACAAGCGTCTTGCAGTTTGAGAACTTGTCTTCGTTCTTTAAGTATTTTACTCGTTGTAAATCCTGTGGTGTTGAATCTGGTTGTTTCACTCATCCCTTTAGGGATTTGTTGATTTGTTTTGCTTGAAATGATCCTTATCACTCGTTAGTATGTAACTAAACAAACTGTGTGAAACATTCATATATTTAACTGAAAGTCTTGAAGTCACAATAGAATGATGTCCAAAAAAATTACATTCATGGAAAATACAACTTTACCACATCTGTAATTTCATATGCATAACATTAATCTCAAGTTGGATTGAAAATAATATTTTTAATGTTTAAATTTTTTTATGCTTACCTCTCTAACAACTATGAATTTTATCTGGTCCCAAAAATCAAAATTAAAACCAAAATGGGAGGAGCTGGTGATTTTTAATGTGATATTCTGTCAAATAGTATCAATAATTAGTACCTTGTCAGCCATTCAGTCAAATTAAAAATAGTTTATTAATCCCAGAGGTAAATTAAATGTTGTGGTAACTCATCATCCTGGTTTCATTAAAGAGTTGCTCTAGATGCTGATGCTGTGGCAAGAAGGACCTCTTGTCCTACAGCAGATCTGAAGAAGCCTCTGACTGAAGACACTCTGTTGCTGTATGACAGTCTGATGCTGTATGACAGTCTGATGCTGTATGACACTCTGTTGCTGTATGACAGTCTGATGCTGTATGACAGTCTGATGCTGTATGACAGTCTGATGCTGTATGACAGTCTGATGAAGAGGGTTGTCTATAATGGTCTTCATTTGATGAAGAATCCTTCTTTGTACAGATATCTCCAAAAGGTTTTAGAGCATATGTGTCAAACTCAAGGCCCGGGGGCCAAATGTGGCCCTCCTTAACATCTTATCTGGCCCCCAAGATGTTGTTTTAAATGTAAAATACTTTTATCACTTCAATTTGTTTCAGTAATCTTTGATTATGATGTCAAACAGAGAACATCAAATGAGACCAATCAAAGTATTGTTGAGGAACCTACAACCAAGAAAAGATGTTGGTACCTGGCTTGAGTTCATGTAGATTCTGAAACTGGCCCTTAGTTTGAAAAAGGTTTTAACTTTGGCCCCTTTTGTAAGTGGGTTTGACACCCTTGTTCTAGAGGAGTCCCCAGAACTGAGCCAGCCTTCTTTATCAACTTGATCTTTTTGAAGTCACTTGCTTTGGTGCTGCTCCCCCAGCAGATGATGCAGAAGAGACAGCGCTCTCTACAACAGACTTATAGAAGATATGCAGCATCTTGCTGCAAACGTTGAAGGACTTCAGCTTCCTCAAGAAGTACAGTCTGCTCTGTCCCTTCTTGTAGACGCTTCACTGTTGCAGCTCCAGTCTGTTGTCCAGGTGAACCCCAAGGTATTTATACTTCTCCACCACCTCCACTTCTTCTCCTATGATTGAAATAGTATGTCCTTTGTTTAGTTCACATTCAAGATGAGATGATTGTTTCCACACCATGCCACAAACTGGTCCACCAGTTCCCTGTACTCAGCTTCTTGGCCATCTCTGATACACCCGACCACTGCAGAGTCATCAGAATATTTCTGCAGATGACAGGAGTCTGTTTTGTACTGGAAATCTGAGGTGTACAGAGTGAAAAGGAATGGTGCGAGTACAGTCCCCTGTGGTGCTCCTGAGCTACTGACCACCTGGTCAGACACACAATCCTTCAGTCTCACACACTGTGGTCTGCCTGTCAGGTAGTCTTTGATCCAGGTGATTGTTGAGGCCTCCACCTGAGTCTTCTGGAGTTTCTGACAAAGCAGACCAGGCTGGATTGTGTTAAATGCACTGAAGAAATCAAAGAACATGACTCTCACAGTGCTGTCTGCCTTTTCTAGATGACAGTGAGTTTGCTGAAGCAGGTGTATGATGGCATCTTCAACTCCAAGTCCACGTTGATAAGCAAACTGTAGTGGGTCCTGATATGTGCTTGTTTGTTTAGTCAGGTGGGTCAGCAGAAGTCTCTCTAGGACCTTCATGATGTGGGATGTCAGGGCAACAGGTCTATAGTCATTGAGGACTGATGGGTGAGTTTTCTTTGGCACTGGAACAAGACAGGAGGTTTTCCACAACACTGGAACCTTCTCCTGGGTCAGGCTAAGGTGGAAGAGGTGCTGCAGAACCCCACAGAGATGCTCTGCACAGACCAGGACATAAGGAAGAAACACAAAGCCTAAAGAAAAGGCAGAAAGGTCTTTCTCCAAAGCTAGTCTAATGCTAACCAAACAAGGAACCATCTTGTATTGTTTTCCAGGCTTTTATAAAAACATTATCTCAAAATCCAAAAAAGTTCAATCTGGTCCTCTGGACATTCAAAAAACAAAACAAAGCAAAAATATAGAAACGTTTCGTCTCTCATCCAAGAGACTTCCTCAGTCTGAGGTGCTGTCTGAAGAGAACAATCCACCTTTTTCTGACTGAGGACCATAGCCTCAGATTTGGAGGTGCTGATTCTCATCTCAGCTGTTTCACACTCGGCTGTGAACCGCTCCAGTGAGAGCTGAAGATCACGGCACAATGACGCCAACAGGACCACCACATCTGCAAAGAGCAGAGATGAATCCTGAGGCCACTGAACCAGAATCTGTCTCCCCCCTGGCTGCATTGAGAAATTCTGTCCATAAAAGTTATGAACAGAATCGTGACAATGGGCAGCCCTGGCAATGTGGACCAAACTCTCACACTGATTGTATCGAGACTGAACAGCCTGTAACAACGAGCCCCCAATCCCACACTCCCGGAGCACCCCTCACAGTGTACCCCGAGGAACATGGTCGAATGCCTTCTCCAAGTCCACAAAACACATGTAGACTGGATGGGCAAACTTCCATGACCCCTCAAGGACCCTAGTGAGGGTAAAGATTTGGTCCAGTGTTCCACGGTCAGAACAGAACCCACATTGTTCCTCCTGGATCTGAGGTTCGACCAACGATCGGACTCTCTTCTCCAGTACCTGAATAGACCTTACCAGGGAGGCTGGGGAGAGTGATGCCCTGTAATTGGAGCACACCCTCCGGTCCCCCTTTTTGAAGAGGGGAACCACCACCCCAGTCTGCCAATCCAGTGGTACGGTCCCTGACGTCCACATGATGTTGCAAAGGCGTGTCAGCCAAGACCGCCCCACAACATCCAGAGCTCAGGGTGAATTTCATCCTTCCCCGAGCCATTTTTTATATTATATAGCTTAAAATACTTTTAGAAGATTTACTTTTTACACAGTGATTGTTGAGAATAATTAGTATTGTGAACACATGCCACTATTTACCATGACAAGCAGAACTAGCTGTAGTTTAAAACCATTAAGAGTTATAGATGAAACGCTGTGCTGCATTTTAAGAAGAACGCACCGCACAGCGCACTGTTACCTCAGTAACAACAAGGGAGATTTCCAAGCTCAGCCCTTGCTGCACTGTTAGTGCTAATTAACAACAGCAAACTGAGAGCGAGACCTTATTTATGTTGACGGCAAAAGTGTGTTAGTTAATAAGGAGCTTTGACTCGGCTTTGTTGCCTCCATCAGCGTTCTGAGCTGAGCAGCTTCGTCATTTAGGCTCAAAGCAAAAGCCTCTTCAAAAACGTGTAGGTGGAGCGAGGTGCAAAGTGTTGACTGTGTGATGGTTTTGCAAAGCTTCCAGCATCTGCATCTTTGGAATGTAAATGTATGAGTTTTAAAAAATGGTCACATTTCTCTAAATGGATTTTTTAAAACTAAGTTTAACAATGAAACTGTTGCTGACTTCGTATTTGTAGATTTACACTAAGATCAAACACATCAAACTTTTTTGTGATTTTAAAACTACTGGAAAGCCACTGGGTGGGTGTTAGGTTTCTACATCTTAGATCCAACACACACACACGCGCACACACACACGCGCACGCACACACTCACACACACACACACACACACACAGTATTGTCTGTGAGGGGAAAGAAAGTCATCTCTGTCCTTTCACAAGAGCAAAAGACCTAATAATTGGTTCTTTTCTTACATGGCCACACCAAGTTGGAGGATCATAAATGTCATTACCCTCTGATCTCCATTCTGCATGAATCGAGAGGCGTGGATTAATTTTCAATAGCAGCATCTAGCTCTCATAGATCTTATCCCTGCTCTGTATTCATGCATCCTTACAATTCAATTGATCCAACCCCAGCGTGACATGATCCAACCCCAGTGTGACATGATC
>NC_056512.1:45916396-45918044 GCF_014905685.2 Nematolebias whitei | reverse complement strand
TCCAACCCCAGTGTGACATGATCCAACCCCAGCGTGACATGATCCAACCCCAGCGTGACATGATCCAACCCCAGCGTGACATGATCCAACCCCAGTGTGACATGATCCAACCCCAGTGTGACATGATCCAACCCCAGTGTGACATGATCCAACCCCAGTGTGACATGTGTCTTTGGAACTGCCCAGGACTTCAATAACATTTCAGTTTAAATTTGACAAAAACCAAAAAGGTTGTTTTTAATCCCAAGCTTTATTTTTCTGTTATATTAATTGTGTAGGTTTAAGGTTCAGCTGTTTGAGGAATAAAAATGTAGAGACTTGTTTAAAAGTTAATCATTTATTTTAAATCCCAGTGAAGGACTTCTAAACCAAGCAGCAACTGGTTTTCTCAAATGACTGGGGCAGCTGGTGGGATGGCTAACTAATGATTAATATTTGGTGGCCAAGGCCACCAATGGCCACCCCCTGGCTGCACCATTGCATCTGATGATGGATAAAATTGTTCCCCCCACTTATATAATAATAATAATAATAATAATAATGGGCAGCACGGTGGCGCAACTGGTAGAGCTGCTGCCTCTCAGCGAGCAGGTCCCTGGTTCAAACCCCAGTCCAGGGGCCTTTCTGGGTGGAGTTTGCATGTTCTCTCCGTGCATGCGTGGGTTTTCTCCGGGTACTCCGGTTTCCTCCCACAGACCACAAACATGCATGTTAGGCTGATTGGTAACTCTAAATTGTCCCTAGGTGTGAGTGAGAGAGTGAATGGTTGTTTGTCTCTATGTGTCCCTGTGATGGACTTGCGACCCGTCCAGGGTGTACCCCGCCCCTCGTACAGTGATTGCTGGACATGGGCACCAGCGACCCCCGTGACCCAAAATGGAATAAACGGGTAAAGATGATGGATGGATGGATGGATAATAATAATAATGCCAAGATTCATCACTCTGAGTTGCCTCGGACAAAAATAAAATAAAATCCTTTGTTTTATACACAAAGTAACACCTACTGTCTTGAATATTTTGCCCCCAAATCATTGAGGTTTCCCAGCATTCCCAGTTTAATTCTAGTCCAGAAAGACACTCAGCTCAAAAGCTAAACCAGCGATGTGGACATCGGCGTACCATTTATTTAAATTACCTTGAACTCATCTAAACTTGTTCAGTTGATCCGCTGCACTTCATACAACTGGAACTTCATCAGCTTGAACTGAATTTAACAAGATGGTTAAAAAACATTAAAAACAAGTCAACACATCCAGATATATTTATGCATTTTTTCTTCACTGATTTCATGTTTTTCTAATCATTTTACTCTCAGTTTGACAGAAGGATAAAACAAGCATTTAAAGAAGATAAAATGATTTTTGCTTAAAGTAGAAATGTATTTTGTGCATACACGGCGTCTTGTTTTTTAAATTTCATTTTTTTATTGTTTGTCTCACATGAACCAGCTGAGACTGAGAACAGTTCTTGCTTGTTCTGTTTAATGTGTTCCTCACTTGTGCTTTGTGGCAACGTCCCACATGTCCCCTGTGTACTTGTACCATAATCTAACACCCACCACAATAAAAGCCTGAGAAGGGCTGAGCAGGATATATGGGGGCAGTGGTGGACGAGCAGAATATATGGGGGCAGTGGTGGACGAGCAG
>NC_056512.1:45910703-45916386 GCF_014905685.2 Nematolebias whitei | reverse complement strand
GCAGTGGTGGACGAGCAGAATATATGGGGGCAGTGGTGGACGAGCAGGACTGGATTCGAGGAACATACCTGCACAGATTGATGATAGATGCAGCGGTTTGTTCTTTAGACTCCAGAGACACGAGTGCAACGATCATTTGATGTAACTCCATGAGTTTTTATTTAGAGCTAAAATAATGAACGCGCTGCTTCATCAGCACAAAACGAGTTAGAAGAACAGAATCTAAGCTGCTTCAGTTCCTCTCTCTCCTTTAATCTTACACGAAAAGCAGTTTGGTGTTTTTGTAATCAAATTAACTTTTATAGTTTATCTTATTTTAAGTTACAAGGAAGATCTTTTTAAAAGCTTTGATGTCACCTGAACGTCAGTCTTACACCTAATAATATTCATTCAACCTTTGCTTAAACAGGTTAGTCCCACTGAGCCTCGAGGACTCATTTACAAGAGACACCTGGTTTCACACAGAATCATGAAAACAATGGACAATTATAAAAAGACACAGATTTTTTTTTTACAAATTAAAATAAGTTGGCAAAGAAAGTAACAAAAAACAGGTAAATTATAAGGTGAATGAAGAAAACTAAAAACGGGAACATGTGTCCTGTTTTTAGTTTTCTACATATTCTACAGGTCACTGTGATGAGCTCATCAGAAAGGATCAAAGTTACAACGTCTCTGATATTGTTATTTAATCCACTTTAAAAACTGGACCCCCACTAAACAAGCAACCTTTATAGGTTTGGTCAGCGTTTGGCATCATGTCTGTTCATAGGCAGCTGGAGGGACAGTTGTGCTGACACAAAGTTTGGCACAAGTCGTCACTTTCATGCTGATTCAGAAAAAACAACCTTTAGTGCACGTTTGATCTGTTTGCATCACCTGCCGTGTCTCAGAAATAAAACACTCCAAAAACAACATCATCAGCAGAAATGGTTTATAATGACACTCCAGGGACTTGGACAAAACAGGAAGACACAACTCGTTTAGGACCAAACCCTTAAAGATACAGATGCATATTATTGATCACGTGCCAGAGTTTTACACCAACATCATCTTTTGTTGGGACATTTGGTCAAACAAACAAATAAAACAGGTTGGGAGCAATATGATGCAATGTTGCAAGATATGCTCAGTGTGTGTGTTATGAATGATCCTCGGCTACTACAACTTCTAATTTTAGCTGAAAAATAACAATTGTAGCCATTTACGTGTTGGCTAATGTCAATTAGTTGTGTTGCTCATCTGGAATTATATTGACTCCAAAAGTTAATGAGCTGTAGATGTACACCAAATGACTACTTTATGAAATTTGGATTGAAATTTGTCCAGTGGTTTATGGGATCTTTAATGGTACCACTTTACTGTAAGGCGCCCCTTATAGATGGCTAATAAAGACTTTATAGATGTGTTATTAATTCCTCTAACCTTCAGTTAATGCTAAGCTTGTGAGTAAAGCTAGTGTGTGTGTGTATATATGTGTGTGTGTAGTCAATGTGTCAGCTACGTCAAAGGTTGGAACTATTTCTGCAGACTTGGCTGATATTGAGTCATATTTGTGTTTTCTAAGGTGAGACGCTGCAGCGGCCGTGCTGGATTGGACTGACTCCAAAAACTAAATATTTTGGAAACAGAAAAAGAGTTTACTTCAAAAAGTAAAAGAAAAGACCACATGCAATGTGTTAGTGCTAAGAATATGTGTTGGGAACCAGTTTCAGCTTCAACTATTCCACATTTTAAAACGACATTAGTCAAAATGTACAGAGTTTAGGCCTTTAGTGTTTTTAAAGGTGAGTTGGGCGGATTCAGTTGGTCAGTTGTAGAGGAATGTTCAGTGATTACTCTTGAAAGTTTTATTTAAATCCATCCTGATGTCTTGAGATAAACAGACACACACGAGTAAAACATTATCGTTTGATTATCTTTTGTCGTTCTGCGGCGGGCAACTCACACTTTTACTGTGAAGTGATGACGAAACAATTTTTGAAAAGGTGTAACGTATGTTGGGAAAGATTTACACGCTTTGGTCATTTATCAGTTTGGCCAAAGTTATTGTTGTACTTTAATACTTGAACAAGACGTTCATAAACTCTCAGAAAGTCCATTCAGCACTTTGATGCTGCTGTTAATGGTGTGAATGTAAAACATAAAAAGCAGGAAGTGGCAGTGACGTTCCAGAGCAGGTATGAAGCAGAGGTGGAGCATGAAGCTCAAGGTGACCTTTCCTGATTTGACTTGAGCTTCAGGGATTCAACCGTTCCCGTAGAGTCCTTCAGAAAGAGCTTGAGGCTTTGGTCAACGTGTTTTCACCAAATCATGTGCAGTTGTATTATATTGCTGTCAACTATGGTCAATTCACTTACTGTGAAATAAACTATTTATTAGCCTGAATGCTTTATGAAAAATAGATCTTTAGAAATTATTGAGCAATTTCTGTTTTAAACTTTCTGAATAAGGTCAATTTTTACACAATAATTTAATATTGTGTTTCTGGTCCTGAGTATTAAATGGAAGTCAGAGTACACATCAAAATAAATTATAAGCACCAAATGCTCTTGTATATATTATCTAATAATTTAAGAGTGTATGTGAATTAAAACTGTCTTTTGTGAGGAAAGTACGTTTGGTTTGGATCAGGTGTGCACATGCGCTCGCAGACCATCAACCACACCTGCCAGCCTGCAGTAATGTTTCACACTGAAATGACAGCTATAGTGCTGCTGTTTGCTCTTGCTGTCAGCTCTGCTGCTGTAAACCTTTCTGACGAGATGGCGACACAGAGACAATTAAGGGCTGCGCACACAATCATGTAATGGTGGTGCAGTGTTGCAACTTTTACCTTTTTGTTCCTGCTTTCATTAACTCTTTGATGGATCAATGCTACGATCTTATCCTTCGTGATATTCAGTCAAAGAGCACGGAGTCAGGTGAAAAGGGTAAAATGGACATTTTTAATTGTTTTTCAGGTGCATTCAGCGACTCTGTCCTGCCAGCTAATATTAAACCTCTGCACGGCTGCACGATGCTTTTTCATACGTTTGGCACCGTTTTCTCACACGCTGTTACAACTCTAATGTATGTGTGCTTAAACTATTTATACTGCCCTTACAATGTACCACCATTATTCAAAATGACTTATTTGTTGTATTTTTAAGACAATATGCAAAACGTCTACTGTACTTGAAACCGCACACATCACATCAGTCCAAATATGTCTAATAAAGTGGAAATAAACATAAATATGTCGCTTTGCCATATAAGTCGCATCTATCATGCGTCACCGCTGACAACCTGGAAACGTGGAACAATGTTCAAAACAGTTCAAGACAAAAACAACTGGACTTTATTTGTAACAGAAGACGTTTCGCTCCTCATCCGAGGTTCTTCATCCAGTGGGCCGGTGTTGTGCCAAAAGTAAACTGGCTGTCAAATGGTGGTCGCGGGAGCGTGCATGGAGGACTTTAACAAGAATGTAACAAGATTAACACTTAAAATCAATTATTTGTTTGTTCAACCTTATAGTAAAGGTGTGTCTCAGTTTAACTTTTCCTTAATAAATGCACTTTAATGGTCAAATCAGCTGCAGTTCTCCGGGGCAGTGAAATGAAGCTGATCTGATTTGATTTGTTTGTTCCAGGAGTTCTGGAGTGAGGTGAAGGTGGTTGGTATGGCAAGCCAAGTGTCTCACTAATAGTTACTTTTACCTATTAATGAGACACTTGGCTTGCCATATTCACCGAGGGCCCTCTAGTGGCTCAAAATGGTTATATCTTTAAGTTCAATATTTTCCATGTCAATGAATGAAATCGTCAGATCTCAAAAAGGAAAAATATATAAATAAGTTGCTTCAGTGTATACGTCGCAGGGCATGCAAATTTATGCAAAAAGGTGCGACTTATATGGCGAAAAGTACGGTACTACTTTTGTGACTGGTCGTATTCTAAATTGAACTGAAAACAATATTTTTTTCATGTGGATGCAAAATTAAGTTTCTACTCCAAATAATGTTTTGCAACAAGTATTTTACAATGAAGGCAGATTATGTAATTTTCTTACTCAGTTAAAATGCTGACGGGATTATAATTATGAAAACTAAAGGTTGGTGGATTAAACCCCAGCATACATTTATGTTGTAGATACACAGCAGTACAATACAACTGTAGCAACTGAAGGGTAATGCTACAGAAAATACATTTTCTTTCATTTCCTAAGACCTTTAAGACATCTTAGATACACAAGAGTGGTTTAAAATCGGTCAATACAATTATGTTCTCTGGGTGAACGTTCACATTGCTCTTGAGAACTCAGAAATTTCCACTTCAGGTTGTTTTATCAGACAACTGGCTTGTTTTCCTCTTAAGGAAAATGATTTATACTTTAATACCACGAACACAGTTGATGCTGAAACTAAGCCTATAATGTGGACTGCTAGTTTTTCATATCAGCTAGGGATCTGAAGCTTGAAGCTCATTTGGTTCAGCAGGCTCCCTGCAGCAGCTGACGGCTCCTTGTTGCCATCTCAGCGACTCTTACACAACGCCTGCACTCTCCTCTGATTGGAACGTGCTACTCTGACGAAATGCCGAGCCCCAGCGTTCATGCAATGCAAAGTGGGTTTGTTTCCATGCGCTCGCTATGGTTCTGACAAGAATCTGAACTTTAGGCTCAGTCCTTTCCCAATCATTCCAACATTAAACGGTACAGGCCAGCAAGGCTGCGTTCATTACCTTCCTCCAGAAGATTGATGGCTCCGAGCCCCGGTAAGAAAACAAAGCGCTCCTCTTCAGTCATCCCCTGCTCTCACAGAACAAACAGAGCCATCAGCAGAACAACTGCAAAGCAGTTTCTGTCCTGTAACATCTGGAATGTTAACGGCCAATTCACCTGAGATGAGAGATCTGTCTTATATTTACACCGACAGGTGAGTCTGCCCAGGTAGAAAGGTGCTTGGTTTCCTAACATGACACCATGAAATCATTGCCTGAACATTTAAACCGGATGGGTTTTTTTTGGGGGGGGGGAGTCCAATCAAGATGGCCGCCACAGCTGATTGTTTGTAGCAAACACAAATCTGGCTACAACTCAGATAATTCTGCTGATAATAAGTGAAAACTCAGTGTGGTAGTAGCTGAGAGTCATCCTAATAACCCGCTGTAAGAGCCAACAGTTTGTGCAAGAGCTTTGATTAAGACTTTGACATGATAGCTGCGGGCGATAAGCATTTCTTCAAGGAAGGAATGGCTGTTTTTAAACAGATTAAACCAGTGTTTTTCAAAGTGGGGGCCACGGCCCTCTGGGGGGCCGCCAGGGGGCGCTAAAGTGGCCCCAGAAAGCTGGAGAGACAAAGGTTTTTTTTAAAAAGCAAAAAATAAAAATAGTAATGATAATAATAAAAATTGCTCACTAGGGCAATCTGTATCTGTACGACGGAGCTTTAGGACCATGAAAAAAAATTAAATAAAATTACATTGCCACACTAAGAAAAAAAATTTTAAAGCCATAAAATTACGAGAATAAAATTGAATAAAGTCTTAATATTACGAGAATAAAGTGGTACGAGACTTTTTTCAGCTCTCGTGTTTTTCTTCCACTAGTCAGATCCACGACGTGACCTGTCAATCAATCCAGTAGGCGTGTCAGCAAATGACCAATCCGAAGCTAAATGCTCGTTACCTGCAGAGCTGTG
>NC_056512.1:45905458-45910603 GCF_014905685.2 Nematolebias whitei | reverse complement strand
CTCTCCACTGCACACCTGTAGAAGGAGGTGAGGACTGAGCTTCCCAGTAGCTGCTACTGAAGTAGTCAGTCATGAAATTGACAGAATAAACTATAAACAAGAAAAAAATAGTGTTCGTTTTTGTTCTTTCTTCTTAGTTTTTTTTTTTTTTTTGGTGCCAAATGAAACAACCTGATTCTGTTTCCCATACTTTACTGTCCTCCTTCACCTCCTCTGTTCCTTTCTTTCCTTCTTTCCAGGAGATGACACACAACTCTCATTTAGTGCCCCCCCCCCCCCCCACACACACACACACACACACACACACACACACACGCACATTGCAAGATAACCTGATATGTTGGTCAATGTGAGGAACTGGCTCAAGACTGAGGCAGATGATTTGGTAAGTCTCCCAGTGTGAACACAAGCCAGAGTGGCTTCTAAACTCAAAATACCAGCAGGGAACAAAGTGTGAGTCTGGAAAAATAAAATACAAAAGTTAAAAAAACAGTAATAATAAGTAACATCCTGTAATAGGAGATGTTGTAGCTAAATGTGGCAGAAGTCTTAAATGTGTTTTTTTCTTTCTAAACACAAACGAGAGTCATTTTTCTTCCATCTGGAACTGAATGTCAACTTTTTGCTTTCGGTAAATGTTTTCCTCACAGACCTCTGAGAGAACAGCATCACAGTCTGTTCAGACCGGCACAAGGTTCCCAAAAGACAAACGGTGCGTGTCAGCTTGATCAGAGGAGGAACGAGCAGAGTGCTTCTCCTCTTTGAGTCTCTGCCTGGAGGATTGTGTTTCACTGCAGCCGCATCACAGCCAGACTCATGGAGAACTAAGCTGATTGTCAACAGAGAAGGCTGGGAGGCTGGACTGCCAAAAGCTGCTGGCATGAAGATTATTTGAGTGGTTGCTGTGCTTTTTTCTTTTTGCATTTTCTCACAGTGATGATTGATCAAGAGGGCTGCAGAGTTTTCTGCTTTTGAGGCTTTGCATGTTAGACTCGATGAAACTCTGGAAAGTCGCGCCGTCTTTGAGAATCAGCTTCACTTTAGAAGCTGGGTCCAAGGTGAAAGCTTATCTGACGAGCCCGAACTGGGAATTTAGAAAAGGAACTGAGCCCCCGTGACCCTCGCAGTGACTCGGAGAGGATTTCCTCCCAGCTAACTTCAGCATTGAACCTAAACCCCATCCTGCTGCGGTCACACACTCCCTCCATCACCGTTACAGTGTTTTTATAAGTCTAACCCAAGTTCAGACTATAGGAATGTCTTGATGAAGATGTTTTATCCCTGATGTTGATTGGAATCATTTAAAAATAGGGATAACCCAAAACTGAGTCGCAGTACTTACATTTTCAGTTTTGCAGATTACAGACCATTAAAGATATTAAAGTTATTATTAAAGACCTTTTAAGCTTAAAACATCAATAACTTTACATCGCAGGACAGAAAACCTGCATTAATGTTTATCCTGTATCAACAAGGGGGAAATGCCAGTTAATAATTTATATACTTTATATACTATAGGTTCCAACAATGTTCAGTCAGGTCATCTGGACCGTTTCTTTTTTTGTGCTGAAACATTTCTCCTTCCATCCAGAAGGCTTCATCAGTCAAGGAAACACCAAACAAAACGGCTTCTCCCCCAACAGCTTACTCCAAAGTGGAAAAAAACAGTTATGTTGGTGCTAAGATGGCCTCCGGTGCCCACCCTCTCCCTCGTCGACTCGACAGTCATGTCAAACTAGTTCAAAACACCAAAGTCCATGCTCAGTGATCCAGGTATACAATCCAACAATGTTCAGTCAGGACATCTGGATCGTTTCTTTTTTTGTGCTGAAACATTTCTCCCTCCATCCAGAAGGCTTCATCAGGTTCTTTGTTGGTTTTCTTGGAAGGGTAAAACAAGAAAAGGGTTTTGTTGCCTTTTGGACCAACAGCTCTAAAGGGCAACAAAAAACTAGCCGTGGATTAGTCTTCCAGTCATAAATCAAGTCACTCATTTTGCAATCCTTTTTACGACAGAGCTTTAGGGTCACGCTAAGAAAAAAATAATTAAAAGCCATAAAATTACGGGAATAAAGTCCTAGTATTACGAGAATATGGGAATAAAGTCGAATAAAGTCTTAATATGACAAAAATAAAGTCGTACGAGACTTTTTTCAGCTCTCGTGTTTTTTCTTCCACTAGTTGGCTCCACAACGTGACCTGTCAATCAATCCAGTAGGCGTGTCGGCAAATGACCAATCCGAAGCTAAATGCTCGTTACCTGCAGAGCTGTGCTGCAGCCCATCAGAGCTACCACCTTACTGTAAGCACGTTCAAATCCTGATACTGATGATAATCTGATGCTGATGTGATAACAGATTAACCATCTCCTTATTTGTAAAACCAGTACCAAAGTATAACTTAACAAGCTGCTCAACATTCTTCATTTCACCACAGTTAAAATGTGGTAAACCTGCTTTACGTGTCGGAGTTCAGATAATATTACGACTCGTTTAGCTTCGGATTAGTCATTTGCTGACACGCCCACTAGATTGATTGACAGGTCGAGTCATGGATCCGACTCGTGGGAAAAAAAAACCGAGAGCTGCAAAAAAAAAAAAAGTCTCGTACGACTTTATTCTCGTAATTTTATGGCTTTTAAAAAAAAAAAAAATTCTTAGTGTGGCCCTAAAGCTCCGTCGTACCTTTTTACATTTTGAAGAAAAAAACCTATTCAAATAAACAATTTTTCTGTCACTCAGCTCCTAAAAGACATCCAGCTGACGCAGTGCAAGGGGGGAGAGATTTCTAAAAAAAGTCATTATTTTGAAGCTTAGCATCAGATTGAACCATGCTCACTAACATCTGGTGGCCCACTAAAGTCCGACAGCAATTCACTCCGGTGGCCCAATGCTTGGTACTGTCCAGTGACCCATTACTGTACAGCACTCATTCTGTATTTTGAATTCCTCAGACACGTTCCATCTTAACGGCTGCCATGCTGCGGCAGCGCAGTGGATGTACAACCATGGTAGGTAGGTCAACGACAGAGATCGGGAGCAGATGTAGCAGCTACTACAATACTGATCAATGAGAAATGTCTTGATTGATACTCCTCTTTGTTACTTGTGATCGGTTCTGGACATCCCTAGTTTGTGAACAGAAGAGCGCTGTGCGGCGGCTACTGCTTCATGTAATGGGATACAGCTACTGGGAAGCTCTTTAACTTCATCACCAGTTGACCTGAAGCTCCCGCTGTGAAACATCCAGCTGTGCAGGAGCATTGTTCATGACAGGCTGGAAGTTTATGTCAAAAGTGATTTAGAAAGTTAATTAAATAAATGACAAATCTATAGAAAATATTTGTTTTCAGCTGCACAGACATCCTGCTACAGAGTCACGTTACAGGATTTGTGACTTGAACTGCAGAGGCAGTGGGATTCTTGGGTACGCCACTGGGTTAACATGGACGCCACGTCAGGAATCTTGTCTCTTCCTGTCCCATGGCTGCAGGGACACTATTTAATGAAATAGGCTCACAGGCTGGGGAGGTGTTTGTCCCTGGCTCTGAGTTCATCAGTTCCTAGAGATGAGGATGATTGGATCGGTGGCAGGTCAAGAGAGGGAAAACACATTCAACTGGTGACCCTCTCACCCCAGTTTACCTACGCTTTACAATAACCCTTGCCACTCCAGATCCTTGTACAGCTGCTCAGCCGGTTGATCTTCCTGCAGAGCTTGTGCAACAAATGAATAAAGTGTTGCAACGAGGCCTCTCAGGTTTTAAGAGAATGAGTGATATTCTACACTTGTGGCATCTGCTGTGAGAACAGTCACACCATGAACCCATTACTGACTGTGTTTTAATCTGAATCTGAGAAATGGCTGAAGAGTGGCAATGAACCATGAAATGTTTTTTTAAGTGTACTGTTTAAAAATGTATTTATTTTATTCATGTCAGCATATCAAGTTAAAAGCCTGGCATTCCTTGAACAAAATCTAATTGCCATTTGCATTTCTTGCCAGAGTTTTAGACTTAGAAAAGCTTTTGACGAGAGGTGACTGAGCTGTAGATGCTTCGGTCAAATCTTGTAAAGAATGTAACGCGCCATCTCAAGCAAGATCTCGGGAGATTGGCTCTTGGAGCACGAGTTGAATATGACCTTCAGCTACTATTACACCAAATTTTAGCTCAAAATCTGTAACATTGACAGCGTTATGTCCGTTTATGTATTGTTTATGATTCATGTAATCTGTTAACTCTCAAAGTTACTCAGTTGTAGATGTAGATCAATTCAATTCAATTCAGTTTATTTCTAAAGCGCCAAATCACAACCAAGTTGTCTCAGGGACTTTACAGGAACATTCACATAAAAGCCAGTTAGTAAAGTTCTCTATCTGAGGAATCCAGCAGACAAGATGAATATTGTCTTCGTTGCAGTCTCCCATCCTGAGCAAGCACAGTGGAGACAGTGGAAAGAAAAATTCCACAGGAAGAAACCTCCAGCAGAACCAGCTCAGGACAAGAGACCATCTGCTTTGACCGACTGGTTCAAGTTCAAGAATCTTTATTATCCCCAAGAGGCAATTTGTTTCACAGTCAGTAGAGACACAAACATCCATACTCAAGACATTGAGACATTAAGACAGAAGTCATCACTGTTCGTTGAGAAGCCTGATCTCTACAGGGATGAATGAGTTTTCAGTCTGATCGTTGTACATCTGGGCTGCAGATACCTGCGTCCAGACGGAAACAGCCTGAACTTACCATGGAGTGGTGATCAGGATCTGCCAGAATCAGCCTGACCTTGTTCACTGACCTCACCTTGTGTAGGTCATCCTCTGGTTTATGAGATGTTTCGCTAACAGACAAACAACTTGGTTGAAAAAGTTAATGGCTAAGTTTTAAAACAGAACCAGAAAATCAGATAACAGTTGAAATTTAATGACACTCAGCTACTACCACACCCACATTTAGCTCAATAATTGTAAAACTGATGGTTACAGCCAAATAAAAGAAGAAGTTTTACACTCTTTCAAAGCTCCAGACCAAATCACTCACTACTAAAATTTGGAAAACATCCATCCATCCATCCATCCATCCATCCATCCATCCATACATCCATCCATCCATCCATCCATCCATCCATCCATCCATCCATCCAT
>NC_056512.1:45898590-45905358 GCF_014905685.2 Nematolebias whitei | reverse complement strand
ATATAATTATTATTATTATTTTGTGTGTGGTTCTGGGTTCTGCTTATTGCATTTATGATTCAGTGCAACAAAATAAACACATTTTAAAGGTAACCAATCATTGTAATACTTGGTATATTTACATGACGTTAGTGGTCCCCTGAGCAGTTTAGTTGAACAGCCCTGCTTTAGAGGGAGGGAAACAGTTTATTCCATTTCCAAAACCTAAACTGCGTCTGGAAAATATAAAAGATGGATAAAAGCCACCGGCCGACCTCCTGATCAGCTGAATACAATAGTGATAAACAGGAAGTACCACGTGTTCATCTGTATGAAGGTAACTGCAGGTAAATCCTCCATTTTCTGTCATAAATACATTGTATGTTTAATAAATTAAAGGTTAATGTTTAGTTGTGCGTTGTTTTGTGTGTTTTGTATTGTATGGCTATGTTGCAACTTCTGGCTGCACAAGTTTAGTCTTTGTTTGTTATGATCATTTAACACTAAACTGATTTTGTACAAAGTGTTTATTAGATTGTGTAATGTAAAACAGAGTGCTACGTCTGTAGCATCTTAGCTAGCACGTCTGTATTGCACGCCACTTAGCTTAGCGCTACTTCTTGTGCCTTGCTCTCTAACAGTTATTGAATCAAGTGTTTACTTTTGTAGGTAAACGTAGATGTTGAACAACCTGTTCAAATACACCAGAATGCAGGAAATGGCATTTAATTTATTCAAAATTTTTCTGGGGGGGAGAATCTCCAGACCCCCCCCCACCCCCCCCCCCACACACACACACACACACACACACACACACACACACACTCATTATGAATGCTTCTGACACCAATGGTCCCCATGTTGTTCAAAAGAAGAGCCATTGTCAGCGCTGGGGGCTAAGCACCCCTGAAGGTCAGATTCTAGACGCGCCCCTGCAGTAGACTCAGGTATGTGCTTCAAACATGCATGTACAGTCAATATTTCTTCATGCTTTAGACATAAAAGACACATTTTTCAAAATAGTCACTTAAAATGAAATTTAGTAAAATGCTTTGCGAGCACACTTTTTAAGTCAGTTGTGCAGTTTTATTCTTTTAGTTTGAACCTTATCAGTATGAATGATGTCACCTCCTGCGGGCAGCACTTCAGATACTCACTTTGCTCTGTATAAAACCCAAACCCAATGATCTAGTGGTGATTTTAGAATGTAGTATTATAGTCTTTTAGAAAAGATGACTGCACTGTGCAGTCAGAAGCCCTTAGGATCAGAGAAGCTAATGCCTGAGAATTTCATGATAAATCTGAACTCTTTTGCTCTAAAAATCTTACCTTATGTTTTCACATTGTTTCTTTTTCCTATTGCAATCCTGCTTTACACCTTGTGTCAGTGGGTTGGAGCATTTTGAACATGACATTTCCATATAGCTTAACTTCACAGTCAAATGGAGCCTCAGAGTTGATTTATGTGCAGAGGAGGCGTAGAAGGCACATGACAGTTCCACAAAGACGACCACAGACACCTGCATCAAGTTTAAATACCGACAGCAGCTGCGGCCTGCTGGAGATGCATGGAACTGAGACACTTTTGTTTCTAATGTTTGCTGCCAACATGAACACACAAACACAGTGTTCATAGCTGCAGCCAGTGACACACACACCACTAGCTTGTGCTTTTCTCATGCACCAAACAAGCCGCAGTTATTGAGTCTGCCTCCACTTTGTTTGCCCACTGTCCTCCCCTTTTGTTGCTCTGCATTTGGCATTGATTGAAGTGAACTGCTGACTCTTTGCAGCTGGAATCATGATGAGTGAGAATGAAAAAGGCTGCGCCAAGTGACGAAGTATGAAGGTGGTCAGGTTGGATAAACAGCAGTGTATCTACAGCGGCGGATACATTTGTTTATACCCTTACAGCTCGTTGAAACAACGCTTCATATCGCATGAGAAGTGAGTCAGTTTAAAGAAACTGTCTAATGCACGTCTGCATGCCTTTAGTATGTGATGACGTTAGAATATAAAAGAAAGATGCTGTTATGTATTTGACACAAATGGGCTAAAATAGTAAGAACTATTTGTTAGCCCCCCTAAATTCAATTCAATTCAAAAATACTTTATTAATCCCAAAGGGAAATGAACTGTAGCTCATCTTGGTTTCATTAGAGTTGTTCTAGATGCTGATGGCTGTGGGCAGGAAGGATCTCTTGTAGCAGTTCGTCCCACAGCGGATCCGAAGAAACTGGCTGCACATGCCGATGCATCCACCCAGACCCAGCAGACCTTGCGGTCCTCTTGGGCAGCAGGACGGCCTGAATGCCGGCAGAACTCCTCCCCGAGCGATAGCCATTTCTCCCAGCAGCCTGTCCAGCCCCTCGTCGCCGCGGACTTAACTTTAGGTGCCGGGGGACGATCTCAGTCCTCCCGCTGTCACGAGCTGCATTTCCCACTACCTCCAAGATCTTGGCAGTTAGGCACTCGAGCACCACCTCCAGGTAGACTGTAATGCGTCCACGGCACCTCCTTTTCAACTCATTCGGGATTTGGGGCTGTAGTTAAGGCATTATTTGAACTTTTGAGATGTTAATCAGCAGCTCCCAGTTGTAGAAAACCACCTTGGTTTCAGTAAAAATCCTTCCAGCAGCATAGCATCTGATACCAGAGGAAGTAATCTGAAAAAAAGTGAAAAGAGTCTCACCAATCCAACATTTTTCAGTCAGGTCATCTGGACAGTTTCTTTTTTGTGCTGAAACAAGACGTATACCTGGATTATTGAGCATGGACTTTGTTGTTTTCAACCAGTTTGACAAGACTGTCAACAAGGAAGAGGGCCAGCAATGGAGGGGGGGGGGGCGTACCAAAGAGACCATCTTATCACAAGCAGAACTGGTTTGTTCCACTTTGGAGTAAGCTGTTGGAGGAAGAATTAGTTTTATTGTGTGTTTCCTTGACTGATGAAGCCTTCTGGATCGAAGGTGAAACGTTTCAGCACAAAAAAGAAACTGTCCAGATGACCCAACTGAAAAATGTTGGGTTGTATACCTGGATTATTGAGCATGGACTTTGTTGTTTTATCAATCCTTGCATTATAGTCATGTAAGTGTTTGACCTTAATTATTATCACTTGTGTCTTCCAATCAGCCATCCAGCCAAACTGGTCATGTACCACTGAGTAGTTTTGTATGGTTGTGTGCACCACACTGAACATGGAGCAGAACAACCAATGGCAGCAGCTGTTCAAGGAGCTCAGACGGAAGATGTCTGCCTATAGACAATCATGGAAAAGGTCAAAGCTACTGTTGAGACAAACGTGTATTTTCAAGCAGTCATCACGTGTCATCTGTGTTCTACCTAAAGAAGGAAATTTAGACATCTGTTCTATTTACTGACTGTGATTGTGAACGATAAACAGTCCCATGTAATCATTCTTACTGTGACCAGTCAGTGAGGAACAGGAAGAACTGGTTTGATATCATCAAGGGTGGATTGATATGATATGATATGGTGACATGTCTCAAGCAGAGTTCTTGACTCAGATCCACTCCTTCCTGTCTGCAAGTGGACCTTTTGATGACAGCTCGGACGTGGAGTGGAGGAGCTGAGGTCTGGACTGGAGGTTATTCTATAAAACTAACTTGTCCGGTCCAAAGAGTTAGTGCATGTCAGGGTTTCACATGGATGAGAGCACTGATAACAGTGTCATTTTGTGCATGTTCTGTGAATTGTTGGACTGCCCTCCAAAGCTTTGTAAATAAATCATATGAACTACACCTAGGTCTGTTCTGGGAATCTCCTCTTTCCATGGCACTACCAGATCATCTTCCTACAGCTTCATGTGCATCTGACTACAGCTGCTAGAATGGTTTGGGGGACTGTAGCCAACCTCCCAGGACAAGGAGGAAGAGGAAACACAACCCCAGGTTGATCAGACAGCTAATGGGAGTGGCAGTAAATGAGCCAGGGAAACTATTCAAGCCAAACGCTAAGGTCAAAGTAGATCACTTTCTGATCGCACCATTTGTTGCATGTTCCATGGAGGCTGATCATAACGGCCTTCGTGGAAAAGGAACCAGGAAGGCCCCGCTACTGACAGAAAAACATGAAACAGCCGGACAGATCCATGCTGGCAAGCCACAAAGTATCTAGGAGAAATTTCTGGGACTGGCAAGACAAAACTAGGAGCTTTGTGTCTCCAGACACATCAGTCGTATGTTTGTGATTATTGATGAAGGGTAACAACAACTTTATTCACATCTGTAAATTAGTATTAGCAAGGCAACAGCTGAACTGTGAAATACTCAGACAATTGCATCACTACAGGCTTTCCTTAAACGTTCCAGAGTCCTCTTTGCAGCAGAGTCTGTTGTGCATGCTCACACACCGAGATATCTGGCAAAACAAATTGTATTCTTTCCCATATCACTTCCTTGAACTCAAGTCTTGTGAAGTACCTTTGGAAGAGAAGTCTGAGAACAGTTTGTCCCCAGAAAACTGGGCCCCACTCCACTTGCAGCCTGCAGGTGGGGAGGGGTTTGGAGGATTTGATGGGCAGCTAATGGAAGGGAGGACTATTTCTCCCAAGAGTATCGACTGTGTGAATGATTTTTAGCTAAAACCTCTGCCATCAGCAAACATGAAATACACATTGTACCTTATTGAATCAGAGACCCGTCTGCTTTTCCAAGTTAAGAATGAAGAAGGCAGATCATTAACTGTGGCCAGAGTGGGTATTGTTCCTGATGATGAACCATTAGTGAACAAGTTTGAGCCACAGGCCAGGCCCAGGGGAAGATTGTGGTGTACAGTGTGTGTTTGGAGAAGGGGGAGGTGCGGAAATAAAATACAGCCCTGCTCCTCCTTGCACGGTTCACCCTCTCTTAATGTTGCTCTTGGAGGTCACAGCACCTAGCAACAGCCTGGATCAAGCCCCGAAGGAAACATGAGACAGGCACACGCACGTACGCACACACACATTTTGTGTTGTGAATTGCGTTTCTTAAACACAAAGACAATAAACTAACTTGCTTAGAGCATGTCTTACCGGTAATGGATTATTTAGAGAGAATGGGGATCGTGTGACCTTAACTCTTCAGTAAAAAGCCAACAAAAAAAGTGAATAAACTTAAATATTTGAAAACTTAATCAATAAAGACTTCAATAAACAAATGGAAATTATTCTCAATTCCTACCTAAGATGTGGGTTGCACTTTAAAACTTATTGAAAAGATTCAAGCTCCTATCCCCTGCGCTTGCAGTGCTTTAACAAAAATGACCTTTCTTTCAAATCAACAACTACATTTCCCAGAACTCCGTTGTTTGTTACATCATCACATTATATTTGCATTGAAGTGACCAATTAAAATGAGAAATAAAAAACAAGATCAAACACTTTCAACCTTTTGATTCATGCAGTTTTGACCATTTTAACCAGTTTTTTTAATACTTTTATGTTGTTTTGTTTTTTTTAGACTTTTGCTACTTTTACCTTCTAGCTAGCATTTAGCTTTTTTTTACTTTTAGCTAATGTTTTGCTCATTTATGCTTTTACCTAGTTTTCTGGTCCTCAGTTTCAGCCTTCCGTGCAAATTTCAGCATTCATTCATTCAGCTCTCAGTATTCAAACTGGAATTCTGTCTTGATTCTCACTTTGAAAGTTTTTATAACAATAAATATATTAAGTGTGAAAGTTTGCAGGAGCACAATATTTTGTTTATCTGATTGCTTTTTTCACACAGACCGCCAGCTGTACACTTTCTGACTGACCCAAAGAAACAAAAGTTTTTAAGTTGGTTTGAAAGAGGCAGCTCCCAGATCGAGTTAAAGCACGGGCACTTTAATTTCCACATCAGTAATTATCCGGCTTGTATCTGTACGAGCTGCTCTGCAGGCTGATGTCTAAACACGGGAAGCAAGGGTACAACCATGTACAGACACACAAGGTTGGGCTCATTTATAAATGGTCAAATATTCCCAGTGCAAATCCTTCGGACATGGAGCTCTCACTTTTTATCATGTGCACATAAATGCTTGCATTCGGTTCTGCATTCTTACCATTGGATGCATGTGTATACCCACGCCTCGGTGCCAAAGCACACAAAAACGACCGAGAAGCGCACACATGCACATTTAATCCAGCACAGGTTCAGATTTTGGCAGTGTGTCATTAATTTTGCATTCCGTGTACTTTCACACACTCAGCATCCTAAAAATAGCTGAAGGACTCTGGCTGTCTGCCCAGCCTCCCTAGCTGTCAGTCTCTTATCGTTGCCCTCGCTCTGACATTCATGGTGTTCAACCTGCACAGCCAGAAACAGCACTGACCCCCACCGAGGTAATTATACATTAATCTAACTGCCCACAGTCAATGTTCAATTTTTAATCTAAAAGTTTTTTTTTAAACACTTAAATGTTAAATTAACTAGAGATAAAATTATGCTGGGCATTGTTTTCTTGGAAAATCTTATCTGCTCTTCATCGGCTTTGATGTGAAAATACCAGACAATATGAGGGCGTATGTGAAGCGTTTATTTGCGTAGTCGATTGTTGTGTCTGTGCTACAAGTTTTAGTCTCAGCTTCTCTGGGTGTTTGCCTGCTTCAGCATCTTTATCAGTTTCACATCTTTCTGTCTGCCTCATTCTGCTTTCAGAACTCCTCCTTACTTTGATGATTGTTAGAGATAAAACTTCTGGCTTCATGGCTGCTCTTATCTGTTTCCTTTTTTTCAGAAACAAATGTTTTTCTCTATGGGGCCCCTGTGATGGACCTGCGACCTGTCCAGGGTGGCCCCTGTGATG
>NC_056512.1:45891613-45898490 GCF_014905685.2 Nematolebias whitei | reverse complement strand
ATATCCTGATGCATGCTCAATAATCTTGATGATAATATCCTGATGCATGCTCAATAATCTTGATGATAATACTGCACCAAGACACATGTGTGACACCTGACATGTTTATTGCTGCTGCACTGTGGCTGTATCATGTATGTTACTACCTTACCATCATCACTCAGTTCATCTCAATGTTTCTTGTTACCTGTGCAGTAACCTGTCACACATCCTGTGTACTTTATGTTATGTGCAATTTCTAGTGAGTCGGATCGGTTCTTCTCATCCCCAACATCTCATTGCCCTGTTGACCTCGTTAACCTGCATATGACAAATAAACAACAGAACATAGACTCAACTGCATTTGTCCGTTAGTAAAATATCTCATGATCTGGATGAATTTTATTGAACTATTTAAAACTCACTAACATCTTGAGTCAAGCCAGTTTAACATGATCACCACAGCTAATGAACCAGAGCAAACCGGAGAATGACTAAAGCTAACAGCTGATAGTAGCTGAGACTGAGTAGCTCAATAAATATTCTGGGCCCCACTTTGAGCCCTGTTAGACGTTCCTACACTCTTTGCATTGTTTTAACTCCAAAACCCACTTTGTTGTCTCTAAATGTTTCATCAAGTCCTCTTTTCCCAGCTGTAAACTCCTGTTGCAGCTTCACAACGGACTTTGATTGTTTGTCTGTGTTTGCATGAAGCAGAAAATGTGTTTGCTGCCGGTGGTGCGGTGGTTCAGCGTGTCCTGATTCTGTGTGTTCATCCAAACAGATGAGTCATAATAAAAAGTTGTGTCTCGTTACAGCGTCTTCAACAGGCTCTTCAGCGGGTGCACACACACGCACGTGCACTCAACACTGCTTCTGTCTTGGTTAGCTTGCTGCTGTTCGTTGTGCACGTGCACACAAAGCCGTGGATGAAATGTCTCTATTAATCACTGTAATCGTGGACATTAATATCAGTAGATGGTGAAGCTATAAATGATACGCAGGCCTGCTCGTGTCAAACTTGTGTCAGTGCACAGCCGGTGTGTCTTTGCTTTTAAGACTTTTGGGTGTATTTGTTTTTAATTCCCTGCCAGGGATGATTTATGTGGATACTTTGATGTTTTTTTGTTGAGATTCAGCAGCATAAAATCAGGTGACATTACCCATGACCAAATTGAAATGAGCTTATTCCCTGGCATCACACTGGATGCACATCACAGCCACAACGGATGAGAGACCCAACATCACGAGGTGGGTCTCAAACTGAGGGAGACAAAAACAAATTCACTCTGCTTGAGTTATTCTGTGTATTTCTTTAATTGCATTTCTAAGCCTCCGGTCGGACCGAAGTCTCCCCTGAAGACGTTTCTGCTCATCATTTAATAAACACAGTTATTATTTAGGATCTATGCAGATTTATTGTTCATTTCAATATTCCTATTATTGTTCCCAATTTTTCCAGTTTCAGAAATGCCAAGTCAGAAAGTAAGAAACAGCCTCAACAGCAACAGCATTTATTAAACAGACTATTTTTCTGCCACGTTCTTTTATTTATGTCTCCGTTCACTTCAGTCCTGGAATCCACGTAAAGTTTTTATAAAAGTGAAGTGAAACTGAACGATGTGTATGTGCACCACAGCAGGTATGAAACTCTGAGTGAATCAAAAGTTTGTTCTGAGTCTTTGACCAAAACCACAAGAACCTTTTTAAATGTTTTTACATCTGCGCGGGCTAACGCTTCTTCACAGAATGCAAAACATCCACTGCCAGAGATTTACACTAAGATCCTCTTGTGTTGAGAATCGACAGAGTTGTTGCCGTTTTGGTCAAACTTAGCAAAGAATCTGTGCCATAAACGCAGCACTGCACTGGCTCATTGGAGTTATTAGCACTTGGAGTATTGGGGTAATTGGGCTGACTCCAAATGTTAATCAGTTTTAAGAGTGCAGTAGTCCCTCGCTACGTCGCGGTTCGTTTTTCACGGACTCGCTCTATTGCGGTTTTTCAAAATAAGATTGGACATGACACACAGTTGGCTGAATGATGGATGAGCTGCACGATCACCACGGACTGTTTATTTAAAATGAATTACTTTAAATTTTTTAGCACCTGCTGCACCTGTGTGCATCCCGCACTGCAGGAGAAACTTCCTCCTGTAGCTCCTCCTTCCTCCGCTCTTCAATGGTGAAGAGGGCGTGGCCAAGAGCTCAGAGTGCAGCATGGCCGAGAACTGAGTTCATGACGTGCTGCACTTGTCGCAGGGCTTCAGGGTATGGATCCCCTGTGATAACCGAGGGACTACTGTACATCCAATAATTACTTTCTGAGAACTTTATCCAAATCTATCCAGTGGTTTATGGTATATTTTGCTAACAGACAAACAGGGTTGACTCCAACAGTTAAGGTTTTAAGCAAAGACGTTGCACGGTGGCGCAGTTGGTAGAGCTGCCGCCTCTGTGAGCAGGTCACCCCGGTTCAAATTAGAGTTGCACTCGGGTCCATATAATCCGAACCGACCCGGCCCCAGCCCGCAGCCATCATCTCCGAACCCCACCCGCTCCAACAAATTAACAGTAATTACTGTTCTGAACCTCACCCCCCCCCCCCCCCCCCCCACAACATTTTTCATTAAGCTTTGACTGCTTATACCACCGACTATTACTAACAGTCGGCGGACACGCGCAGCTGAGTAAAGGGAGCAGAAGATCGGAGCTGAGGAGCTCTCAAAGTGCATTAAATGCATCCGGCTCTGACATGTCGGATATTTTGTGATCTCACCTGTTTGGGTCATCGGCCGCGTGCGTCCTCTGAGCGCAGCAGCTGAATGAACGTCCATTTGGATGATGGACCTCTGGCAGAAGTCCATCTGAAGCTTAACTGAACTTTTTACCTCTTTCAACTGGCCGATCAGTGCGCGGTGAAATGGCCACGTACCGCTGGTGTAGTATGGCAAGTCATGTTTGCATATATTGGATCGTCGGCCGCGCATGTCTCTGACACAATAAAAAGCTCAACATCGACCCGGCCCACACATTAAGCACATTATTATGGCCCGGCCCGGTCCGAATCAGGGTTGGGCCGGGCCGGGCTCTGGGTTCGGGTTAGAAATGACAGCTCTAGTTCAAATCCTGGCTGGGGGCCTTTCTGGGTGGAGTTTGCATGTTCTCTCTGTGCATGAGTGGGTTTTCTTCTGGTTTCCTCCCACAGACCAGAAACATGCATGTTAGACTGATTGGTAACTCTGAATTGTCCCTAGGTGTGAGAGAATGATTGGTTGTCTTGTTTGTCTCCATGTGTCCCTGTGATGGACTGGAGACATGTCCAGGTGTCCCTGTGATGGACTGAGACCTGTCCAGGTGTCTCTGTGATGGACTGAGACCTGTCCAGGTGTCCCTGTGATGGACTGAGACCTGTCCAGGTGTATCTGTGATGGACTGAGACCTGTCCAGGTGTATCTGTGATGGACTGAGACCTGTCCAGGTGTCTATTTGATGGACTGAAACCTGTCCAGGTGTCCCTGTGATGGACTGAGACCTGTCCAGGTGTCCCTGTGATGGACTGAGACCTGTCCAGGTGTCCCTGTGATGGACTGAGACCTGTCCAGGTGTCCCTGTGATGGACTGAGACCTGTCCAGGTGTCTCTGTGATGGACTGAGACCCGTCCAGGTGTCCCTGTGATGGACTGAGACCCGTCCAGGTGTCCCTGTGATGGACTGAGACCCGTCCAGGTGTCCCTGTGATGGACTGGAGACCCTTCCAGGTGTCCCTGTGATGGACTGAGACCCGTCCAGGTGTCTCTGTGATGGACTGAGACCCGTCCAGGTGTCCCTGTGATGGACTGAGACCTGTCCAGGTGTCCCTGTGATGGACTGAGACTTGTCCAGGTGTCCCTGTGATGGACTGAGACCCGTCCAGGTGTCCCTGTGATGGACTGAGACCCGTCCAGGTGTCTCTGTGATGGACTGAGACCTGTCCAGGTGTCCCCCACCTCTCACACAGTGACTGCTGGATATGGGCACCAGTGACCCCCGTGATGTGAAAAGGGAGAAGAGGGTAAAGATGATGGATGGACGTTGCACAATGTGTTGCCTCCCTCAAAATATGCTTTAGAGAGAGTGCTCGGCCACTACCACACTATAAATCTCAGCTCACTGTTTTCGTCTGACAAAGTCATTTTTGTAATTAAAGTTTGCTCGACTGAGGCAGCCATGTTGATTTTGAGTGACTGCAAAAGATATTTGGTTTTAGATGTGAACCCAAAGATTTCTTTCTGAGCGTTTCACTGAAATGATTAAACTTTGCTAAACATGCTAAATATTTTGCTACAGACCAATGAAAACGCACGTTTCCCTCTCACACATTCACACGGACCCATGGACGACTTTCATCTTTAGAGGCCGGAGGTAAAAAGGACGTAACGTGATTTCATATTTGTTTATCGTGGACAACAACGTACATAATGTGTGTTTGTGTAACGGAGAAACAAATGTTCTGTTTTGCTGCTGCTTCAGATCTAGTGCGTCTAAATTGTGTTAACAGATTTTAAAGTTGCAAAACTATTTTTTTATTAAGGTTTAATTTCTTATCATCTTTTTCCAGATTGAAATGTCCCCATTTGTCTCGTGTAGATATGAAGTTATGAAGCCTGTTAGTCATCTACTTGGCAGTAGCTTCGTTAAATTAACGTTAACAAAATAGTAATTCTCGTCTTTATTTGATTTTTGCAGAGGTTTATACCCAGAGGTGACGCTGGTTCTCATATTACAGAAATATATTTGAATTACTTCCATCCCGTACAGTCATTACAGACTTACGGACACGTTATCTTGGATTACAAGAGCAGGCAGAGCATGATTCTGACCTTCTGGATGTTCAAAGATGTCTTGGGGTGGTTGATTATGGCTTACATCTTACACAAAATCAAATCATTAAGATTAATGATCGCAAAAGATTTGTTTTACCAATAAATGTTCCCCAAATCCTCCTCTTTAACAGAAAGCCTTCTCTGCTGACATTCTATAATATTAAGGACATAAACAAAGAGCTAGAAAGCAAATCAGAAAATTAGTCATAAAAGATTGATCATTATTACCGTATTTTCTGCCGTACCTGTCACACCACCCTATAAGTCGCATCAGTCCAAGTACGTCTAATAAAGTTTAAAAATCCATAAATGCGCCGCTTCGGCGTTTAAGTTGCAGAGCATGCAAATTATGCAAAAAACTGACTTATAGGCTGAAAAGTATGGTACTTTAAATTAATTCATTTACTTTTACAGTAAACAAACCCAAAAAACCCCTAACCTAATAAATAAAGTTGACTTGACTGACTAAAAGTGAAAAAGTAGGATCATCAGGCCGAGCTGAAGCAGAAGGAAGAACTCGAGCTGCCCAGAAATATAATTTGTGTAAAACACAAAACTAAATCTTTGAGCTCAAAACGTTTTCAAGCCGACACGAGAATCTGCTGCTCATTAGAAACAAAACCTGACCAGGATCCAGGCTCATATAGTTCAGTGTCTTTCTCAAGAACCCAGAGCTTTACAGCAAACTGCAGATTAACTCTTAAGCTGATTAAAAGTAATTAAAGACATGCCCCCCCCCAAAAAAAAAAAAAAAAAAACCTGTCTGTAGCCTATTATAGGTTAGACTGAACATCCCTTGTCAAAATTTCAGTAACTGAGAATAGATTTGAGATGTAGAATAGCTCAGTTTCCAAAAAAACACACGTTCATAAGCTCATTTAATTTATTTTATTTAGCAGTTTCAAAAGATCCCAACAGAACAGATGGGGCCCCCTGCATAGCTGGTAAAAAGGTAAAGTAACACACCCTTTGGCACATTTCACAGCTTCCAAACGCTTTCCTGTCGTCCATTTTGCACCTTGAAAGGAAGATTTTCACTTGTTCTTCCAGAAACAACAAGTTGCTTTTTGCTTCTCTCTTGTCTGCAGTTAGAATGATATTTAGATTTTGGCTCATGCCAGACATACTGACTCTTTTTAAATGTTGGAGTCATTAAAGAATACTAAACCCTAAATTATTAAGTTGAAAAACTAAAATGTAACTACCATATTTTTTGCCCTATGAGTCAGGTTTTTTTTTGCATAATTTACATGTCCTGCAACTTATACGCCACCATTTGGCAGCCAATTGATTTTTGGCACAACACCGGCGCACATTACCGGGTTGTCAGAGGTGACACATAAAAGATGCGACTTATAAGGCGGCGCAACGTGCACGGCGGAAAATACAGTTCGTGCCTTTCAGTTCGTCAGTTTATGAACCGACGATGGAAATGGAACCACAAAATCAATTTAACGAGGACAAAAAGTGATGAAATTTGTGTTCGTGTCATGGAGAAAAGAGATTCCCAAAATAAACCAGGTGTAATCTAAAAAGTTAAATCTGGTCCTCTGGACATTCAAAAAAACAAAACAAAGCAAAACAACAAAAAAATGTAGAAACGTTTCGTCTCTCATCCTGAGGACTTCCTCAGTCTGAGGTGCTGTATTCAGCTCAGTCTCTTAAATAGCACCTTCACAGAGTGGATCAACCAGTTTTGCTGCTGACAACCAGAACCAGCTGATCACATGCTCAAGAAGGACCATCAGCCTAACAATGGATCATTAGCACCTGATGGCTGTTTACTGTTCACAGAGGGCTGAGTGATACTAGCAATCACAGCATTGTAAGAGGGGGACAGTTGAACCTGGAGGCTCCACCCCTGTTTAATGATGGACGGTTTCTTTTCACAAAGATGGCCTCCTTTACTCCTCTCTCAAACCATCGTTCCTCTCTGTCCAGGATGTGAACATCTTCATCCCTGAAAGAGTGACCTCTGGCCTGGAGATGAGTGTAGACCTCAGAGTCCTGGCCTGATGATGTTGATCTTCTGTG
>NC_056512.1:45887433-45891513 GCF_014905685.2 Nematolebias whitei | reverse complement strand
TGAGTGTAGACCTCAGAGTCCTGGCCTGATGATGTTGATCTTCTGTGCTGGTCCATCCTTTTGGCCAGTGGCTGGTTAGTTTCCCCGATGTAAGACTGATCACCTCCTGACACTGAACAGCATACACAACATTACTCTGTTTGTGCCGGGGGACTGGATCTTTGGGATGAACCAGTCTTTAATGTATTTTGGGGTTTAAAAGCCACTGGGACGTTATGTTTAGAAAATAAACGTCTCAGTTTCTCTGATACTCCCTCAACATCTGGAATGACCACTGGTCTGGGTCTGGGTTCCTCCTTTTCACCTGATGGCTGACTGGAGTCCTGTTTGGGTTTCTTCTTTCAGGAAGGCCCAGTTAGGATATCCACATTGCTCTAGAGCCTGTCTTGTGTAGGATTTCTCCTTCTGCCTGGCTCCTGAGCTAGTGGGGATGCTGTCTGCTCTGTGGTACAGAGTCCTGATGACTCCTAACTTGTGCTCCAAAGGGTGATGGGAGTCAAACTGCAAATACTGGTCTGTGTGGGTGGGTTTGTGGTACACCTCAGTTTGCAAATGTCCTCTATCAGAGACTGAGACCTCACAGTCCAAGAAAGCCAACCTGCCATTTTTTTCATCTTCTCGTGTGAACTTGATGTATTTATCCACAGAGTTGATGTGGTCAGTAAAATGTTGGACTTCCTGAGATTTAATTTTAACCCAGGTGTCGTCAACATACCTGAACCAATGACTTGGTGGTGTCCCTGAAAAGGACGTCAAGGCTCTCTTTTCTACCTCCTCCATGTACAGGTTGGCAACAATAGGAGAAACTGGAGACCCCATAGCACACCCATGTTTCTGCCTATAATATTGCTCCCCATATGTGAAGTAGGTTGACTGCAGGCACAGTTTCAAGAGTTGACACAGTTGTTCTGTAGAAAGTGTGGTCCTGCTGCTCAGAGTGGTGTCTGATTTTAATCTTAAACTGACCACCTCTACTGCATCATCAACAGGAATGCACGTAAAGAGTGATGTGACATCAAAAGAGACCATTGTTTCATCAGTCTCCATGATGACATCCCTCACCTTATCCACAAAGTCCATGGTGTTCTGTATGTGGTGTCTGAGCTGCCAACTAAAGGGATGAGTACAGACGCCAGATATTTGGAAACATTGTAAGTGACAGAGTTAATCATGCTAACAAATGGTCTTAAAGGTACACCTTGTTTGTGGATTTTAGGTAAACCATACAGACTAGGTGTATTGATTTTTACTAAAAACTAATGGGATTAAAATGTCAGCAAAAATACTTTATTAAGCTTTTATTTCTTTATATTTTATATTTTAGCTTCTAGCAAACCTTTTGATACTTGCAGCTTTTAATTGGTTTGCTTTTAACTAACTTTTTGCTATTTTAGCTACGCTTGTCCTACTTTAGCTTTTAGCTAACCTTTTGTTACTTAAAGCTTATTATCTAGCCCTATATGCTGTTAAGCTAGTAATTGGCTAGTTTTAGATTTTAGCAAAACTTTTACTACCTTTTGCCTATAGTATTCATTTTGCTACTGTACATAAAGCTTTTAGATCAACTTTTATTTAACTTTTAGCTATTGTTGGCTACTTGCTAGCTTGTTAGCTTTTTTTTGGTACTTTTAAATTTTAACAAGCATTTTGCATATTTAGTTTTTTTCCAATTGTTTGCTCCTTTGCTAGTTTTCTTTTAGCTTTCAGCCCGTGTTTTTCTTGATTTAGCTATTAGTCTGCTCTTTTAGCATGAACAACTCGGCTTCAGCAGATTTGAGTCGGCCTGCAGTCATTTAGCAGTCGCGCTGCATGTTCACAGAAAATGTCGTTTTGCTCATTGTTTGCATTTTTGATATGGAAAAATATTGGCGTCGACGCAATCACAATAAAATCCTAACAAGCTTGAAGCTTCACGCTCTGTTGCGCTGAGACTTTCCACACAATTTTCAAACGGACTTTCTTTGTGTTTAGGTGCACAAAGCTCTGCCATTGCTGCTGCACACCTTCTGCATTTCAAGCTTCAGTGAAGTGCGTGGCCTCTTCTGCTGCCAGGAACGCTCTTCCTGTCCGTTCCCCTCCATCGTTTTTTAGATCTTTTTATTTTGTTAAGACACGTAGATATTTTATCTCAAGAACCTACTCTGCTCCAAAGCAGGTTTGGTTTCCAGCATGAATTACCCTCGGTGTTACACCCCAGTAAGAGGTGGACCAGCTTCATGGCAGATAATCCCAGAGTTGAACCTGGAGCCAGTTCTAATCCAGCCCCTCAAGTTTATCCTGACTATAGTCCCAGTGATGATCCTTGAAATGATCTGCATTAAGATTCATGTGGGAAGAACAGGTAAATAGGCTAAAGGGCCAGAACACACAGCTAAAGTCATCACAAAGATGTTCAGAGAATGAAGTCGAACGAAGGAGACGCAGCTAGAGTCACTGAAAGAATTCAGCATCTAAAGAGGTTTTTATGATGGTCCAGAGGTTTATAAGACCTGACAACAACTAAGAAAGAGAAGTGTTTAAAAAGAACCACAAGTTTGCAAAATGCTGATCTGAAGACGAAGAGGTTTAGCAATTGATTATTAATGTAAATATGTCATTGGTAACTAAATTAAAATTGTGTTTTTGTTTTTGCAGAAATTAAATGTCTCACACTGCCATATATAACTTTTATATGGTATTTGTAATATTCAAATCAAACCACCTTGAGTGTAGCGGTTATACAGAAAGAAAAGTCAATTACCTGCCGCCTTTGATCCCACAAACAAACAAACAAACAAACAAACGTTGTTTTAGTGGTTAAACTTTCAGACTTTGGCAGCGGAGGATCATATTGTGTCAGGACCACTTTTTTAGTTTTGGTTCTCCTTCCCTGCCTTTTTAACATCACAACAATCTAAGCCCAAGTCCACCAAGACACTAGTGAGGCCCTCGAGAACCAAGCTGCTGTTTCAGGAAAGGTTTTCTTTCACTGCACTTTTGCTCTTTTTGTCTCGCCTTTTATTTCCCAAGATTAGAAGTTCATAGCACGAGACACTCATTCATTTACAGGCAGGCTGAGGGGAAATGGATGAGAGCGCAATTCTGAAACAAAATGAGAACAATAAATTGGAAACAAAGGGAGTGCTCATCCTGCAGGGGTCGGCGAGTCCGAGCACAATGGTGAAGTTTTCCAAATGTTCCCCCACTGAGGCACTGCTGCACGCACAAAGAAAATAAAAAGGAGAAGCCGGCAGGAGGAGATTATTTTCATAAAGTGAAGCTCATACAGAGAAAGATGAAGCTGCCATATGGTGAGGTGGTGGGAATAAGGTGTGACGGTGCAGAAGGATGGGGACATATCTAGAGAGTTAATGGGACTCAGCTGCCGCCTGTCGTCTCATCGGGCCACCTCTCACCTCTCATCACCTCCTCTCAGCTCCAGTTGCCACACATCCGTTTTATTTCCTGGCACACGTTCGTGCGCTTGATATCGATATATTTTAACATTTGTATGCATGTGTTGTGTTCTCCAGCTTACACAATTAATGCATTTGTTCTGTTGCTCGTTGTCAACAGGACGCTGCTGCGATGGTTCGTCAGAAGAGACGGCCTTAGAGCACGAGTGAATATTCAGAGCTAGACATGTGTTGTGTTGATGATGATGATGATTACATGTGTATAACAGTTTGGTGGAATAAAGTTTAGACCATTGTTTGGCATTTTATTGCAAACCTCTGCAACAGAATGCTGACTCAGCATTCACACTGTTGTTTCCCTGTTTATGAATTATTCCGTACATTTTTGGCGATCAAACTACATCCGATTACTTTGTGTTACTTTAACCTATCGAATATCAAAACTTTCATCTTGATCAGGAATAGGATGCTCCTTTCTTAGTGTTTTGTAAGTTTTCTACTTTTCAGAACATTTAATATTTTTAAAACAATTTATGATTTTAAAAATTGCCTCTTCAGTTTCTTCATAAACATTGATTTTATTTTAAATCTGCTTCTGCACACTTGTTTCATTTTGGTCTTTAATGTGCCTTTTAGCCTTTAGCTACAGTCTTGCTAAGTTTAGCTGCAGTCTTGCTAAGTTTAG
>NC_056512.1:45883837-45887423 GCF_014905685.2 Nematolebias whitei | reverse complement strand
GTTTAGCTGCAGTCTTGCTAAGTTTAGCTGCAGTCTTGCTAAGTTTACAGCTTACAGTGAGACATGGAGCCAGCATGATGTGTTGTGTTTAGTTTAACACTTTATAGCATTTTAACCCCAAGAAAGAAGAAAACATCTGATAAAAACTATATATGTAAGTTACAATCTGATTGTTTATCAGATCTTTGGGTTAAAGTGCCATGAAATGTCTGCTTGAAAAAATCCTGCATCTTAAAACAATATTAATTCAACAAAGTTCAGTCAGGTCATCTGGACGGTTGCTTTTTATTTTGAGACGTTTCATCCAAAGGACGTCAGAATCTGAGAAGCCACAAGCAGTTTGCTGGTGATACGGTGGTTTCTGGGGCCGGCCCTCTCCCCTGTCGACTCATCATGAAACATCAAAGCTCAATAATCCACTGAACAATAATCCATAACATTATTAATTATTAGTACCATTTTTAAATACCCAGGTTTCTTCATCCTCTGAACTGTCAGGTGATGAAGTTATGACTCGTGTGTCTCGGATGCTGTGAGGTCTAAATGTCAGCTGTTTGAGTATTTCTGCTGAGTCATGCTCATTAGTATTATCAGGCAATGACATCGTGCATTTCAGTGCACATTTGTTTTTTGTCATGGACAACTTGTTTCTAGCTGGTTTGGAGTTTGTGTTGAATCTGAAGGATCTCTGCTGCTCTCCACACCGCGGCCACGAACACCACGAAACAAGATAAATCTCTTCAAAGACTTGCTGAAGTTTCCTGTGGCAAAAAATACAAAGTCAAAACAAAAAACATCCTAGAGCAAATCACGTACACGGAACAGTTCAATCCCACCGGACTACTTCCCCCAGGGACAAACATTACTTTGATTTTATTTTGCTTGTTGCTCTGCTGTCCATGATAAAAACTCAGGACGCTTTGGAAAATAAGTGAATTCCACCTAAATACAGAACTGAATTGTGTCTTTTTTTATTTAAAATATAGAAGAGATGATTTTTAGTAGATTTTTTTATGTGACACTGACACTTAGAACCAGTTTCATCCTGAAATTAAAGACACGGCATTCCTTAAAGGACTGCTCATCATCTGCTGCCGTTAGTGACACAGGTTTAAGCAAAGATCATCTGATGCTGAAATGGGATAAAGTTATTGTCATTTTGATCAAACTTTACTAATAAACATCAAAGTTCATGCTCAATAATCCAACAAAGTTAAGTCAGGTCCTCTGGATGGTTTCTTTGTGTTGAAACGTTTCATCTTTCATCCAAAGGACTTCATCAGTCCAAGGAGCCACAACAAACTCAGTCCCACAAGCAGCACACTCACATGGGGAGGGGGGGCAACCAGTTTGATGGTGATAAGATGGTTTCAGCCACTTTGGCCATGGCTGCCTGAGAGGAGTCGATGGGGGAGAGGGTGGACTCCAGAAACCATCTTTTCACCATCAAACCGGTTGGCTCACTTTTGGGACTGAGTCTGCAGCAGGCTTGGTCGACAAGGGGGTTGTGGAGGGAGGTGGCGGCCGGTGTGGGAGTCTGTGTCTTGCTGAAAGTGTGGGGCTAGGAAGAGTCTGAGATGGTTGTGCCAAACCTGGCACAGAACATGGTGTTGAATGGTTTTAAATGAATGTCCAGGTTTGTTAAGGAACCCTCAGTCCCAGAGAGTCGCCCCTGGGTTGGCTTAGAATCCATTGTTGGCTGAATTACTCTGTCAAGACCAGGTTTTGGATTCCAATAAGTCAGACACGGGAGTACAAAAGAAGAGTTTCTATTATCTTTGCTGCTGGACGGAGGAGTTAGGATCTGCTGAATCACCAGGTCCTCACAGGCTGGAGGGAGAGAGTCACCCGTCACTGGCAGAGCAGCTGCAGAGCAAACTGGTGCTGCATGTGGTCCGTGGAGGTCGAATCCAAAAACGAGGTCCAGTTGTTGAAGCAGGGGTTATGAAGAGGAAGGCAGAGAACAGAAGCCAGAGCCAAGACGTGATCCATGAAGCGTCGTCGTAGAGGAGGAAGACACTGTACCGTAATAAGAATACAGAAATCCAGATCTGAAGAGGGGCAGGCAAGGCGACGAACCCGTGGCACGGGTGAGGAGTCAAAACCAGGCAAGGATGAACAAGGCTGTGGCAAGAAACTATGGATGGCTTCAAAATCAGGGACCATGGAAGGTTTAATAATCCAGCAACAAGAAAGTGACAGAAGCTTAAATAGTGTCGATGACAGGTGCACAGAATCAGGGCTGACTGCTGTGGAGGAGCAAGGGAGGCGTGGCAGGGAGTAACAGGAGCAGGCTGGAGCTGAGAGATGGGTGACAGGCAAAACAAAGCAGGGAAACACAAACTATGACAGGATGGGCATAAACGTGGCCTGAGGAGCAGAGATCTGAGCAGAGGGGGGGTCAGTGGGGGCCGCTGACCATCACAGTTAAATTAAGGTTAATAAATAAATTCACACTCACACCTACATTTCCCTAAAATCCTTCTTTTAGTTTTACAACTATTTTACTAAAACAGACGAACACACACACAGAAACATGAGCAACAACATCATCGCCCGTTCACCTTCTCTGGCAGGTGACACCTAAACAGCCCTTGATGTTAACACTAATCTGCGTAAAGTGAATGTTTAAAATCCCGTCTCCGGCTCCTCCAACTATAATTTAGACCTCTTCCATAACAATGAGGTCATGTTTCCTCCTCGACGTTCATCAGCCTCCTGCTGCTCTGCACTCTCTCATGGAGAGCGTGAGATGATGAGCACCAAGTGTCTTCCTTCTCTGGTGCTGGGAGAAAAACAACTCCCCCAATAGGTGAAGTTCTGCACCTTCCAGTGGTGGGCGCCGTCTGCAGAGTGGGAGCTGCACCTTCCAGTGGTGGGAGCTGCACCTTCCAGTGGTGGGAGCTGCACCTTCCAGTGGTGGGAGCCGTCTGCAGAGTGGGAGCTGCACCTTCCAGTGGTGGGAGCTGCACCTTCCAGTGGTGGGAGCCGTCTGCAGAGTGGGAGCTGCACCTTCCAGTGGTGGGAGCTGCACCTTCCAGTGGTGGGAGCCGTCTGCAGAGTGGGAGCTGCACCTTCCAGTGGTGGGAGCCGTCTGCAGAGTGGGAGCTGCACCTTCCAGTGGTGGGAGCTGCACCTTCCAGTGGTGGGAGCTGCACCTTCCAGTGGTGGGAGCCGTCTGCAGAGTGGGAGCTGCACCTTCCAGTGGTGGGAGCTGCACCTTCTAGTGGTGGGAGCTGCACCTTCTAGTGGTGGGAGCCGTCTGCAGAGTGGGAGCTGCACCTTCCAGTGGTGGGAGCTGCACCTTCCAGTGGTGGGAGCTGTCTGCAGAGTGGGAGCTGCACCTTCCAGTGGTGGGAGCTACACCTTCCAGTGGTGGGAGCTGTCTGCAGAGTGGGAGCTGCACCTTCCAGTGGTGGGAGCTGCACCTTCCAGTGGTGGGAGCTGTCTGCAGAGTGGGAGCTACACCTTCCAGTGGTGGGAGCTGTCTGCAGAGTGGGAGCTACACCTTCCAGTGGTGGGAGCTACACCTTCCAGTGGTGGGAGCTGCACCTTCCAGTGGTGGGAGCCGTCTGCAGAGTGGGAG
>NC_056512.1:45879898-45883827 GCF_014905685.2 Nematolebias whitei | reverse complement strand
TGGTGGGAGCCGTCTGCAGAGTGGGAGCTGCACCTTCCAGTGGTGGGGGGCCGTCTGCAGAGTGGGAGCTGCACCTTCCAGTGGTGGGGGGCCGTCTGCAGAGTGGGAGCCACACCTTCCAGTGGTGGGAGCTGCAGACGGCTCAGAGGAAAACAAACACAGAACCTTGGATACGGTGCTGACATGAACCCACCGGGCTGCTGCTGCACGGCGCCGTCACGTCCTGCCTTCAGCATCTTTACGGAGAGATTAATGCGCAGGGGCCACTCTGAAGCTTCCTCTCCTTTCTGAACCAGAGGCGTTTCCATCTTTACCTGGAACCCAGTGTGGGTGAATCTCACTTGAGTCTTGGATTTAAGATAAACCCATCAGGCTTACATAAACTGCAGCACAAGAAAGTGACAGGTGACAATGTTTTTGTCCATGTGTGCATGTTCGTTGTCTGTTAGCAAAAAAAATCATGAACTACTTGACAGATTTGAATAAAAGTCTCAGAAAGTAATAACTGGATGGACATCTGCAGTTCTTTATCATGTTGACTCAACCAATTCAAGATGACACCACAGTTAAACAGCTGATCAAACACAAAAATGGTTACAATTCAGACAATTTCACGGATATTGAGCTCAGATTTGATGTGGTAGTAGCTGAGCTTCATCCTAAACACATACTCTGAGCACTAACGTATTTCACAATATTCCCTTTAATGGAGCACGACACTTTGATTAGAGCAAAATGTTTCTTCTTGGACACAGCACGAGAGCATTTTGGTTCAACACACTGGTGATATGTATCCCTTTACAGAATATTAGCTTTTAAATCAAATGTTTTGTACTAATAAAATAAGACTTTATAAGCTAATAGTTTAAATTGTATATTCTAAATGCAAAACTGAATTGAAAATGAGCAGAAACTGAATAATTAATGTGCTTTCGTCTTGAATGCACCATTTAATAAAGTAAGACGTTAGCACCATCTGTCCTCTGACGTGCCAATCCCAGTTGAATTGTTTGCATTTTGCCAGTTTACCAGCAAGTAGATTAGCCCAGAAAACAAAATGTGTATTTAAATTATAATAAAATTATTTTAGATTCAGTAATTATGCTTCTTGCACGCACGTTGATAAGTACTGCACCGCCTTCTCAAACAATCCACAGGAAAGCGAGTTTCCGTTGCAGCTTATTAACAGGCAGAAAACTGCAGTATTTTGTACACAGATAGTATTTCTGGTTGGTCCCAGCAGTAAACACAGAAAATAAAGATATACGGTAACTGTTCCAGCCAAGTAAACCTGCATTCAGTGTCTCAGCAGCGACTGTGGCCTGGGAATTCAAAAACAGAAGAAGTGAGAACAAGCACATCTCAGACCTGACAGACACTTGTTGCATCACCTTCCTGCTCTTTTTCATCCATCAACTCTTCACTGGAAAAATAAGGAGAATGCTGGACAGTTTTGCATCATGTGCATTTTTGGTCCAAAGCAGATAAATTCATCTGTTTACTTCATATAAGCAGGTTTGTTTTCATGAAATAGATTATTATCAGTGTTTTAAAGCATGAATGTATTTCAATTTTAATAACCATAATAATCACAGTCAACATATTACAAATTAAGATTTGGATTGGTGCAGAGTCAGCAATATTGTGGACTCTGTGCCGGTCCGTTGTGGTGAAGAGGGAGCTGAGCTAGGCAAAGCTCTCTATCGCTTTACCAGTCTACGTTCCTCCCCTCACCTCTGGTCATGAGCTCTGGTAAGGATGTTTCTTGGGTGCCTCCCTAAGGAGGTGCTTCAGGCATGTCTGACTGAGAGGAGACCCAGGAGAAGACCCTGGACATACTGGTGAGACTACGTCTCTCAGCTGGTCTGGAAACACCACGGAGTTCTCCCAGAAGAGCTGAAGAACTGGCTGTGGAAAGAGATGTCTGGACCTTCCTGCTCAAGCTGCTGCCCCATGACCTGACTTTGGAATAAGCTGAAGAGGATGGATGGATGGATGGATGGATGGATGGATGGATGGATGGATGGATGGTTTGGGTACAGAGTTAGAAACAGGTAAACACTGAAATCCTGGTCTCACGGTGCCGATCGTCTTTTTGTTTTATTGTCCGATCGTTGGAAGTTCTGAAACGATGAGCCGGGCGGGTCTTACTGTTTCAGAGAACACGTTCTTGCTCTTCTAGCAGAACATCTGATTCCTTCTAAAGACAGCACATGACAAACACAAAGTCCAAGTTCCAGCAACAAGTTTGAAGTTTAGGCTAAAATTACAAATAAACACACAGATGCTGCCTATTCCACTGTGCATTAGTTTAAAAGCCTTTCCTTGATGCTTGCCAAACATTTATCTCATAAATGTAAAAGCAACAAGCACTCTAGTTATAGATCATATAAAGTTATTGGTGTTTTATTCCACCTGGAGACTGTTTTTCTACATATTGCAGAAAATGTTGGTAGATTTATGGATGCATGATGCTAATACCTTCTGTCTCTTTAACCCTGGTAGCACAAACACAACCTCCACTCTGTTCATGAAACTGTTCTTGACATATTTCTGCAGGATTGTTGCAACCTTGAAACGGAGCAAAGATCAAGCAAAGATTGTGTTTTCATGTGTTTCTGTCTGAGCGCAACGTCAGGAGGAAGAAACGGTTTAGACGGAGAGCAGTCTGTTGTGTGTTTACAACAAATCCAACAGGTTCACGGTCACCCCAATAATCGGACATGTGCGCCTCCAATATGTTGAAAATGAGCTTCAGTTGGTTGGAGACCAGCTCAGATGTTGCAGCATCCTGGAACACGTTTTGCCTCCATAAATCGCCTTTTACCAAACAATAAAGTGAAAATGTTGTCAGTAAAACTGTGGCAGTCATCGTCTCGTCTCGAGCCGTTAGACTTATTTATTCGTTGTATTACTGAACGCTGCTTTTGGCTCAGTCTTCCCACATTCGTGATCAGGCTGAGGGAATGATGAATGTTGCCAGAGTGAGAAATTCATTTTGGCATCGCAGTGAATGATAGGAAGGTTAGAAATTATAATTCCATTTCTTTAATTTCCTGTCTTTTTATAAACTTCTACGCTGCTAATGATCAACACACTGAGCGAGACAAAGCAGCAAAAAGGAAAATATTTATTTCCTGGCAAAATATGTTGCCAGCATCTTAGTTTCCATCCATCCATTATCTTTGACCCACTTCTTCCCATTCGGGTGGCGGCGGTCACTGGTGCTCATATCCAGCAGTCACTGTGAGAAGCGGGAGACTGGTCTCCAGTCCATCACAGGGACACAGAGACACAAACGAGACAATCATTCATACTCTCAAACACATCCTGATGTTGCTCAATAATCCATGTAGAAACATCTAAAAAAGTTAAATCTGGTCCTCTGGACATTCAAAAAACAAAACGAAGAAAAACAGCAGTTTGACTCCCATCACCCTTTGGAGCACAAGTTAGGAGTCATCAGGACTCTGTACCACAGAGCAGACAGCGTCCCCACTAGCTCAGGAGCCAGGCAGAAGGAGAAATCCCACACAAGACAGGCTCTAGAGCAATGTGGATATCCTAACTGGGCCTTCCTGAAAGCAGAGAAGAAACCCAAACAGGACTCCAGTCAGCCATCAGGTGAAAAGGAGGAACCCAGACCCAGACCAGTGGTCATTCCATATGTTGAGGGAGTATCAGAGAAACTGAGACGTTTATTTTCTAAACATAACGTCCCAGTGGCTTTTAAACCCCAAAATACATTAAAGACTGGTTCATCCCAAAGATCCAGTCCCCTGGCACAAACAGAGTAATGTTGTGTATGCTGTTCAGTGTCAGGAGGGTGATCAGTCTTACATCGGGGAAACAAAACAGCCACTGGCCAAAAGGATGGACCAACACAGAAGATCAACATCATCAGGCCAGGACTCTGAGGTCTACACTCA
>NC_056512.1:45872244-45879798 GCF_014905685.2 Nematolebias whitei | reverse complement strand
AGATAGATAGATAGATAGATAGATAGATAGATAGATAGATAGATAGATAGATAGATAGATAGATAGATAGATAGATAGATAGATAGATAGATAGATAGATAGATAGATAGATAGATAGACAGACAGACTGATTAATAGATTTTTCTAATACTTTCTAATAAGAACTTTTTCATAAATAATACATTATTGGTTTTAACATAGGCTCTTTGTGAGTTCACAAACATTAACTATCATTTATAAATCAGTTCAAAAACACTGTTCACACATTGGCTCATTATTTGGTAAGACCAAATGTTGTATGTTTATTGATTTAGGTAAATGTAATTTATTACTAGTTGCTCAACTTACTTTTAAAGCTAAATAACTTTATTTGGCAAAATAAACTTTGTGTTGATATTAATGTTTGTTGTGCTTCCGTGCAGGTATTTTGCTGACAAATGTTTGATATTTAACATCGAAGTATGAAAAAATGAATAAAAGTACAGTAGTTTGTACTTCATCTTGCCACAAAGTGAGCCCATTACACTGTAGCTACTGGAAAGTAGAATTCACTGTACTGGGCGAGCATCTGGATCCAGTGCACTGTGTGCCCTCGTTTACCACCCACACACATTCATCCAGCACTCTGCTGCTTCTCTACAACGTCCTCTCAACAAGTCTTTCTCCAAAGTTTAATCGGTGCTTTAGATCACTTTCACACTGACACATCAGAGACGAGGAGGGGTTCAGTGTCTTACCAGAAACACTTTGGTCTGGTATACTGTAGGGTCTATTGACGGACTCAAACCACCGACTCCCTCGATGGAGGACGACTGCTCTAACCACTGAGCCACAGCGGCCCAAACACTGTATGAACAGTGATATTAAAGTTTATAAACTGTTAACAAAAGCATCAATGACTCATTTAAAGTGGCTCCCATTAGGAAGTAGAAGCTTAATTTTTCAACCAACATTTTATTTGAATAAAAACAAAGTTATTGATTTTACTAACACACAGATCAAGATTTAAATGGCTAAAAGTTATTTTTTAAGTCTCATGAGAACTCGGCTTATAGAAGTTCTGAAAAAACCTGTGATGATATCAGCGAGCAATGTTTGGGTTTCCTGGCCTGACGACAAAACTTGGAGTTGAATATGATGAGTCCATTAACGTTTTACTTCCCTCTCTCCTCTCACTTAGCACTTAACAGCTTCCCACTGTGAATATAACGTCACCAGCAGGTGTCAAGGGATGGCTGACGGAGTCTGCCCCGCTCAGTGACAAAAGCTTTATCGTTGACGTTTCCTTTTTTAAAATGTTTCTTTTTCAAGTGTCTTGAATAAACAAGACTTTATGGGAAATGTGGTTACAACACAAGCTACAACCCATTTAGAAAAACAAGTCAAAAAAGAACTTTATTCAGAAGAAGAAGAATCTACATTTTAAGATCAGAGCTTTTTCATTATTTTAATCCAATGGTAAAAAAATATATATTAAAATTATATATTTTGCAGTAGTAATCTGTTTATGTAACAAAATAAATGCTTTATATTTCTAAAAATTAACACAAGCTTAAAAAATATGGACAAAAATCTGGAAGAAAAGAAACCTGCTGCTGCAACGAACAACAGAGGAAAGTCAGTCAGATTATAGTTTACATCTATTTATCTTAGTTTTTCTTCTAACGAAGGCCTACAAAGTTATTTAAACATGCGGACACTAATAATGATGTAACGTTATGAAGACATAAAGACTGTTACAAGTTACTTTTCAATAAGAAGTGTTTGTGTGAGTATAAAAAAGATGACTCCACAGCTTTAAACTTATCTTGTTATTAACTGTTGCAGTTTGTGTGGATGTTGAAACGATGACTTCACTTCACTGATTGATTTGAAAGAATTATAAATAATATATCAGACAAAAAAAAGTGAATGTTTGGACTAGTTTTAAAGTTTAGCAATTAAGTAAAACACAGATGTGCTTTGAGATTGTTTAGAGAAAATGAGCAGAACAGAATTTAACTTTAAAGAGCCAAATTAGCTTAGAAGAGATTAAAATCCCATATTTTCCGCCGTACATGTCGCACTGCCATATAAGTCGCATCAGTCCAAATACGTCTAATAAAGTGGAATAATCCATAAATAAGTTGCTTTGCCGTATACGTCGCATCTATAACGCGTCACCGCTGACAACCTGGAACTGTGAGCCGGTGTTGAGCCAAAAATCAATTGGCTGCCAAATGGCGGCCGCTGGAGCGTGCACGGTAGGACTTTAACAAGAATTTAATGAGATTAACACTTAAAAACAATTATTTGATTGTTCGACATTATAGCAAAGTTGTGTCTCAGTAGAACTTTTACTTAATAAATGCACTTTGATGGTTAAATCAGCTGCATTTCGCAGGGGCGGAGCAGCGAAATGCAGCTGATTTGACGGTTTCTCCAGGCATGATGGAGCTGGACGATGGTGGCAGGCTATGGCAAGCCGATTGTGCTATTAATAGCCACTTTTACCTATTACATGAGACAACGGCATGCCATAACACTCTAGTGACATCTAGTGGCTGAAAATGGTAGTGCTCAATATTTTCAGTCAGAATGAATGAAAATGTCATATCTCAGCCAAAAATTGGTTTATAAATATGGAAAAAATCCATAAATATGTCACTTCAGTGCACGAGTCGCAGGGCATGTAAATTATACAAAAAAACCTGTGACTTATAGTCCAAAAAATACGGTAGTCTGAAGTGGGAAGATGGAGATGTGGATGAAGGGGGTGAGTCCAGAGCAGTTCAGTGTGTAAAAGTGAGGTTCACGCTACATTGTGGAGAGTGGTGGCACAGAGGTTAGAGAAGATGGGCCTGAGATCGGAGAGTCACAGGTTCAACTCCCCGGACTGACAACATCAAAATGTGGGTGGAAAAGGTGAAACACCCACACCTGCCTCCACCCTCATTTGCCTCATTCTGGGCCCTTGAGCAAGGCCCGTAACCCCCGCCAACTGCACCCAAACAGGGTTCTCTTGAAAATGAGTTCTCGTGACTCAATGAGACTACCTGGATACATAAAGTGTAAATGAAATAAATAAAATTAGGAATAACAGTTTATCACAGACTCAGATATCCAATACAGGAAAATGCCCTTACTTTTTTGCACGAAGACTAAATCTGAACCATATCAAATGTCACAGTTAAATAACAACTAAAGCTCCAAGCGTTGGAAAATCTGAGTCTCATTGTTGAGGTAATGAGTCCATGAGAGATCCTAATCCACCTACACGCATGAAAACATCTACCAGGCTTGTAGATAAACAGACACACTCCATTCCTTTTGGGGCAGTGTGATGAAAGGCCTCTCCGGTGAGTCACAGGAGCAGCTGTCTTAACCCGTCCAACCCTTGCAGCTGTGCACTTAGCTTCCACAATGACTGACATCGCTGACCAATGCGTCGCTCCAGGGTGGGTGGAGGCCACATGGGAGATTGACATGGCAGAGTTGCATGTTAGAGCTCTGCATAGGCCTGCATTGGGATGCTTTGATCTTTAAAGGGTGCTCGGAGGCTAAAAGAAGGACACTAATGTACTTTGGTCATTTATGTTGATGCCTCCCACACTGTCCAAAAGCAAACTAGCAGAGGACTGACCACCAGCTTATTAGCTCTGGTATTTTAGTCATATGGCTTAAGGTCATCGTGAATTAGATTTGACAAAGCTCTTCTGAAACTACCACTGAAAACCTTTGCTAATAGCACCAAGTGTTTTGCTCATAAGGGAACATTTAACAACCAGCAGTCCTTCTCCGTCAATAGGCGCATTCATTCAGAGTGAGAGCTTTTCCATTCTGCACAGCCAACACAGTTACACCGAGGAAAAGAAGTTCTTTGGGTTTCTGTCACAAATTCTAATTTCACACACGGGGAAAGCCCTTTTCCACAGCTCAGCCTTCCCACGTCCAGCACTCTGAAACCACTGGACTACCAGCAGGGCGATTCACACGCAAACGTGGAAAGTGTACGCCATTAAATAAACGAATGGGCTATTTACACGCCGGTTTGAACTGGCTGCAGCGTTGGACGATATTAGATCATTTTGATTTCAATGATGCTATTCATATTGACAAACTAAGTAAGTCCATTTTATCCAAATATATCAGTTCTTATGTAAAGTGAAGAGTAGTAATTTATTATCACTCACCATTGGAGGTGAAACTGCTATACAGTGTGACAGTAGAATTAGCAAAATATCTCATGAACTGGACAGATTTTAGTGAAGCTCCCCAAAATTGATCGCAGGATTCTACAACTAATAAATGTTTTGGGTCAACCCCATTCAACATAGCCACAAGAGCTAAGCAACCTTATCCCACACAACTGGCTGTAACTCAGCCGGTTGTACAGATACTGAGCTAGTTGGGGCAGTAGAGTAATCCTCTCTGAGTACTAACAGATCTCACAAGATCACAGAGAGAGAGAGATCACTCATGACGTTATTTGTAAAGCTCGACTAAAAATGCTTTCTTTAACTCTGTCACTTCTGATCATTGAACTTAATATGGAGTACTATTTATATTAGTTATATATTTATCGTCCTAAACATTCATGTGCATGCAAAATCTAATGCCAAAGGGGAGTTGAACATTCTGACATACACTCAGTAACAGGAAGCCGTCACAGCAGCAGTGAGATTTACTGCTCCGCTGAGGGTTTGCATTACAGGTATTATTTTGGTCACAAATAACACAACAAAAGAAAGTATATCTGAATTTGTGAACATTTTACTTTGTAGGTATGTGCTCCAAAGCACGGCAGAAGCCTGGATAAAGGTCTGACCTCGAGGAAAGACTGAGGGATATAAATTGTTGAATCAGAGTGGATTTTGTGGCACCCATATGAAGCGGACATACGCAAAACATTTTTCCAACATTTTTTTTTTTTGTTGTTGTTGTTCAGAATCAACTATGATGTAGTTTTCACTGAGACGTCATCTTTTCAAATACACATGCAGCATACAATGAGCAGGGGCTGACAATTAACTTTCAATGTCTCATCCAACACATTTATCAGGAAATAACATGAAGTGTTTATTACTGCCCATTGCTGAGTCATAAGGTAATCTCTTACTATATTACTTATGACCTTTATATATATATATATATATATATATATATATATATATATATATATATAAATTTTCAGCTGCTTCCTTTCTCAGTGGTTGCCACAGTGAACCAACTCACACTGGATGCCCTTCCTGATGCAGCCATAGACCACCAAGCTACCACAGCGCTTTTTGTGGAGCAGAGAGCTATCATCTAGGAGCTCGGAAGAACAAATGGTGGGGGTTAAGGGCCTTGCTCAAGGGCCCAGAGTGGAACAAACATGGAGGAGGCTGGTAGGTGCTTTGCCTTTCCTATCCACATTTTGTTGTCGGCCTGTGGGATCAAACTGGCGACCTTCTGATCACAGCCTTGCGTTCTCTATCCTCTGCTCCACCACTCTCCCCAATCGGATATGATCATAGTTATATTTACTGGACTTTTCATTCAGTGTTTGATTGTTTCTCCTTCTTATCCTCTCAACCCCCCCAGCCGGTTGAAGCAGACGGCCGCTCATCCTGAGCCTGGTTCTGCTGGAGGTTTCTTCCTGTTAAAAGGGAGTTGTTCCTTTCCACTGTTGCCTTTGTGCTTGCTCAGGATGGAAGATTGTGACGAAGAGAAGATTCAACATATATAACTTTTACTAACAGGCTTTTACGTGTGTGAATGTTTCTGTTCAGTGCCCAGGGACGACTTCTGTTGTGACTTGGAGCTACAGAAATAAACTGAATTGAATTACGTTTAACCAAAAAAGCTTAAAGTCTATGATTTTCCAAGATAAGATTTCAAGATAACTGTTGGTTATAAATCTCTCGCTATAATTAAATGTCTATGACATCTTCAAGGAAATCTAGACTTTTAATTTTAATACAGATTCAGGTATTATTGATAACTGCCAGAGTATTGCATTTTACGTATTTAACACAATACACAGTTTTATGACAAAGCTCATAATAATTACAATGGTGCAGCTTCCCCATAAACACTCAATAATTTCTAGGATCTATACAGAGGCGCTGGTTCATTATGAGGATGTGCAACATCTTGGTGGGTCTGTCACAACCAGAGTTCAGTACCTCGTTACATGACAGTCAATACTGTTGATTACGTATGAGTGGTAGGAGTTGTAATTTAAATAAATATCATTTTACTTTGTTACTTAGTTCTCATTTACTATATAATTAGACATTAGAGAACACGAGTAAGATAAGAAAATTATAAGTAAGTTACAATTCACGAGTCGTGGCTCCCCTCATGTCACAAGCTGATATGGACTTTCTCTTCAAACTCAGCACACTTGAACAACTTTTTATTTTTGTTTTCGCTCGCATCTGCAGATGAAGGGTGCACTGAGTAAACCTGTGGCGTGTCAGCAGCCTCCACGGAGTTGAAATGTGGTTCGAGGACACATTTTTGTTCACCGGCCAAGTAGCTGGATGACAGCTACGACTGTCCAAACTGGAGGTTGATCTGACCGGCCTCCCAGTTGGTACATCCTGTTTGCTGATTAGGGTATGTTCGCTGAGATGGAATGATAGAAACAGTAACTCAGAGATCAGAAATCTGGCCCATTTAACAGGTGTAGTCGAAACCTCCTCGTGTGGATTGAGGGAAATCACTGAACAGCAGCAAAATAAATAAATAAAATATGTATCAAAGTTTATGCTCAATAATCCAGGTTAAAAAAATGCAACAAAGTTCAGTCAGATCATCTGGACGGTTTATTTTTTTGCCGAGACGTTTCGTCCTTCATCCAAAGGACTTCATCAGTACAGTATACAATAAAATATGCACAGTAGTCCCTCGCTAGTTTGCGGTTCTACTATCGCGAACTTGCTCTTTCGCAGTTTTTCAAAGTAAGATTGGAAATGTCACACAATTGGCTGATTGATGCATGAGCCACATGAACGGCATGGATTGTTTATTTAAAATAAATTATTGTAAATTATTTAGCACCTGCTGCACCTGTTCAGGGAGAACCTCCCTCCTGCAGCACGTCATGATCTCCGCTCTCTGCCACCTGCCAGCGATTGCAGCGGAGAAGTGGGCGTGGCCAAGAGCGGCAGGTGGCAGAGAGCGGAGATCATGACAAAAAGTTTACAGAATGTCATGATTTCAGCTCCATGCCTCCTCTGCTCTTTGCCACCTGCAGGTGTTTTTGGCCACGCCCACTTATCAGCTCTGCATGGAGATCAGCTGCTCAGCTGCAGCAGGAAGTTTATCCTGCACTGTGGGCTGTACAAAGGTGCAGGAGGTGCTAAATAATTTAAAATAATTTATTTTAAATAAAAATTCCACGCCAGTCGTGGTTATCATCCATCAGTCAGTGAATTGTGTGTCATGTCCAATCTTATTTTGAAAAACCGTGAAACAGCAAGTCTGCAATAAAACAACTGCGACGTAGTAATGGACTGTATTGAGTGTGGGAAAGGTTTAAAACGCCATATATATGAATATATATATACATATATATATATATAT
>NC_056512.1:45864916-45872144 GCF_014905685.2 Nematolebias whitei | reverse complement strand
GAACCCCCGTGATAAACGAGGGACTATTATATACAGGGTAGGTCATAACTCCTTAAAATAACTTGACATTGTGAAATTTAACTTATAACTATCATAAACAGTTACATCCTCTCAGTAAAAGGACAAAAGTCATTATATTATATAAAAAAATCTAAAAAAAAGAGGAATGTTTTCATGTATAGAATAGTATGGGTCCTGTTGCTGCTCATTAAATCTGTCTTTAATTAAAAAATAATAGAGTAAAATAAACGTACCAAATCAATGGATCTGTTAAATGAAAGTACTACCCCACCCTCCCTAAAAAAAATCATCACAAAGTGTTGTACATTTGATCTGAAAACGCTCAGCAGGGAGCATCCGCACTTAGTGCCAGTTTGTAAGCCTAGACTGGTTAAACTGGGCTGCATACCTCTCCTGACCTTGTGATAAGTGTTCAAAAGGTTGGTTCCTCTTTTTGCTAAGTTTTTCTACAGCCGAGCCAAAAAGAAAAACAAGGTGAACAGAAAGGATGTTTGTCTTTTCGTGTGCGACGTTAATGGAACAACTCTTAGAGCAACAAAGAAGCTTTCTGCGAGACAAACATAATGTAAGAAGGTTATCTGGTTCCTATGGGCTGAACCCGTTTGTTTCTTGGCTGTAAAAAAACGTGTTGACAGAAAAGAGAGGGGAAAATACATTAACCAGTAGCTGTTGCTCACATTTAATGGTTTCTACATGAGGTGAGAGGGAAACACAAGCAGAAGACAACGTCAGAAAGATAAATAGTTTGACATTCTGAGCGTAAAGTTAAAAACGTGATGACATTGTTTCCATCAGTGGGAAATTTCTAAGCAACCTTTAAACAAATTAAAAACTCGTGCTGCTTGGACAAGAAATGCTTTGACAGAAGGCAACACGTTAACATAAATATTGGACAACATTTGATATTTTTGTTAAACTTAATAAATGCAGTTGTACTATGATGCTTCCACTCACTCAGTACAGAAGAGCGCACAAAGTGCCGTGGCAAATATTAGCCTTAGTCGTGGATTAGAAGTCTGAGTGGAAGTTAAATGGGATATGTAGATAGTGGGTGTGGTATGAGTGGGTGGGGGTTTGGGGGGGGGCAGAAAATGCCAGTCGGGTGAATCACAGCACTAACTTGGTCCTGGTTGAGTTTTTTTTTTTTTTTTTTGTCAAGTTGCCTGCAAGGATTTCTTAAGTGTTTCACATTTATCCTTTTGTCGTGATGTTGACATCTGAGCTATAACTGGAACCAGTATTTTAGAGCAGTGTCTTTTCTGGCTGGAGTCAACGTGGCTGGAGTGGAACGGTGTTCATACGGTGTCAGAGCAGAGTGGAAATCTATTAAAGCAAAGAGGCCCGGGGCCGCTGGCAGTGGTTTGAGCTCGGGGCGGCCTGGGAAGCTGGAGTAGTCCGTAACTGAGACGACTTGCAGCTCGCTGATAGAGTGACCACATAGCTATCAGTGTTTCTGAGCTGCAGCTAAACACGCCCCGATTCCAGACACAGCGAGACCGTCTCACACTCTGATGGACGAACGGATCGCATTACAAGAACCATCCATCCATTATCTTTACCCGCCTCTTCCTTTTCGGGTTGCGGGGGTCACTGGCGCCCATATACAGCAGGCACTGTGCAAGAGGCCGGGGACACCCTGGACAGATCCAAGTCCATCTCAGGGACACATAGAGACAAAAAAACATTCACTCTCTCACTCACACCTAGGGACAATTTAGAGTTACCAATCAGCCTAACATGCATGTTTTTGGTCTGTGGGAGGAAACTGGAGCACCTGGAGAAAACACACGCATGCACGGAGAGAACATGCAAACTCCACCGGCCAGGATTTGAACTGGAGCGACCTGCTTGCTGAGAGAGGCGGCAGCTCTACCATCTGCGCCACCGTGCTGCCCGATAAAACAATAGTATTTATTTAAAGTACACAAAACAACAGCTGATGTGGCAGCAGAACTTAAATCTCTTTGATGAGGTGACACGGTGGGAGACAGGACGTGACGCCAAAGAGGAACAATCCACGAACAATGAGAAGAGGACGAGACACAGAATAAATAGGAACATCTGTTATTGACAATGAAGGACACCTGGGGTGATTAGGGTAGGACAGGTGTGTAGGAGCCGGGAAAACCACAGGGGTGACAAGCAACACACACACCAATCCTCACAACAGTACTTTAAACAGAACATATCACCCATTACTGTCCCTAGATCTGACTCAGATGGAGATTGGAATTTGGATTTTATTTGTGTTACTACATGCACCATTAATTAAAAAAAAAAAATACTCAAAACTGTTGTAACTGTTTAAAAATGTTCTATTTAAGTTCAAATGTTTAGTATTAACCTTTAAATCTTTAAAGAACTAGAGAAGAATGGAGCGAGAGTGAAATCCAGGTAGGGGATTATGACGTGAAGGTGTTTTAAGTGGCTCAGAGGATCGTTAGCGCAGCGTCTGTTTCCGTGGGGCATCATTTTAACAACCTGGGTCAGTTCAGCCTACGACTCTTAAGAAGACTGCACCTAAACAAACTCTCTGGGTTTCAAACTGCTGGCATACTGACAAGGCGAGGTCCGTGAACAAGGCCAGCCTGATTCTGGCAGATCTTGATCATCACTCCAAGGTGAGTTCAGGTTGCTTCCATCTGGACGCAGGTATCTGCAGCCCAGATGTGGAACGAACAGACTGAAAACTCATTCATCCCTGTAGTGACCAGGCCTCTCAACGAACAAGGATTTATGTGTTATCTTAATGCCAATGTCTAGTATGGATGTTTTGTGTGTCTACTGACTGAAACAAATTGTCCTTAAGGATGATAAAGATTCTTGAACTTGAACTAGAATGATGGATCTGTACCAACTACACCTGGTTAGTCTGCAGATGATGCAACAGCACAAACTACTAGTCTGCTGTGTCTGCACTAATGTTGAATACAGTTGAGGATTTCAAGGATTAACATTATGGGAAGTAGTTATGGATTTTTGTGTCCATGAAAACTACAAGCCTCGTAGAAGAGAAATTTAGTTGAGTGGTTTGGTAATGTCATCTTAATTTCTTTTGGATCAAAGCAGATTACAGACAGTTCATCAAGACTCCCCTAAAAGAGCCTAAATAAATAAATAAAATGAACACGAGGAAATAAAAAAGTAATATAGAGGTTTTTTTTCCACAATAAATGTTTGTACTTGAGTTCCAGTAAAAATAATGTTGATTGATTTTGTAAATACAAATGTTTACACATTTAAACACTACCATAAATGCACGATAAGAACATTTTAGAGCATGTTTAGTTTAGTTTCAATCAGGTTTGATGTTTGCGTCTCTTACAGGTTTTAATGTTGCCGGTCGATGGGCTGTGACTAAGCCTTGGTGCTCGTGTGTCAGTTGTAAAATTCGTGGCATGAGTGTTGGCACTGCACAAATAACCTCAGTCAAAAAACAGAACCTTCTCCAACTGTTGCCTGGGAAAACTTTACCCACGAACAGCTTCAGGCAGCTGGCTAGTTCCATTTCCTGGACAGGGACATGGCTGGTTGTTAACCAACAAACAGGAAGACCAGGCCACAAAAATACATTTTTATTCTAACATCTTAGGGGCAACTGTGGCTGAGTGGTTAGAGCAGTCGCCCTCCAATGCAAGAGTTGGGGGTTCGATTCCACCAGCTGTCACACTTTGAAGTGTCCCTGGGCAAGACACTGAACCCCTCATTGTGTGTCCCATCGGTGTCTGAATGTGATAAAGCTCTGGTTAGTCTCTTTAGAATGAATTGTTCAATTAGTTTTGAAGAGATCTAGTATAGAGCTGTATGAATGGGTGAATGAGGCACAGATTGTTGTAAAGAGCTTTGAGTATCTTGATAAGATAGAAAGGCGCTGTATGAGTGCAGACCATTTACATAGAATACATATGTATGTTGCTTTGGTCCTCTTAATACCAGCAGCCAGCTCTCCTCCCCAGTTCCTGGGAGTCGCCAGACCTGAAGGCAGCATCCCCGGCCTTCAGCAGGGTGCGGACCTCTGCATTCAGCCAGGGTTTCTGGTTCGGGTAGAACTTCACGCTCCTGGTGGTGGTGGGTACATCATCAACACGCTGATGTACCCGAGGACAGAAGATGTGTATTCCTCCAGATCCAGTTCTCCCTCATTTTCTGTATACCAGTAATTAGAACATGCTACTGGATGCCTCAAATTTTCCACTGGGATTAATGAAGTATCTAGTAGTAAATGAGTCTTCGAGGTTTAATGTGACTTATCTGTTTAAATAAAGTTTGAATTGAAGTGAATTGAAAAAAATCTATCTATCTGTCGGTCCGTCCGTCCATCTATAGATCTATCTTTGAAGCCAGTTTGGTAAAACCTGAAAAATAACATTATACACTCAGAGTATGTGTTGTTAATGACTCTCAGCTACTACCACATAGAGTTTTAGCTTAATATCTGTAAAACTGACAGAAATACCATCATTTCTCTGTTTGCTAAGTTTGTTTGGCTTTAAATGGACTGACTCTAAAAGTTACTCAGTTGAAGATGCTCATTCATTGATAATTTTCCTGACTTTTACTGAAATCTGTTACAGCTGTAGTGAGATATTTTGCTAACAGACAGACATGGCTAATTCTAACAGTCAGTGCCAGAGTTTTGGGCAGAGACATTTTGCAATGAGCAGCATTTTTTATGAGGGGTGGGAAGACTCGGCTACAACTGCACCAAACTTTAGAACATGTCAGTAAAATTCACTAAATTATAGCCCTTATCATGTTTTCTATAAGGTCCGTGGGGGTATGGAGCCATCCATCCAATAATTTGTTTCTAAAAGTTACATTAACATCCATTCAATGGTTCATATGATATTTTGCTAACAAACAGATTTGATTCCAAATCAAAGACTTTGTGCACTCAGAGTAAGTGTTGAGGATCAGTTTCAGCTACTAACAAACCAAACGTTAGGTCAACATCTGTACAAACGACTGGGCTGCAGACGTTTTTGTGTTTGCAAAGGTCAGCTGGCTGCAGCAGCCATCTTGGATCGTGTCGACTCCTACATGAACATTCAATAAATTATGCAGGGAGGGTGTATGGGCTCTGGTCATTTCCTGGCAGAAACACCATGACAGTCTACCTGGAGGGGAAAAGAAGGTCCTGAGCTGCGATTAGTGGTGGACTTGTTAAGAAGTTTAAAACAACTCCTCCTAAATTATATTTAAGGCTGATACATACGGTAATCTGTATTCGATGGAGGCTGCAGTAGCTTGGTCTTGTAATCCTGAGGTTGCGTGTTCGAGCCCAGGTTGCGTCAGGAAGGGCGTGCAGCGTAAAACAATCGCTGAATCTTTCGTGCGAGTTCGCTCGCTGTGGCAACCCCTGAAGAAGTGAGCAGCCGAAAGAAACTTACTGACATAATCTGCATTTGATCATTATTTCCTCATTTCTCCGCCCTGCTGTTGCCTTCGTGCTGCACCCCAGCAGGCTGAAATATAAAACGACACCATCTTCCGCCTCCGGAAACTCTGAACTCGTGAGGCTATTCTCAGAGCGCGCAGGCGGAGCCACGCATGGCAGAAACACAGCACCTGAATTTACAGCAAACATCAGCTAAACAAAGAGTCCTGCACAGCTAAACGTTTCACCTATCCGACTGAAATTTGAGCTTTGGCCACTTCGACATTGTAGGTGAAAGTCGATAGTGTTGAGGAATGGCGACACACACCCACTCACTGACGATATGTTGGCCTTAACCTCCACATGCCGTGCCGTGCCCCTTACCGCCGTCTGACCGTAGTTCTTTCTAAACTTATCTCGCTCTGACACATTAACACGCACAGATACAGTGGAAAGTGGTGAAAACTGGATGAAAGCCAGCACCGATTTGCACTGGTGCCAACGTCCGACCGGCGTTTCCGTTAGCCAATTAAGCTGGAAATGATGCAGCTACTCTATTAATAAGAACTAGATGGAGAGTCACTGCGACGTGGAAGCTACAGCTTCAAGTGAAGGCGCTGAAATGGTTCAGCAGATTGTATCTAGACCGAAGGTCTGCAAGCTTTTAAATCAAAAGAGCCGTTTCCACCCTTCACTTAAACAAAATGTGTCTAGAGCTGCAAAACCTGCTACAATGGTCGTTATCAACTGGTGGCTCACGGGCCACTTCCAATTTGTATGAAGGGTTTTTGTTTTTTCTTTATAAAACAAAAATGATATTATGAATTTTAACATTCATGAATGTTTTTACATTTTAGGGCTAAAGAAAAGACCACATTCATGTACACAAAGGGGGGAATACATATTCCATGACAACTGTACAAAAAAAATTAACACTGAACTCTACAGGTTCATGTGAGTCTTCCTTTAATTTTAGAAAAATAAAAATTATTATGTATCCTACTTTAAAGTAATAAAGCATAAATTTAAAGTAAATCTACATTAAATAGTAGGTCATTTTGTTGGATATGTAAATGTGACTTGTTAAAATATTAATTTAAAAACAAAGTAACTTTAACTTTAATTAGGCCTGTCTAATAATTATTCACCACATTTCTTCTAGGTCATAGTCCTAAAGGTACTCCAAGGACTTTCTGGTGAACGTCAGGGAAAGATCCCGCTGCAAAGCTGGACGTTGGATAATTGAAGTAGCTCAAACTTGTTTTGATAATTTATTTTAAATATTTGCAGAAAAACTGCTAAGACTCGTCATTTTTCTTTACTGTGGGTATAAAAACCAATGACTTTACATTTTGCATCATGTTTGGTCAAAGCTTCAAGGAGCCGCAGACCAAGGACCAAAGAGCCGCAGGTTGCAGACCCCTGATATAGACTCTGTGCTGAAATACACTTACAGATGTACTTTTTAAAAATCCAACCTAAAGCTTTATGAAATAATATTTGAAAATCAGACATCTTTTTTTAGCATTTGCGTAAACATTTGTAACAGAACTTTGCACAGACATACAAACATGCACAGGCTTGCAGGAAAGCTGCAAACAGCAGGCGGCACCTGCTTTACAGAGTAATTTATTGGGGTTCAGTGACTATGATTGGATTTCTGTGAGATGCCATCGGTGTAACCTGCTCTCACTGAGCGAAGGCCGTGCGCCTGCTAATACACATCCAGACGTCCTCGCGTCCACAACTGCAAACATTTTAAGGAAACAATTCAATTCAGTTTATTTATATAGTGCCAAGTCACAAGAGAAGTCATCTCAGGGCACTGAA
>NC_056512.1:45857978-45864816 GCF_014905685.2 Nematolebias whitei | reverse complement strand
CATGGTATCGATATCGGCCGATATTAGCGATAAAGTTAAATATCGGACCGGACATCAGCCATTCCATCGAAATAACTTACCGATATAAAAGGTACTGTTTATATATATATATATATATATATATATATATAAATATAAATTTGACATTAAACACAGTCCAAGTTGAAGTGTTGCATCATCTTCAGACCCTTTTTGGCATCTGCATTTGGTAGCAGCCAAATTGACAAAGACCATGCAGAATAATGTAATATTTTAATTCCACAGCAGAGAAAGCTCTGTAGACTCTGTAAGTACGTCTAGAAAAAGAAATATTGATATTGGTATCAGTTATCAGTAATCGGCCAAATAAGTTTTATCATATCAGCATGTCGTATATCGGCCAAAAATCCAAAATCACGCATCCCTAACTGATATGCAGTTTTAAATGCAGGTCCACGCTTAATATAAACAAAGCACACAGCTGAATCCTCCAAAAACCAGGCAGAAGCTCGAGTCACGTGATTTACCGTATTTATTTCTATTAGTCTGTGCAGGTAAACACATATGACAGAATTGGACACGTGTAGAGTCAAAGAGCTTGAAGGTCGAAATATGAGTCAAATCTGCTGTAAATTATAGGACAGGACAGTAAATTTCAACCTAAAATATTAAAAATGCAGCATTTCTTGATGTGCTTGAACCAATTAGTCTCATCTGTTATAATTTCCAGAAAGAAAAACAAGTTAATTATACTTTATTTTCAAGTCTGTTTCAGTTTAGATTGTTTAAAAATGTAACTGCCAACTTTACTTGACAAATCTGAGCTTAAATACAAACCGGTACATCCAACTTGTTGAACTTCTTGATCCTGAACTGCTCTTCAGTGGACGTTGCCATTGTTGGTCCATTTTTTAGCCACTTCAGCTGTTTCCGTAGTTTAACAATCGCACATGGCAGTCGGCAGCCTTTCACAAATTATGCTTGCAAATTTTTCATTTAAAGAGATATTAACAATCAAAGTAAGAAAACAAGTGCAGATTTGACGACGTTGCAACAAAAGTACCTTTGAATATGAGATAAGTTGTGTAAAACTTTACACTTGCAGTGTACAAAACTTAGCTTCACCATTCATATTTTACACTATCCAAAGACATCAAAGCTTTTGTTGTATAGAGAGCTCAAATGTACGTTTATTACAATTAAGAAGAAATAAGACCAAATTATATTATCTGCCGGAGTAGCTAATTTGTTGAGCATTAATTTATCTGTACTAGCGTTCATCATACTAGTCTGAGGTTATTATTTTCCATTGCATTGCAAACTGCAGGTGTATAGAAGTAGTTTGCAGCCATGGGGCTTTTGGTGTTTGATCGGGATTAGTGTGAAGCCGGTGCAGACTCATAACCACCAAGTCGTGGACATTCTGAAGTTCAAGCAGCAAACCAGACCTGCCTGTTTCCTTTTTGAATTCTAACTGATGTCTCCTTTGTTCTTTTTATCACAACTTGTCTGCAATAGCTCTTACATTTTGCACCAATTGTAATTATTGTTCTTTTCTTTGCTTTGTTTTTTGTTTGTCCCATCATGTATGAAGATGAATTATCAGGTTAGTCAGGCATTATACACATTTGACATATACACGTGGTGGTTGTGAGTTTCTTTCATGAAGTCGAGCTATTCTCGAGTTATTTATCACTTCTCTCTGATCATTTAAGTAAGACGGGGTTCTGTGCCACTTACAGATGAATTCTCAGCCAGCTTTTAAAACTCTGAGTATTCTTGGAAACATCTTATGATGAAAGCCTTCATTTAGATGTTACATACCACGAAGCACAATGTGTGGATCAGAACTGCCACTTGGAAAATGTGCCTCAGGGTTTAGAAGAAGTACTTTGATAGTTATTTTTTATCCACTAAAGTTCTTCTGTCTCAACCTCCTCTCCATTTGAACCTCTCTTTTAGGCGTGTTGTTCCTGCAGTATGGAGATGAGACGCGTCGGGTTCACATCACCCATGAGCTGAGCAGCATGGACACGCTGCATGCTCTTATTGTGCACATGTTTCCTCAGAAGTTGACAGCGGGGATGCTGAAGTCGCCCAACACGGCAATCCTGATCAAAGACGAGGCCCGGAACGTCTTCTACGAGCTGGAAGACGTCCGGGACATTCAGGACCGCAGCATCATTAAGATTTACCGCAAAGAACCCATTTATGCTTCTTACCCTGCTGCTGCACATCTGGCTAACGGTGACCTAAGGGTGAGCAGAGGGGAGCTGGGGAGCAAAAACATCAAACTGGCTTACTAGTATCTGATTTCCAGCTGATTTGATATCTAATAGCTGCTATGATGTTGTATAGATGGAAGATTTTCATTTTTCTTTGACAAAGATTCTGCCTCTTTTTTTGGCATTGGGAACTTTGCACACTACAACTGTGCATCGGGGTTGGTACTGTAACAGGTTTTCCCTTTGGAAATGTATTTTTCTCATCTTCAAGGAGGCCATCTGTTGCTGTGAAGACGGCAAAGAATGATGTTCCTCTGGAAAATGAGCACATTTTAGCATTTAAAGCTATTTCTGCTTCAGTAAAGATCAAGGAAGCCTGAGGGGGATGTTTTTTTAATTATTTGATACCAAACCCTGCAAACCATCTGCATTATTCACACATAACTGGGAATACAACTGCTGATAACTATGCAAGGCAGACAGTAAAAACTGTGCATGTGTATAAGCTGTGTGCACGTACTGTTTAGTTTTTTTGTTTAGGCACATTTGTGTTTATAACTTTATTTGCTACAAACAGATAAAAATGTAAAGCAGTGGTTCACAGATGCCCTCAAGCCTCATTTGATAGAAAATAGTTGGTCCTGTTCGGCCCTGGGGGAACAAATAATGTTCTCCGTGTCGTTGCTGCCCTGGATCCTGACAAATACATGACAAGATAAAAAGAAAGGGATGAGATAAGCACCTCGTTTAGACATGTGACCAAAATGTTGATGCAAAATGTTCAGTAAATTAGAAAAATCCTCACAGGATTAAGTATTAAATATTATTTAACATTAGCATTTTTTGTTGGATAAAGTCGGTTAGCTGTGGTGGTGGGGGGGGGATCTTTATTTTAGTTGACTTCAAAAGTTAATCAATTGTAAACATCTATTAAGTTTCATTAAAATCTAGTGGTTTATGTGATATTTTGCTAACAGATTAGCAGGGTTGACTCCAACAGTTTTTCATTCGACCTTTATTTCTAGAGGTTAGTGTCATTGAGCGTCGAGGACTCGTTTACAAGAGACACCTGGTTTAACAAAGAACAACAGTGGACAGTCATAAAGGATGCAAACAAATTGAGAATAACAAGTGAAAATAAAATGGTATTACGAAAATGTAACAAAAAACAGCTGGATCGAAAGGTGATGTAGAAAACTAAAACCAGGAACTTATCAGATGTTTGAAGCCACTTAGAGAGGTCAAAGGTTGAGAGCTTCAGGTCTTTTTACAAGATGTTCCAGGAAACAGGAGCAGAGTAGGAGAAGGTCCTTTTGTCTAGTTCAGTCCTCACTGAGGGGACACTGCAGGTAATGATGTCCTGAGAGCGCACGCTGTAGCTGCACTCACACAGAGATATGTAGGAGGAGATGTATGAAGGCAGCAGACCAGGAAGTGATTTAAAGATGAAGATGTACCAGTGAGAGAGTCTGTGTGAAGTTAATGGTGACCAGTTAACCAGTGAATACTGGGAGCAGTGGTGGGTACGGTAGTTACAGCCAGTTATGTTATTTAACATGTATTGTGAATGACTCTCAGCTACTACCACATCAACTTTTAGCACAACATCTCTAAAACTGACTGAGTTATAGTCGGGTTGTAGCTTTGAACTATAGTCGACTGCAGCAGCCATCTTTAATTTGATTGGCTCCAAAGGTTATTCAGTTGTAGATGCACATCCAGTGATTACGTTTTGCAAGTGTCATTAAAATTCATTTAGACCAGTTAGGTCTAATTCCATCTTGTGCATTTTATCACCACTCTTTTATAGATATTTTAAATTGTATACACGTTTTCTCTTAAATGGAATTAATCATTCTTTACCCTCTTATAAACAGTAGTGGCAGTTTTTAGTCTATCAGTTAAGCCTATCGTTTGTATATCGAAAGATTCATCACCTCCTCTAAATACCTGTAGCTACCGGCTCACATGACACTCACAGGAAACACGGCGCTCTCATCCATTGGTCTCTGCGGTAACACCAATCTTTTCTTCATTATTGTAGAGAGAAATGGTGTATTCCTCCCGCGAATCCTCCCCAACGCGCCGCCTCAACACCCTTCCATCCTCCACGGCCTCGGCGTCCTCTGGCTCTCCGTCCCGCTCGCGCCTTTCATATAGCGGGGGCCGTCCTCCATCCTTGTCTGGGAACCATCCCCAGCATGAGCAGCCAAGACATTCGCACCATCCTCCAACTGGCCACGGTGCCAACATGGGGCTGTCTCCTTCACCCAGTGCCATTTTGGAGCGCCGTGACGTCAAGCCTGATGAAGAAGTTTCTGCTAAGAAGTTGGCTCTGATGAAAAACGAGAGCCTCTATGCAGATCCTTACAGTTTGATGAACGAGGGTCGCCTCAGTATTGCCTCCACCCAGTCACTGGCTGCCATCGGGGACCCCTTCAGCTACCCTGTTACCACTGGGCTGTACCGCCGTGGCTCTGTTCGGTCCCTCAGCACCTACTCAGCTGCTGCTCTTCAAGGAGACCTGGAGGACTCGTTCTACAAGCCTGGAGGCTCACTTTACTCCGACACCTATTCCTCTGCCACCCTGGGCATGGGTTTCCGCATGCCGCCCTCATCTCCACAAAAAATCCCAGACTTGCAGCTGAGGGACTCTTACTCCAGCTCACCAAGGCCCTCACCCGTCAGGCAGACTTTCCGCAAAGACTCTACTTCCTCCTCAGTGTTTGTGGAGAGCCCGAAGTCCAGGCCCAGCTCTGGGTCAGACCCTTTGTGTCTTATAGGTGTACCAGGAGAAGGAAACAGATCCACACCTGGCTTTGGTTCTTTATCTGGACAAGATGGAGACACAAGCAGGTCAGTGGTTGCCTAGGTGACAATTTTCTTACAGTATCATTTAGAGCCTTGGGTCCTACAGCATTTATAAACCATCTGTTCCTGTGAGCATCGACTGGTCTGCTGTAATTTCCAGTATGTGCATAAAGATAGTTATTTTTTTCCTCTGAGATCTCTGCATTTATTTTGTTTAAACTAAAACAGAATTATGTGACAGAACAAAAACAAAAGAAATTTTAATTTGATTATTATTTAATTAGATTTCTCTCTCTATTTGTTATTTAAATGTTCTAACCCGTGTCTGTATATATTTCAGGGATCATCGGCTGGAGCGTATGGAGGCCATGGAAAAACAAATAGCCAGCCTGACGGGCCTCGTCCAGAGTGTGCTGACCAGAGCGCCAGACAGTGACAGCACGTAAGACGCTCTATTATTCCCCATTAACCCTCGAAAAGTCTCAAATGCAGCTCCGGCTTTGAGGCACGGGCAGCGTATTGACAGGAACAGTTGCAGGCTATTATCAGAGCCATTATCAGCTCCACAGCTGTGAAGTGCTGCACTAGCTTGCTCGAGCACAGCACAAGTAGAGACCACTAAACATCAGCTGCAGGCGACAGAGCTATTGATTTGTTGCTTGATTCAAGAGTTTCTTACCTTCACCACGTCGAGCTCTTTTCCTCCATGTATATAACAGGGCTTCATTAACTGGATGATAACTTGCTAATGTCAGCAGTCTTCTAGTGTTGGGTAGTGGTGCTGTTCGCATTAGCACTGTAATTGCCTTGCCCTGTGGCCGTTGATCCTCAGATGCGGCCTACTGCGTCTCTGCATGATGGCGGGCTGCCCTCCGGACCAAGGGACGGAGTTTTCACGGCCATTACCTTTCTCTTCCAGCGAGAAGACCGAAACTAACAGTGACGGCTCGGCCACTGGAAGTGAGTACTGCGAGTAATTGAGACCTGTGTGTCCAAGTGTCACTAACACTCCTGTTCCTGCTCCTGTCCTTGTGCCGTTAGGAAATTATTTAACCATTTCATGTTCCTACTAACACTGCACTTAAACCCCCTATTCTGAGATGATCAGGGCTTGGAGACTGGGAGGGCGGACAACACGTAAAGCTGTTATCTTTATTACATGAGTTAGTTAGCTGCTTATTGTTGCTGACATTTTATTTTGTTTCTGTACAGACCGAGAGAATTACTGACTCATTCATTCACATTTTATTTTGGGCACAATCGTGATTTTTAACTAAAAAACAAGTAGCAGGAAGAAAGTAGATTTACAGTCTTGCTAAAAATAAACAGCCCAGATCCATCCATCCATCCATCCATGCATCCATGCATCCATCCATCCATCCATCCATTATCTTTACTGTGTTTTCCATTTCGGGTCGTGGGGGTCACTGGTGCCCATGTCCAGCAATCACTGTGCAAGAGGCGGGGGACACCCTGGACAGGTCTCCAGTCCATTACAGAGACACATAGAGACAAACGAGACAAACAACCAAAAAATTTAAAAAATAAAAAAATGAGTTCGTATCAAATCCTTTCCTGATTCTGTTAAAGTTGAAAACAAAAAACCCTTTGGAATTTTTTAGACATTTATGTAAATCATTCAATAATTGTAAAAATTATTGATTTGTTTTTGTACAAAAATCATTGCACTTGCTTCAGAAAAGAGACTTAGTCTCTGATATGTAAAACTAAGTGTAGTCCCTCGTTTTATCGCAGGGGATCCGTATCCTGAAGCCCGCGATAAGTGAAAAAATGCAACGTTGGAATAATAGTACAAGTACTAG
>NC_056512.1:45851522-45857878 GCF_014905685.2 Nematolebias whitei | reverse complement strand
ATATATATATATATATATATATATATATATATATATATAATAAACTACTACTGGTACTACTTTTCCTTCTTTGCAGTTTTTCACTTATCGCAGGGCTTCAGGGTACGGATCCCCCGCGATAAACAAGGAACTAGTGTACCAACAATTGCTTCTCTGCCAGAACTAAATATTTCACATAAAACTAAATGATGCAAAGTATTCTTGTTGGATTTACATCGATGTGTTTATGAAGGTTTCAACGATTTAGCTGTTGTGAATCCATCAGTTTTATATTATTGCTCTGATTTAAGGCTTTGTTTTATGGCTGTGTCTCATTTCTTTATATTCTCACTGTTGTGCTGCTTTCATGGCACATCATATTTAAAATCTTCTCATCAAATTTTTATCTAAAGCTAAAAAAAATGACATATTTTCAGTTTCCATCACACCAATTGTTCACACATATTAAATGGTTTTAACTGGTGACATGTCATTGTTGCAATTATGTGTTTCATCTCACTCAAAATGACCTAAACTAGCAGGAAAAGATTAGCTAATGCTAACATTTTAAAATAGCTTAAACTATAGCAGTAAGAAAAGTTAATGCAAAAATGAGACGTTCGGATGTGTTTTTGCTTTAACTAACTATCCTTTGATGTTTGTTGTTGCTTCTAGTGATCAGTTCCAGATGTTAAAAAACATTTTCTCCATTAACTTTCAATTTTCTGCCAATTGCACCCACAGGAAGGCTGCCTCCCTGAATACACACCGGATGTTATGCTGTTCAAGCTTCTAAAGGCCTAGAGGTGGAGTGAGAACACTTGAACATTTATTATAAAGAGAGTCATCAGGAAATGTTTGTTGGTGATTGTTCCTCCTTTCTTCACGCCACCTGTTGGCTGAACGAAACTTAAATTTGACAGCTGTTAAATGTTCTGCCTCGGAGCCCCTGAGCACTTGGCACAGCGGCCCCATCACTAATCCACTATGCACATGCACTGACTTACAACCAGCCCAAACACCACAGCAGCATGGGGAGGGAACCAGCGGTGGAGATTTGACAGACAGTCAGAACAAGCTGCAGAGAGAGAGAGAGGGATGAAACTTAAAGAGCCACAAATTACAACGGGAATATAAATCAGCTGACAGAAGGAGGCTGGTGAAGAGGGGAGCGACTGATCAAGTGACTGGAGGAGAACTGGGTCAGTGTGAGGTGTGAACACGAAAGGAGTGTGAGCGACATAAAAATAGTTTTTAAAAGAAAGAGGAAGGGAGATTTGGGCCAGGGGCGACGTGAGCGATGGGGGGGGGGGGGAAGGGGCAGCGGAGAGGAGACGCCACGGTTTGCGAGGTGTCCTCCAAATCCATTTGTCACCTAGAGACTCATTAGTGTTTCCGAGAGGGCGTCTGGTTATAAATAGTCCTTGGAGCGGATGTTTGACAGGAGGGAGTCTCGAATTTGACGGAAAGAAATTAATCTCACAAACCAACTCCCAGAGGACGGATGTCCCAAAAATAAGGACACTTTAAATGTTCAGGCAGCCGCTCCTAGTCCTATCAAAACTCTCACTCCACGCTGTTCAACAGCGCCCACTGAAACGTAGTTTACCAACATTATTTGTACCATCTTGATGAAACGTGTGATTATTTGAAGTTCGTCGTGTAAAAAAAACAACGCAGATGCTTCGTTTCAAGTTGAGGGAGGAGTTTTAGTTGCACGCCTGTTTTTGACAACAAACCTGACACTTAACGTTTTGAAGCATCAAGGATGAGGTCATCGTTGTTTGAGAGCTGGTCACATGGTTAGCAGAAAGACGTCCTATCAGCAGAGGGATGACGACACCGGGAGGGGGGGGCTCTGAAGAAAGAGTGATGCATCCGAACTACAAGGGGACCTTTTTTAACGCAACACCACGCACTGTTTACTTGTTGACTGTTTACTTGTTGACTGTTTACTTGCTGACTGTTTACTTGCTGACTGTTTACTTGTTGAGTCTGTTCCATACGTTTCTTGCAGTTACGTACCTCCACGTACTCCGTTATGTTTAACCCATAACTCTTTAATATTTGTAATTTTTATAGTTTTTGAATTATTTAACTTTATTTACAAACGATTTCCACATTAAAAAAAGCTGAGATTTTTAAATTGATTCAATAACAGTGTTCTCTGAAATGTGTTTCCATACTTTTACTTTAATTTAGTCTTTTTACAATCCTTTTAACTACAATCTTCATTTAAGATGCTTTAAGCCACGGTTCTGATAAGATCAGATTCCATGATTTTAGCGAAGATGTTCAGCACGCAGCATTCATACCATTTCCACAGAAACAAAATCTTTTCTGTTTTTAATTTAAACAAAAATCCCATCAAATCACTCAAAGTACTCTCAGGTTGTTTTAGAGAGAGAGGGAGAAATTGAAGGTTAATTTTTAATTTCACACAATGTCAGTGTAAACCATACACAGAATGTGCATTTCTAACTTTGGACATTTTTTATTCTTTTAGCTGTGAAATGAAAATTATTGCAGCTGCAAAAACTGCAAAGAGTGACATAACATTTCAGAGCTAATATTTATTCGTAGTTATCCTTCAGCGCATACGAACAAAGTCAGTGATTGATTTTTATACTGGAACAAGAAGAAGTGCAGATGAAGACTCGTTATTCCTCCTGCACGTGTTACATCTCTTTAGTTATTGCCGTCACGTTCTGCGGCTCTTTCTAAAACTGACGCCACCTGTTTGTTGCTACGGAAGATGTTTATTACAAAAAGAAGATGGCCAAAACAAGAAGTATTCTGTTAGAAATGTATTAGTCCCTCTTTAAGTGAGGAGTTTTAATTTTCTGCTTGATCCAGAATTGGACAGTTGTGATTATTTTTGCAGAAGCCACGTTCCTTTTCGACTCCAGAGTTTTGCTAACGAGCAGCCGTCCTTTCTTCTGCCTCTCCATTTGTGCCTTTTCTCTCCGTCAAGATTCTGGCTCTGGGCTTTAAAAAACACGTTTGGGATATTTTCAGTTCCTACACAAGAAGTCCTTTTCTCCAGCTTCTTTCTTCTTGTCCGTCTCTTCTACAGTCATGAACATGCAACCAAATGTCATATTTAGTTTTTAACCTGTTGCTTCACAATCGTTCAGTCAGTTTTGACCTGAGCTTTATCGTCTCCATCTGTAGATGACACTCGGAGCTACAGCGCTGCCCTCTTCAGCCTCTCTATCATCACCCACACATTCCATGCTCAACAAGACCCAGTCCCCCTGATCCTCAGCAAATCTTCCAAAAATAAACCTGCACCTGGCTAACCCGAGCGGCTCTGGCCCTGCAAGACGATGGGTGATCATCTGCACATAAAGCTGGATCTGAGCTCAGGGAGCGACTAAAGAATTACGGCTCAATCACAGCCTGAATCCAGCTGCAAACAGGCGCCTCCCAGCTGGGCTCAAAATGAAATACTTATGGTCCAACCATTACAAATACAAAGGTAACTTGACTTTTAAAGCTACAGACAGCGAAGCTCATTGATCGTTAATGTTCCAGTTTAGAAGATGGGCGGCACGATGAACCCTGAACAAAAGAGCTACAACATCCTAAAAACACTTTTACTGTCAGCGATCTCAATGCAACAAAATACATAAAATAAATCTTTGCACACTATTTACCAACAGACAGATAAAGTTAGTTGATAGAAATAAAGCATGTGGCGGCTAAAGAGTCGGCCACTTTCTTCAGAAAGGTGGCAAAGACTAAAAAAGTGAAGCCACTTGATTTGTATCCTCTAGGAGGCCACTAATACGTTTCAAAATGATTAATGAAGTTGACTTTAGCTACTGGATGTGTAAATAAGGAGCAATTTGTAACTTGAAAGGTCAATAAGATGCTTTTTATTGTGCTTTTGCTGGAACACACTGGTCAAAACATCTGTTACGGCAAGTTGAAGCTACGAGTTCTAAAAATAGCTTGAGTTTGGTGTCAAGTGAGTAAAAGTACACAAAAATGCAAACTTGAAAATGGGGAAATTAAGTGAATAAAAATTAAGGACTTTATTGAATAAAGCAAAAAGCTTACGGGGCAACAAGAGCAAACTAACAACACAAAATAAAACCACTTGCACAGATAAAACTCTATGAACTCAAACACTGGAACTACAGGAAACCAGAAGCCAAAAGACTGTGGGATGGATGAGCGAGTGTAAACAGCTGGGGCTGGGCTAATGAGCAAATGAAAAACAGGTGTGCAATGAGAGTAGCGTGTCAGACATTGTCTTTGATTCCTGAATCACTAACTGCACTACAACTTCTGCAAACCATGACGGCCTTCTGTGTTGGTTAATGTTTATGGATCTGGTTTTGTTTTTGTGTCATCTTTGTACCCGCTCTTCCCAACACTAGTTGTGGTTGAGTCTTGTGTAATTTAACAAAATGCTCTGGTCTAATCATTTATTCAGAGAGAGGATAGGCTTGGCCCATTGACAAAGGAGTTTTTTATTTTACCTGCATGCAGCAAAACAAATGGACGGTGCACAGCTGTGCACACAAGCTACAGATATTACACTGAACAGAGGCACACACAACCTCTTTGCTCCCAACCAAGGGCGCGCGCACACACACGCACGCACGCACGCACACACACACACACACACACACACACACAAGCACACACACACACACACACACTGCTGGTTGAAAAAGCATTCACCTCCTTAGTTTCGGTTTTGTTGGTGAACAACCTGCAGTTTTATTGAATTTTTATTTACTGTAAATGATAATTCTACAGAAATACTCCGGATTTAAGAAGTTAATTTTATATATATATAAAACTTAAAACAAAACAAAAACTCATATTGCAAATCCAAAACCCTGGAAGTATGACATTTAGGTTCAAGACAATAAAAAGGAAATTAAAATATAATTACTCCGAGTTTAATGTTCATGTTTCCTAAATCAAACCATCAAAAGTAAAACTAGTAGAAACTGTGGAGTAATTGATCCATTATCAGTGTTACAAGCAGCTGTGCTGAGAAGAGTTTTGATCCTTTTTAAATCAAGATCACAGGTATTAAAAAAAATAAACTTTTTTTACATAAACTGAAAGTCAGCCCTTAACGTCTTGAACAAGAAACACGTTTAACAAATCTATGTCTCTTTTCTGTAAACTGAGAGAAGATTTTGTTGCAACTTGTTTTTATGTCAAAGGATTTGGTGCAATTGTCTGTAATTTAGAGGATTATAACCATCGAACATCTTCATCATTAAGGTTATCGATCGTAACACAGTTTTAATGAACACATTATCTAAATTCTCCTAATTTACTGATTAAGAACGTTTGGCCTTGCTTTGAACCGACATGGACAAGGATTTAGATTCACAGGTTCATTTTAAGAGGCAATTTCCAGCTTTTAACTTGTTTTTTTTATTTTCTATCTTATAGCAAAAATCCTACATATATACATTTATATATACATACATATTACATATTTACTGACACAAAATATTCTTGAGCAACTTACTAAACAGTAGTTTTGTGCCACTACAACTTATTTGTGATCAGACTTTAGACCAACAGAAAATACTTTCATGTGGAGATGAGCGAAGAACTGCTCGATCCATTTGGACTTTATCACTGTTTAATGTTACATTACCATTCAGGCCTAGAAAAATCTTCTTCATTGATGCATCCATTTGTAAGAACATTCTCTGTAGACACATTTCCAAGTGCAGCAGAGCCGGTAAAAACAGTTTCTGAAGAAAACTGCAGCTGATGATAGAGTCTAAATATAACCTGAAAGCAGGCGGTGAGAGCAGACTCCTGCAGAGAAAGAGCTACTGTAACGCCAGAGGTCGAGTGTTCGAGTCCTGTCAACGTGACGCAAAGGAAAAGGAAAATATATCAAAGAGAAACCCCACTTTGAGGGTAAGACGGGACTCTTAGAAATTCTGCCAAAAGCCCTTCATCGTCTCCTCTGCCTCGTTGCAAACCAGCGTCACTCTTGTATCTTGTCGTTTCTCCTCCGTGGTTGTGACAAACGCAGTCTCTGAGATTCAAGGAAAGTTTCAGCCACGCTTGGAGGAAAAAAGAGCTGCATCTTATAAAGTGAATCTTTGCTAATGTGGTGTTTGGCTCAGTGCACAGTCGTTTAGTCTCAGTGAAGAATTAACTCTCGGTTCTAAGATACGTGTTAAGAATCGAGTGCTTAATCCAACAGTGGGATTATCTGTTTGAGTCAAGCATAAACATGCTGGTGTAGATTTTCTGTCATCCAGAACATTGTGAATCCATCCATCCATCATCTTTATTCGCTTCTTCCTTTTCGGGTCGAGGGGTCACTGGTGCCCATGTCCAGCAATCACTATGATAGGGGCGGGGGACACCCTGGACAG
>NC_056512.1:45840627-45851422 GCF_014905685.2 Nematolebias whitei | reverse complement strand
TGCTCCAGGTGGTTGAGTGCAGTGTGGACCACAGAGGAGATTGCATCTTGTGCAATTAGTAGCACTTGGAATGTGATGTGAATCATTCTCAGCTACAGAAATTGAGCCCTTTTGTTTGTTATGGGTCAATAAAACCTGAGCAGAGGTTCATGAGATATTTTGCTAACAGAGAGTAATATATGCAAGATCTTGTGCAACATATCAGCATGTATTGAGGATCAATCTCAGCAACTATCGCACCAAATATGAGGTCACTTTGTCTCAAATTAATTGAGTTATAGTCATTTTTGTGTTTTGTAGGGTCCGTTTGTGGCCGCCCCACTTAACCAGGTGGACGCCAAAATTAATCAAATCTACAAGTATATTTGCTGATTTCTGCACATTTCAATAAATCTGTTTTGTACTTTATAAGATATTTTGCTAACGGGACAGACATACAAACATACAGGCACAAACAGACACAGGCGTTAACGTTTTCACCTTTACCAACATGCAACAGAAAAACAAGAATGTGCACAACATTTTGAACAAGGCCTTAAAGTGGTCTCATCCGGAGTCTTGGCGGCCACTATCCTGCAGGTTTTACTTGATTTTCTGCTCCAGTTCACCTGATTCAATAGTTAAATTACCTCTTCATGTTCTGCAGAAGTCTGTTTATCACTCACTGATTCAATTCAGGTGTGCTGGAGCAAATACAATCTCTAAAACATGCAGGATAGTGGTCTTCAAGGACCAGGATTGGACACCCCTTAAAGTCTGAGTGTAATAGAAGCTACAGAGTCTGTAGTTTTTAAATGTGACGAGACTTGAGCGGTAAAAGAGCCTGGTACCTGGCACAAGCCGACAGCGCGTGTTTAATTTGACCTGACAGGATGCATTCTGTTTAGACAAGGCCAGACATCCACAACCTTTTATACGTTAGGTTGGATACACGTGCACACAGCACTGCCACCGAGGTGCACCGCTCTGTACTTTCCCACACACTTAATTGCTCTAACTGGTTGTGCGTCTATCCAGCTGCGAGGCATTCTGGTCCTATTAATGTGTCTCTTGGAGCTGAAAAGAAATTGATACTCCAGGCTAATTCACATGTGCCTGGCCATGTTTGACTAAGCAGTAGTACTTTTAGGAGTACTATTCAGTTGATATGAAATCTAAAAGAAAATGACGATTGTGTGAAAGTAGTGGGCACATCGATCCACAGAGGGTGGGGTAATGGGTAGCTGTGGGCTATGTAGGTGGATATTACAATGCAGCTCTGAAGTATTTTCATAATTCAACTCCAGTATCATAACTTGACATTAAAATAATTAATAAATAAAGAGGACGAGTTTTAGGCTAAGATCATCTTACATTGAGAAATGACGTAGTTATAACTATTTTATAAACCTTGAAAATTACACATGCACAATCTCATGCAATATCTCACATGATCTGTTAGTGCTTGAAGTATGCGTTATTAATTATTATCAGCTACAGCCACACCAAATGTTAGCTTAATATATGTAAAATTGACTGCCGTACCACCATTTTTGTGATTGATCACTTTCTTGTGCAGCCAATCTGAATGGAGTTGACTCCAAAACTTAATCAGTTGTAGATACAGCTAATGATTAAGTTTCATTAAAATATACTCAATGATTCCTGAGAAATTTTACAAACAGTTGAAAAACAAATACATGCACACTCTCATGTGCTCACTCACACTCGGGCAAAAACATTCTTGCTTGGCCTTTGCCTTCAGTAATGGGCTTTAAAAATGACCATAACAGAAAAGCTAAATGAAATATGACCTTTCAGATCACATCTTATTGTGACGCTTCCCCTAAATTGTCCCATAAAGTGAAAAAGAGAGTTGGTACAACGGAAATGATGCTGAGAGGTGTGCAGAAGTCAAAATACGTGTCTCATTATACCTCGTCTCTAACCCCACAGGGCTGGAGATAGGAGGAAGTCCAGGAGAAGCCGATAAGAGCTGCTCTTACAAAATGCAGATACTGTATTCACCAAATGGAAGAGAAGCTCGGCTGAAGTGGAGGAACGAAGTGAGTGAAGCCCAAAGAGAGGATGGATTTGCAGCGTCAATGGCTGCGAGCTAATCATGATGCTAACCGTAATGGATAGGCAGGGCTGGAGATTGCCTCATTTAGGGCCACTTGAGTGTCATTTAGGTAATCTCTGAGTCTGGCTTACAACGAATGTGTCTCACTGGGTGAGAGTGGTGTGTGCAGGGACCAGTGACAAGGACAAAACATTTCTGTTTATTTGTTGGTTCTTTAATTTATTTCAGAGAGGTGCATAGAAAGCAGCAAAGAAACACTAATTTCCACATTGGTTTCCATCTTTTCACTGCAAAAGTTGGTTAAGTCACTTAACTTTAGGCCTTTGTACTTATCTAGTTCTGTATTAGAACTTAATCCATTGTATGGCTCAAATAAAAGAGTTACACATCACAAAAAAACATTAAAGATGTAAAATGTGTTCTATCCACATGTGAACTCATAAATATGATCCTTACTAACCTTCATCGTGGGTTTAACATGTGGCTTGTAACTAAATACACAAAACAAAGGTCGAGCCTAGAGAACGTTATGTGCAGACACTGTATTCACCAAATGGAAGAGAAGCTCGGCTGAAGTGGAGGAACGACCAGAGGACCAGATTGAACTTTTTTAGATTTTTCTACCTGGATTATTGAGCATGCATCAGGATATATATTTTGAATAACTTCCAGCTACCGCGTCAAATCTCAGCTCAATATCTGTGAAGTTTAGTTTTAACCCCTTTTGTGCAGGCTGAGGTTAGTTAGCTGTAGTGGCCATCCTGAATTCATTTAACTTCAAATATCTGCAGATGTGCAGTCAATCCAGTGGCTCATGAGATATTTTGCTAACAGACACTAATGGTCGACTCCAACTGTTAATGCTTGTTTAAACCATCATGCACTGAGTAGCACACGGAGAGGAATAACTGTCAGCTCGTGCCACGTAGTTAAAGCCATTTGGTTTATTTTAATGTCAGTTATCCTTGGCAGCCATCTTGAATTGTGTTGTCTCCTAAAGTTAATCAGTTGTAACTGGAAACTGTCGGTCATACTTTTTGACCATCCATTTCCCATCTTTCTAGGCGTTGTTCTTTTACTAGGTCTTAGGGGAGTTGTGTGAGGTGTTGTGGACCGTACACCGGCCCACGGCGCAGTCATTTGTTGTGTTTTGGTGCCTGTAACTCAGTTTTATGTGATCAAGATCCCCACAGCCCTGACTGCTGCTACATCGTGACAAATGGTCCAAGTCGGACATGAGTGAGTCAAACAAACTGAAAAGCAGTGATGAAATCAGCTTTTGAAGCCCTTTGTGCGTTTCAGCTTTATTCCCGAGTGCGTGCTGAATGTGTGTCAGCCGGCGTTCGTCACTGTGTGGGTTGAGTCTCTCCATCAGTAAAGGTTTGCCTCGGAGAAATGTTAACAGTGCATGCAATCAGTCCAAGAGGAATTTTAATTCAGACATCGAAGCCATGTTGGGATTTGAGCTTTATAATATGAAAGAAAGGCCATGAGATAATCACAGTAATGCCCGTTTAAATCCTTCTCAGAGAGACTTTACCTTCAAGTGTTCCCCTCATTTATCGTTAACACACGGCTTTAAGCAGGCGTGCAAATGTTGCTCGCCACTTCTTCTTGACATCCAGTTAAAATGCTGCTTATACACCCAGTAACAACAATTTCACAAAGAAAAGGTCTAGCTTTCCCTGAAGGAATGCATATCTCCCTTTGCTTTTCATTCCACACTTGTTAACTTAAGATAATCTCATGTTGAAAAATAACAGCTACGGCTGTTTTAGGCTAACTTTGACAATAACTCGTGCATTGTATTGCATGATCTGAAGAGCTAATAGTGTGTGTATGACTGTAATCTACAAATCATGTCTGTAGAATTGGATAAGTTATAGCCATGTTTGTGTTTTCAAAGGTTGGTTGTGGTTAGGCCTGTGGCGATAAACAATAAATCAATTAATCGCATGATAAATGAAAATTATCACCTCATTTTCATTTATCAGCTTTATGTTTCTTCGTGTCTCTCTTTCTACTGAAGACGCTCGATGACAAAAGATCAACTCCGGTTCTTCACTGACCGCTCCCTTTCTCTTTACAATCTGTTCTAACGTCCAAAATCATGTTTTAGGATCGTTAAAAGCAGCTCAGCTGAGAAGCTAAGCTACGAGCTACGCTAACAGGCCGACCTCGGGGGAAAAAACCTCCGTCTTGTCGAAGCTCCAAAATTCACGGTTGAAACTCGTGCCTTCGTGTAAAAAGTTGTTTTTCTCTGAAAAAAGAAGCTGAAAACTTGTTTACCGATATTTTATGAAAAGTTTTGTGTGACAAATGTTATGCTAAAAGAGCTTAAACCACACCGAGCATCCGCCACTTTGAGAACTGAAAAGAAACAGCCCATGTCATGTCAAGAGGCCTCCCTCCCATTTTTCTTAAAGAGAGACGCTGCTCGTTCCCTCACTATCCATCCTTTGTTCAAACAGTCTTATACTGCCATCCAGTGCTAAAAAAAAGGTACTACATGCAAAACAAATTAACAAACATTTCTTCTTAAATTTGACAATAATTACTAATTATTGTCAAATTTCAAACAATATTATCGTTTATCGCAATAATTTCTGAGACAATTAATCGCCCAGTAAAGTTTGTTATCGTGACAGGCCTAGTTGTGGAGGCTGTATTGAACTGGGTTGACTCCAAAAGTTAATGATTGTAAATGTACATCAGTTTATAATTTTCTTAGTTTTATTTCTGTCACGCAAATAAAGTTTACATTTGACACACTGAACTGTACAAAGTACATGTTTAAGATTTGGCTGTATGAATTTTAAATAAACTCTGAAAACTACAAAATCTTTTTAGTGTAAATTATTTTTAAACCATTTGAGAAGCTCATTTTATTTATTTTATTCAGGCAAACACGTTTGTTTCCCGGTTCCAGGAGTGAGATTTACCAACACACACAACAGATGTCGCTATGTTTAGTAATTAAAGCGTTTCAGATACAACAGAAAATACAAAAGTGCTGCAAATTATGCTCCACACTTCTTCTAAATAAGAAAAAATAAACAGTGTAATTAAAGCGTGTTTTCACTGCAAACGGTGGTTTAGGATGTTATCGGTTGAGTTTTGTTTGTGTGTATTTTTTTATGTTTTACAATAATTACCTCATGAAAAAAGGTCAAACTGAATCTTAAGTATGAAATATTCATAACTATTATAATCATATGTATAATTAGAACATGCTACTGGAGGCCCTGAATTTCCCCCTGGGATTAATAAAGTATACGTATAACTGTATCCCTTTAAACTTACCATAAAAACCTAAACTTGATGTAGAGGGTTCAAATATAGACAGACAGGGCTTCACATTAATCATGCTGCTGTACCAGCTCAGCAGTTCTGTGAAGTTGTCCCCTGAAGGTCTATCCATCACTTCTTCCCCAGATGACCACCCAGTTCTGTGACAAGGGCCGTCTACATCTGATAAAACCAGTTGAACTGTTCTATTCCCACGCTGTATACAACATAGCCTCTCTGACTGACATTTGTTTATAAAAAGTTATGAAGTCCAGTAATTACGTAGCTATTGTTGCAAAAAGGAACCAACGCCGCTCAAGACTTCATCAGCATCCATGTGCGACCCAAGTGAGCAGCGTCCTCGCATCCTGTGACATCTTAAGGAGCTTTTTAATGACTGCTGAGCACATGGGCCTGAAGACAAGTGGATGAATTAGGATTCAGTGCTGGAGGACACAAAGAGTCTGTCAGGTCTGAAGAAAATTCAAAAGGAGTGGGCTAGTCTTTTCAGTGGAAGCTGGACTGCGTGACATATTGATCGGGTATTGGCTACGCAGTACTGCACTTGGGCTCCATTCCCGTCATGGCTACACAGTCACTCCTCCTTTTCAGATGTTAATTTGTGGAGCTTCTCGATTTTAACATTCTGCCCTACATGGTGGTAGCCATCACATTCGGAAGAAGACCACTACATCAAACTGCTGCGACGACGACAGGAATTTTAACTCCAAAGGAGCAGGGTGGGAGAAGAAAGCTCAAGTTGGAACTACAGCGTTCATGCGTCACCTTGCATGTAGCTTGGCTTACGTTAGCGTTTCCACGTTGTATGTCTCAAGGCTGACCTTGTGCACTTCTCTTCATCTTTGCTGCCGTCATAATACCAAACACACACATTCATCACTCCTTCAGCCCATATTATACTGCCGATCAGCTGAATTATAGGATTAATATTTCTGGAGTGGCAAATTATGAAAACTTGTGCTATAAGAGGCTTTATGCCTTCATCAAGCAGCTTCTTTAAGAACTGAAGCTTATCTGGGCAAAACCAGTCGTCCTTGAACAAGAAACAAAACAAGGTTCTGAGAAAAGTCAAAGGAATTAAAGTTCCTCTATCATCAAAACTTTCACACTGCAAAAGTGATGCTTCTGTTAAGTTTTGATTTGCAGGGATGTTGACGTGGATAATCCATGTGCAAAAAAAAAAAACCCAACAAAAGTACAGGATTTTCATTAGCAAACCTACTAATTGGCTGCAGTTGGACGTCTTCGTTAAGCAGCACGTTAAAACACTAGCAGTAACGAGCTGCTGTATCTCGTGATACCTTCTGTGAACGCCTCGTGAAGACGAAATCACGGTGTTCTTCCAAAATGTCAGAGAAGATCATGAACTAGCACTTGTGTGTTTCATATATAAAAACGGTTTCTCAGCGTATTTTGACTGTAACAACAGATATATGTGACATGACAGATATATGTGATATGGACAAACACTTTCAGGGTTTCCGTGCGCTCACTCTGCTCAACAGGGCAGATATGAGCCTTTCGGGGGCCGTTGGTGAAATTTAATTTGGACTTTTCATTCTTGGCCCTTTGTCAGTCATGGAGGCCACAGCAGAGCCTCTGCAAAGCAAGAGTTGGCTGGCAAAAACATTTCTTGTCATTTATGACCATAAAGAAGGAAAGAATGTTTCATTTGGCCGCAGTGAATGACAAATGTACTGCAACATACTTGTATGTTTAATGATTTCAATCCATAAAGTGGGACTTGTTGAAACAAGACCTATGTTAAAGGCATAAAAAAAGGAATGAGATCACACTTCAATCTATCCATCCGTTTACATTACCTGCCATTTCTTTATGGATTGTGAGGCATCACGTGCACATCAAGATGCTTGCAATTTTCTAATTTGTGCAGAAGATATTTTTTCCTACAACTTTTGGTTGAAAATAATCTATGAAAAACCATGTGCAGACTCGTGATTTTAACATAGATGCATATTTCAGCACCAAAGCATACAGTGTGATTTTATTTGTGAAATTCAGCATTACAGACAGTGACTCAGCTGTCACACATAAAGTTCAAGTTTTTAAGTCAATAAAAAGATATTACAAGACTGCATAAAATGGAAGTGAATAAAGTGAGCTGAGCTATCAGAATCAGTGTCACTGTGAATCACTGCGTCCATATTTAACACCGTGATGAAGGAAATATTTGGAAAACTCCTTCAGTGAAGCAACAGATTTGCATGAAGGGAAAGAAGTTTCTTGACTTTTTGAATTTTTAACCGGTTCACACAAGCACAAATACGCTGATGCACACAGGCGTACATCAAACATCAAAGAAGTTTTGTTGTTCTCAAGAAACTCTTGAAAGCTGACGGATATTTTTGGTACCTGGGGATTGTTAAAGCTGCTGTGTCAGCTACGAAAAGGACACAATCTTGTCAATTATCAGGATTCTTTTGAAACTTATTTTTTACATTAAATACTCCCGACACACGTTATAAAAAATCTCAAAGCAAAATTTTGGTTACATGGTTATATGAGCGAGTAAAAAGGAAATCCCCCGTTAACAGGTGGTTAGAGAAACTGTAATCCTTGGTTCTCTCATGGGAGAGGTGAGAATTTACTACAAGAAGTCTGACAGATCCCAGAAAAACTCCCAGCCTTTATTTAAACCGCAGCTTCGCCCTGGAGTTGAGCTGATCGTCTGCGCTCCTTAAGCTTAAACACCTTCAGTCCAGATTATTTCCCCACTTGAAAGAAGGCGCTGCAGTTTTTACTGATATTATTGGTGTTAAACTTGAAACGCAGTCTGTGAAAGTATCAGTTGCAGTTGGTCAAGCAGGAACAACACACCGCCGTTCAACTAAGAAGACCTTTTGAAAATAAAATCCACTCTTTAAAAGACAATTATCGTTCAGTCTGGTTTAAGCAGACAAAAAAATTGTGACCCCCCAGAATAAAATCCAAAGTGCATTTCGAATAGGTTTTGTTTGCATATCTCACCACTACAATGGCTCTTTAATGTGAACAAATTTCAGTCATCGTTCAAGGTTCTTCTTCCTTCAGCCATCTGAAACGTCAGTGAGGCAGATTTAATGAGCTCGAATCGATGCTACCATTCATTCTGGTTGTCAGAAGTCCTCATCTGTCTCCATAAAAGCTGCGGTTCTCTGGGGGATTCAGTTGACCTTTACGAGATGTGATTTCCAAGGTGCTGCAGAAAAGTCACCGTCATAAAGACACATTGACACATTAGACTTTTATGCATATTGTGCCATCCTTAAGGAAGCACACAGTGGCAGTGTGGACACATTTTTGAGGGGGTTTAGCTTAACAACAAAACCTTTTTTATCTGACCTGGTTTTGGTGGCAGAACAAACTAAAAGGCTTAGAGTTCCTTGGAGGAATGCATATCACCCACAGCCTTTTCAACTGAAATCAGCTTCAATTCAGACACCACTGAGTTGTGGCCATTTTGGTTAAATTGTGAAAATAATATTAGTTGCAATCTCATGCTCAGAAAAGTAAAAGAAAAACATTAAATTTCAGCTCAGAATTTGTAAAACGGACTTAGGTAAAGCTGCTTTTTGTGTTAGCTAATCAGGGCTGCAACAATGAATCGATAAAATCTATAAAAATCAATTATTAAAAGTGTTGGCAATGAATTTCATTATTGATTCATTGTATTGTGCGATTATGCGTCTCACCGTGTTGCGGAGCCGTTTTGTTCACCTGCAGAGCATCGTCAACGCTGGCTGACTAAATAAAGTTACAAAAACAAAAAAAACTCTGCAGAGTGCGTGGAACAGAGAAGAGGAGGTGTTTAAAAAAAATTAAGTCAATTTTACAAATTACAAAAACTGTTTGACACAAGTCCTCAAAACTGTGGGAGAACTTCACACTTAAGGTTAAAAACTGTGTAACATGCAGCTTTGAAAAGTGACGACACGGCATGGGAGAACCACGGAGATGAAACGTAAACGTGTCGGAGTCATGAGGAGGAGGAAGGAGCAGCAGCAGGTGAGTCTCCACAATATCTGACGTTTGTTCTGTTTCCCAGTGAGAAAACGTTACGTCAGTTTCTCTGGAGCTGCTGCTGATTAATGAGGGTGAGAGAACGTGTGTGTTACTTTTTATCTCAATTTAATTGGTACAAGCTGTGTTTAAAGGTGATTTATAAATAAATCTAACACAAAAATGGTAATAATTTAATGATTAAGCTTCACATTTTAATTTGCTGGCAAAGTCTGAGTGAAGACACTGCATGGTATGGCAGAATGATTTGCATTTAAACAGGAATTAAAATAATTTATTTGATTATTCAAATGTGTGTAATTGGATGGATGGATGGATGGATGGATGGATGGATGGATGGATGGATGGATAGATGGATAGATGGATAGATGGATGGATGGATAGATGGATAGATGGATAGATAGATAGATAGATAGATAGATAGATAGATAGATAGATAGATGTGTGTGTTTAATTGCTCTTTTAGCTACTTTTGCCTGAACCTAACACTGTAAGTGAAACAAGGCGTTTCTTGAGTTGCTGTAAATTATGATATAAAACATATAAACTCTTTCTCATTCCAGAAAACAACAACAAACAACAACACTTCATGATGGACAGACATCATGGACACCACAGCAGCAGCTGTCTTCACTGAAACATCCTGAACATGATCGTCACCGACATGAGGCCTCTGTTGATGGTTGAACACGAAGGCTTCACTACAATAATCCACACTTTTAATCCAGGCTACAATAATCCACACCTTTAATCCAGGTTACAATAATCCACACCTTTAATCCAGGTTACAATGATCCACACTTTTAATCCAAGTTACAATAATCCACACTTTTAATCCAGGTTACAATAATCCACACTTTTAATCCAGGCTACAATAATCCACACCTTTAATCCAGGTTACAATAATCCACACCTTTAATTCAGATTACAATGATCCACACTTTTAATCCAAGTTACAATAATCCACACCTTTAATCCAGGTTACAATAATCCACACCTTTAATCCAGGTTACACTCTTGCCTCAAGGACACATTTTACAAAGCTCATGGAGAGAATGTGCGATTTGCTGTCAGTCAAATGTTCTATTTTGGAAAAAAGAGGTGGAAACTAATTTGTTTAGTTGATTTTATTAAAATCAAAAAATAATTGACAGATTAATTGATTATTAAAACAATCGTTAGTTGCAGCCCTATAGCTAATGCTCTTTAGCCGTGGGCGACTTCATTGTTGTTTGATTGTTCAATTCCAAAACTTAATCAGTCATAGATGCACATCCAATAATTACGACGTTTCATTACAATCTGCCCAGTGGGTTGTGAGATATTTTGCTAACAGATGCACACATATAACACATATAACACATATAACACATATAACACACATATAACACACATATAACACAT
>NC_056512.1:45836011-45840527 GCF_014905685.2 Nematolebias whitei | reverse complement strand
TAACACACAAACACACATATAACACACAAACACACATATAACACACAAACACACATATAACATACATATAACACATATAACACACATTTAACACAAGCAAAAATCACGCTTTGCTTTTTGTGGCGGGGAGTGATGATAATTGAAATGATGACACAGAGCAAGTTGTTAACAGAAGAGCAAAACAGGCGACCGTAAAATGATGAGGCTCAATGGGATTAACCTGCTTAAATACAGGTGGAATGAAGGAATGAAAAAAATGTGTGCATGGTTAAAAATAAGAAAATATTAAAATAAAATATCAGAAAGGGAGGGATGTCAGAAAAAATGTATGTGAGATGTGTACGATGTAGGAAACAGTGAGAGGAATTTAAAGTGAAAGCAGGTTCAGAGTGAGGCCCCATCATCTGGCGACAGTCAAGAAAGAGAGAGGGGCATGGACCCTGGTCACCTCGACGTCATGCTGATGGCAGCTTGTGTAGTGAACCGTGGAGTGTGAAGCAGCCGAGGCTATTGCAATGAGAAGGTGACAAATGGAAGCCTGCACTTATAAAGCCTAAAAAGACCTGGTTCAAGAGTCAGGCGGAGGAAAACCAAGACATCATCCACTCACAGCCTGATAAAAAAATCCCTCGTTCAGTACTGGGATCTTATTCTGTACGTGTTGCAACCGCTGTGCTTTCCAGGATAATGGCAGAGAGTGAATGTGTCACAGGCAGACCAGACACCCATGGGAGGGACCAGTCAATCCCGTCAGCCTACCAAAGACAGACCTGCAGAAAGCACTCTGGCCTTTTCCACTAAACCAGCTCCTCCCCTTAACGCTCCCAGCACTTCCCAGTTCTTGGCCTTTCTCTTTTGTGTATCAGGATGGTGATAATGGCAGGCAGGCAAAATCTGACCCAGATACACGAACAAGAGATAATCTGGATAATTCAGTCCAGCGACTGCTGGATCAATCCTTTCTTCCCCTCAGACCTGCTTCTCTGCCAGTGGTGGATAAACATAATAAAGGTTGCACAACTGCAAGGTAACAACGGATTTCGACAGGAACCAGCAGCAACCAGCTCGTTAAGGCCACTACCCAGCAGCTAGCAGCCAACTTACTCACAAACAGCTTTACAGAATGAAGGCAACTGTGACTTTGGTACGGACGTGTGCCATGCAACAATCATAAATGTGTAGTTCATGGGTAAACGCTGTTGGTGATGAAAACAGCCATCCTGAGACTCCCCTGTGGCCGTGCACACCTCGCTGCATGGATACAGTTACCAAGGAAAGCAGAAAGGAGCTGCGAGTGCAGCGCAGACAACCAGCAGGAACAGGAGAATGGGTGGGGAAGACTGATGCCGATAACGGATACACTGCCTGGCCAAAAAAAGAAGTTACCACCAAAAACAAAGGTCCCACACTAATATTTCACCTTTAGCTTTGATCACATCGTGCATTCTCTGTGTCATTGTTTCGATAAACTTCCTCAATGTCACAAGATCTGTTTCATCCAGTGTTGCATTAATTTGTCACCAAGATCTTCCATTGATGACGAGACACTGGTCCTGAAGGTGCATCACTTCTCCTGCCTCTCTGACCCTGATGCTCCATCACTCTGGAACAGGGTCAGTCTGGACCCATCAGGCCACTGTGCTTGCTCAGGATGGGAGACTGCAGCGAAGCCAACATGCAACTTGTCTGCTGGATTCCTCAGATAGAGAACTTTACTAATTGTCTTGTATGTGAATGTTCCTGTAAAGTCCCTGAGACAACTTGTTGTGATTTGGTGCTTTATGAATAAACTGAATTGAATTGTCAGTCTCACCATTTACAATAATCTGTACATTAAAATTAAAACAAATAAATATACATTTTTACTTAATATTATTATATATTTTTAAAACAATAATTATTAGACAATATGTGATATTATTATTAATTGCATTATTCCATTTTTTTTAAGTATCACATGGTAATTTGTTTAAATATTTGTTTTAATACCATGACTGTGGTATTTTTGCTCCAGGTTATTCTACACATAGAATCTCATACCAGCCTTAGTGCAAACAATTATATCAGTTTAATTAGAGCTTTACAAACAGTGGCAGACAAACAAATGCAGCAAAAGCTAAGCACTGAAGTACGCTCATAAAAACCAGATCAGATCTCGTTAATTCCCTCGAACAGGTAAAAAGCCCAACATGACTAAACGGTTTATTCATTTCTCAAGGCTGAGGAGAACCTTCTTTACTGCACATAGTTCTCATCGTTTCTTTTAATGCAGCGCTACACAAACCAGAGCGCGCTCATTATGTTCAGTGGAAATGCATTTAAAAGCTCGTGTAAGTGATATTGCCTAATTTATTTAAATAAAGGAGGGCATTACTTTCTAATTTGTTCTTTTAGGCAACACATTAAAGGTTTTCACAACAGAGCGCGAAGGCCACGGCGCGGTTATTTTAAAACAAGCGTTTTCTTTTTTAGACGAGTCTGCGCTCTGCCAGGTTCAGCCATCCTTTGTCTCCCTCTGCCTACGTCCTTCAAATGCCCTTGTGTGACGGTGCAACTGCAGTGAGCTTCATAGTTTCTGTGGGAGGCATCTCTGGAATCCCAGTGTGTGGGAGAGGACTTCTGCCTGGCTTCCCATCTATTTGTTGCTCATCTCAATCAGACGCACTCCTGCCATTCTTCCTATTGTCGAGCTTTTCCATCCGACGCCACCCTTCTTCACTTTGTTGTTCGAACAGCGACGGGGACGAATCTCTGTCAGTCACCAAGATAATGACTGATAGGGAAATCATTTGCTTTAATTATTCCTAAAACACGTTGAAAAATGCATGTGGAAGCCCCGTCACTAAAGTGACAGGCAAGCTAACCTTCTCAGCCACATTAATTACAGCAAAATGTATAATTAAATTCAGAATAATCCTTGGTCGCCGATTCAAGCTGCCAAAAAGTGTAAGACAAAATTCTGCTGCACAGATTTATCAAGATGCATTATCATAATTAATACCTGATGCCATGCTCATCACCTATTTAAGAAACCAAGCACACACACAGATTTCTTCTGTCAGAGTTTATAGATGCAGAGAATGTCTCCTGATTGAGAGCGTATAGTGCCAGCACTAATTAACAGTATTTGATTGTCTTGTCACTGACGTGGAAGTCATTACCATCATATTTCCTTGTGTATGCAGAATATAGTTTTTAAAAACTCCAGCAGCTGTTCTGCTGCTGACTTTAATTCACGTCCATATTCCATCATCAAACCGAGCCATATACAAGAATTATTGCCTCCACCAGCCAATCAGGGACCAGTCCATATCCTCTCCGTCTGCCCCCGTGTTATAGTGTTAACAAAAGTCCCAAAACGTTTTTTACAGCTCAATAAAGTTGACCTTTAGGATTTAAAATGTCCGTTTAACTTTGCTCTCATTGTGATTATTGTAATACTGCACTAAATCGTAGCTGAGTCGACAAAAAGGGGTTTCGTGAGGTCACGGTGGTACAATTTTCCACAGTTTCACCCTTGAGTCAGCCGATGTCATGTCCAGGAAATTGAGACGGACAGGCAGAACAACTTAAGGACAACCCAGAATCATAAAGCCTCAGACAACAGACAGTATGTGGTGAAGCAGAGACATTAAAAACAAGATGCCAGTTTAGTAATTACCGTATTTTCTGCAGTATACTTCGCTCCGCCCTACAGTTGCAACAGTCCATATTTGTCTAATAAAGTGGAAAAATCCATGAATAAGTCGCATCTTTTATGCGTCACCGCTGACGCGCCGCCTTTGTCGATGACAACCCGAAAATGTGGACCGGTGTCGAGACAAAAATTGATGGGCTGCCAAACGGCAACCACAGGAGCGTGCACGGGAGGACTTTAACAAGAATTTAACAAAATTAACACTTAAAAACAATTTTTAGTTTGCTCGACATTATAGTAAAGGCGTGTCTCAGTCTAACGTTTGCACTTTAATGGTCAAACCAGCTGCATTTTGACGGTCGGTCCAAGCAGCGAGCAGAACGAAGGTGGGGAGACTACGGCAAGCCGAATGTGTCATTAATAGCTGGTGAAGATTCTCAGTCATCCAGGATATGGTAAATTAAAAAAAATTCAAGAAAAAAATAATCAAGTATAAAGTATAATAAATAAAGTCCAGTTGTTTTTGTCTTGAACTCTTTTGAATTTGTCATTATAGTCACGTTTACATATTACATGATACAACTGCATGCCATACTGCTACTACTACTCTGCTGCCATCAAGTGGATGAAAATGGTACTGCGCCATTTTTTTTTCAGTCAGAATGAATGAAAACGGTTAAGTTTCAGCCAAAAATTGGTTTATAAAAATGGAAAAATATCCATAAATATGTCGCTTCGGCCCATAAGTCGCACGGCATGTAAATTATGCGAATTATAGGGCAGAAAATATGGTAAAGAAAAACAAGGCACTTCATGTGCTTATCAGAGAGTCAGAGTCAGAGTTTCTTTATTGTCATTCGCACCTCATGTGGTACATGT
>NC_056512.1:45832514-45835911 GCF_014905685.2 Nematolebias whitei | reverse complement strand
ATCAACAGGACCAACTTCACCCCAGACCAGATCTGCACCCTGTTGGACCTCTGCCTCTCCACCACTTATTTCAAGTTCAATGACAGTTTTTACAGACAGAAGCACGGCTGTGCCATGGGCTCTCCAGTGTCACCCATTGTTGCCAATCTCTACATGGAGGAAGTGGAACAGAGAGCCCTACACTCATATGAGGGAACAACGCCAAGCCATTGGTTCCGTTATGTGGATGACACCTGGGTCAAAATCCAAGCCAAGGAAGTAGAAGCGTTCACCAGACACATTAACTCGTTCGATAACAACATCAAGTTCACCAGAGAGGATGCAAACGACAACAAACTGCCTTTTTTGGACTGTTTGGTTCAGATGGAGAGAGAGGACAGCCTCAACATTGAAGTGTACAGGAAACCAACCCACACAGACCAGTATCTTCTGTTTGACTCCCACCATCCACTGGAACACAAACTCTCTGTCATCAGAACTTTACAACATTGGGCCCAATGCGTCCCCACAAGGACAGAAGGGAAGGAAAAGGAACTGAAACACGTTCAAGAAGCTCTTCAAACATGTGGATATCCTAACTGGGCTTTTGTCAAGTCAGCGAGGAAATCTACAAAACACACCAATAAACAGAAAAAGGAGAACAACAGACGTAAAAACATCGTCATCCCTTATGTTGCTGGAGTATCAGAGAAATTCAGAAGGATCTTCAACAAACACAAGATCCCAGTACATTTCAAACCCAGCAGGACTCTCAGACAGAGGCTGGTCCACCCTAAGGACAGAACACCCATACACAAACAGAGTGGTGTAGTGTCTGTGGTCCAGTGCAGCGAGGACTGTCCAGACCTCTACATTGGAGAAACTAAACAGCCTCTTCACAGACGCATGGCTCAACACAGGAGAGCTACCTCCTCTGGACAAGACTCAGCTGTTCACCTCCACCTCACAGATAAGGGACACTCTTTGAGGACCAACATGTGCACATTTTGGACCGAGAACACAGATGGTTTGAGAGGGGGGTGAAGGAAGCAATTTATGTAAAAAGAGAAAAGCCGTCTCTTAACAGAGGAGGAGGCCTCAGATTTCTACTTTCAAAAACCTATAATGCAACTTTAAAACAGATTCCCAGCCGGTTTTCACACCTGATGGAAACAGAGGGGGCTCGTCTGTGAATTAGAGGAACAAAGACCTACTGTTTAGGTGTTTAGGTGTGAACTGCCAATCTACATGTATATGTGTGTGTGTCTTATGTGTGTGTGTGTCTTATGTGTGTGTGTGTCTTATGTGTGTGTCTTATCTCACTCAGCCTTATAACCTGAATCTCTCACTCTCTGCTGTTTGGACTGAGGAAGTTCCTCGGATGAGGAGAGAAACGTCTTCTGTTACAAATAAAGTCCAGTTGTTTTTTATTGAACCCTTTTTGAATGAATGCAGGAACTTTGACTTGTGGTATTTCGCGTCTCGTTTATACTTCAACACGATCAAATGATGATGTTGTGACTTTATTACAGCATAAACCCGCTGTCATAAAATGTAATAAACCACGTAGGTGAAAATGAAATCCAGCCTTCACGTTAAGCCTCGTCAGCTGATTTACACCACGAAGCTTTCATAATCACCATTATTCTTTTTATCACCATTATTCTTTTTATAGCTTGGAATGCTGCTACAGTAACAGTAAATATTATCTAAAGTTTTCTACTAGGCGTAAATAAAACTTTTTAAATAAGCTTAACATAAAACGCAACCTGGGACAATGGGTTGTCAGATGCTATTAGCATGCTAGCTTATCAATGAATCACAACCGTTCATTTTCCGTTTAATAATCTTCACAAAGGTCCGTGTGGAAGAACATAACCGCGGCTGACACGGATAGAAAACTGTATCTTTATTAATATATATAATCTAGTTCAGTATAAAACACGATGAACGAGTTCAGCTGAAGTTACGGGGGAAGAAGCTAACGAAGTTATTTAGCTTCTAGCTTTAAACGCCTAAAACCGAAGAATGCTCCTGGAAATGTTAATGAATCTCGATCACTAGCTCTGTGTGACTTCTAAAAAGCTAAGTCTTCCAAAAAAAGTTGGTTCACATTCTTTAATAAGTTACCTTTGCTGGTATTTCTCGATCCGGTCTCAATCTGCTTCTTTACTGGTCCTGGTCAAAGATAAAATGGCGTTTTTTACGGTGTTGTGTTAAAAAATGTACCGTCACCGTTTAAAGGAACGCCCTTCTTCTTCTTCTTCTTCTATATTGGTGGTTGTGATGGTATGCCGCCATCTTCTGTCCCGGATGAGTATAGCATAAACAAAAGAACTGGAATCCTCGAGTCTACGATGCAGTATAATCTAAAATAAACATTTTCCGCTTTAAGATTTCAATAATAACTCATCACCCGTATTTGTGTGCATGATGTATTCTCTTATCTCTTTCAGTAAATCCCTGCTTCTCTTCATCTGTGTGTGTATTTTATCTACTACTAAAAAGATCGTGCTCCATAATTTTTTCACCCCTCACACAACTCCGATATTTTTTCATAATTTTAAATGTTTGGTCACTTCTTTCCATATTGACACTTCTGAATTTAACATGAAGACCTTTATTTTATTTTATTTTTTGTCTAACTCGTATTTTTTCACATTTTGAATCAATAGTTTATTCTTTTATTTAAAAACACTCATTGTAGCGCAAAAGTGCCTACACATTCTGCACACTATATAAATAATTAACTGTAATGTAATATTGGATGAATCGCCCTTCAAGTGCGCTCGCTACAGCTGGTGAACATTTTTCGACATAACACCGGCGGCCCCTTCTTCTTCGTGGCCGTCATCCTTCAAAGAGTCATTTTCTTCTTCTTTGGTTTTTGAAAGTTTGCGCCGTCATACGGTTTGGAGTGGCTTCAATGTCGTTTCACTCGTTAAATGTTTCCCAAAAAAAGGATTAAAATAACATGTGATCGATAAATGTTTTAAATAAACACATTGTTTATATGAATTTAAATAAAGTCTGGGTATTTTAAGTATTTAATCACTGAATGATTAAGGGCTTTGAAGGAGAGCATTTTGAGCTCCTCAGACCACTGGTCTTTTTTAATCTGAATGGATTGATGAAATGGATCTAGTTATAGATGAGCAGGACATCTTGATTCTGATTGTAGAATTTTATTTTTAAACTTTTTTATTTTATGTGATAACTTCATTGTGTTTCTGCTCACCTGCATAGCTTTTATAGTAATTACTGGTTTTATTTTTAACATCCTGTGCAGCAATTTGATCAATAAATTGCTTTTAAATGGGTTAAATACACTTTGGCACATCTTGCCTTTTGAGCCTCCAACAGATGACAAATTATATATACATATATATATATATATATATATATATATATATATATA
>NC_056512.1:45820858-45832414 GCF_014905685.2 Nematolebias whitei | reverse complement strand
ATCCATCCATCCATCCATCCATCCATCCATCCATCCATCCATCCATCCATCCATCCATCCATCCATCCATCCATCCATCCATCCATCCATCCATCCATCCATCCATCCATCCATCCATCCATCCATCCATCCATCCATCCATCCATCCATCCAGTAATACAAAAGTAAAACAAGTAATAACAAATGTTTTGTCTTTTCTGTTTAAGCTCTTAAATTCACGACGATCCGTTGCACGCTGTATTCTGACCGACGAGGAGTTCAAATATCTTGAAGGGGCGTCTGCATGTCTGATGAGCGATGAAGAGACAGACAGTGAAAACGGCCAAACGTGGAAAGTGTCTCCACCTGAATGGAGGGCAACAAAGCTCACAGACATTTTGAATAGGTGCCAATGCCAACTTGCCAAGCTGCAACAAAAGTCGAGCAGAATGGTACATCGTAGGGTGGCCAGTGGCGTATGCAGCATGAGTCAGCCTCCAAGAGGCATAGACAAAACGTATTTGAAGTGAAGTTTTTTTTTGTGTGTGTGTTAATAAAAATCTTTTAACAAATTCTTTGTTTTCTATGTATATGATATTAATGTGCAGTTAGGTGTAAAACACCTGATTCACTAAACTACTTTATAAACTGTTCATTTAATATAAGTACAATAAAAGGTAATATGTGACCCATCACATCGAAGTGAGGATTAAAAGTGTTTTGAGTAAAATATTTGCAAAAATTGCGTTTTATCAAAATATAACAAATAAATGTTCTATCAGTGTAACATTTGATTGAATTGTCTAAAAAAAAAAAAAGCCTAATTTTTTTTTTTATTCTTATTAAAATTTTAAACAATTAGGTTTCAGACCAAATAATAGCCTAATGTATTATTGTAACCAACAAGCCAAATTAAGTCATATCTCTGAATCCCCTTATGATATCAGAATGATCCAGTATCAAAATATAGCTTTGAAAGCCACAAATCTGAAGATGTAATGGGCTCATTTTGACCAAATTTGACTTAATCCTCATTTTGATGTGATGGGTCACATACGACCTAAAAACAAACAAAAGAAGTAAGAAAATTGTAAGATCATTTAAGATGGCAATGATAATCACATGTGGAATCACATTTAGTCTAATGGTATTTATAATTGTAATCATATACTTTAAATATAAAATAGAGCCAACAACTACAGATTGGACAACTACAGATTGGAACTTCTTCAGATTAGCAAATGACTTCATGGATGAGCTCACTGTGACATCCTATATTGTTTTTTTTGTACAGCAATTCAACAGATTTAGCTATTTTTTATTCTTAGTTTATGTGAGGTTTTCATGTCAACTTTTCATCAATAATGATAAAATATTTAATTTTACTGACTTTACAAACCTCAACAATATAAACATATGGTTGTCCATTTTCTTCTTTTCATTTATTCTGTTAGGTAAACGTCTCTTGAAAGTGTGATGCAGGCTATTTAAATGAAAAAATAAAGTCCATGAAACAATTTAATTTACAGATAAAACACACAAGTAAACCCTTTTGAGTCTTAACTGTAAATTAAATTGTCCACGTCGCCAAACTCCTTACAGGTTGGTGGCGGTAATGCACCGTTTTCCAACAGCCGTTTAACTGAAGAAGAAGAAGACACTTCCGGTATTACATTGGCGGGATAACACAAACGAGGTCCTTCTCGGATAACGCGACGTGTTTGATTCAAAGCCAAGCGGCTCTACGATTTTCAGTAAGTTGCTGCTTCACATATTTAGTTCTAATTATTTTTGACCAAGCATGTGGTTAGAGCGTAAAATATGTAGTTTTACCGGTGTGTTACTCGACCTTTTACAACATGGCGTTGTCAGCGTCACGTCAAGTTGAGGCTGTTTGAAAAGTTGTACTGAGCAGAATAAAATGGACACTCATACAGGGGGAATGGGAGACATCTATAACCAGTGGCTGCTGACCACTGTTGGGCAACTCCTCAGTGAGAGGTGTCTATTTGCTTTTCTAAAAGCTGTTTTATGATGTCATTGTCTAAGTTACATATTTGGATATTTGCTAATATAATTGTGATCTAGGCTGGAAGTAATCAATGTTGGACAAAAAATGACCACTAAATATGTTTAGAACTACAAATCAACTTAGAATACTTTCCTGGATTTTCCTGCAAAACACCGTTCAAGTTATCAAGTCAATGAACTGTTGGTGTGTGGCATTGTGACTTAACATACTGTTATATAATTTAAATAATATTATAATGCAACGCCACATAACTGAATCTTTGTCTTGTAGCACCCAAGATGCAGCTCCACATCACGCAGCACAGAGTGGGCAGGTAAGAGTACTCATTGACTGAATATTATTATAATTATATAATGAAGAGTATGAGTCTGGTGAAGACCTGCTGTATATGAAAAGTGTCTTGAGATGTTAAATGATTCAACCCGTTAATGAAACTGGCCTGAATTGATCATAAGGCTTTGTAAAAAGGGGAGATTTGTTCTGAGTTATGACAATTTTTAAAATGTGATTGTGTCAGGAGCAGAGCCAGTAGTGATGAGGGGATTGTTCCTGTCAGTATAAAGGAACAGGTGAGCTGTTGTAACTGTGTGTGAACAAGTATTAGTTCCAATATAAACACTTTCTAAACGACAGTAGTGACTCGTTATATTTTTATCATTAAAAGTAAGACAATAAATACAGAAAGCCTGCAATGAAAGTAATATGAAATAAGCCTGCATATTTTGCCATTGAAAATATATTAATTGGTTAAGTCAAAATGAGTTTTCCTTATCAAATATACTAAAGCTTTACAGATTATTGTCCTGATGCAGGCTCAATAAATTAATTCCTCTGGACAGATTCTTCTTTGTATCAAAAAGATTTCTTCAGTCTGAGGAGCTGAGACAAACTCAGTCATCGTTCCTCCTTGATAGAGAGGAACGATGGTCTGAGAGAGGAGAGAAGGAGGCCATCTTTGTGAAAAGAAACCGTCCATCATTAAACAGAGGTGGAGGCCTCCGGGTTCAACTGTCCCCCTCTTACAATGCTGTTATTGCTAGTATCTTACGTTCACATAAAATATTTGATAATGTTCTTATAGAAACAATTCTTGAATAATGTTCACACTGTGTTAATGCTGCATGTTTGTCTCAGGGTACTTCTTGTTCTGCCATTAACTCTAAAATACTTATTGAATAGTTTACATATGTAGGTAAAACTAGATGTTAAATACACCAGAATGCAGGAAATGGCATCTATTTTATTCAAAATTTTCTGGGGGAGGACCCCCAATGGCTACCAAGCTAAGAGCCATTGTTAGCACTGAGGTTAAGCTAAAACTAAACTAGCTAAAAATAAAAATAAATCCTAGAGGAAACAGAATTAGAATTAGAATGCAAAATATATCTGATTTGCTTTAGTCTCACATTACATCATTGTAGATGTGTGAAACTATAGTTTCTGGCAATGCAGAAGAAGTAAAACTTTTAATTAAATTCTGGGTCCTCGTGTAAAGATGTGTTAAAGCGCCATCTATTGGTAGATATGAGTTACTAAAAATATTCAATATGGGAAGATTAAAAAAAAGGTTTTTGGAACATCCGTAAACTTTTTGTTTGAGAATCTAAGAATTGAGATATGGATGCATTTGCTTTTTGTTATGATTACATTTTAAAAAGTGCTCTTATTGACCTTGTGTTTTCTGTGTTTTCTGTTGAAGCTTTTGAATTCACGGCGGTCTGTTGGTCGCTCCATTTTAAATGATGAAGAATGAGGGGGTGCCAACATGCCTATGAGTACGAGACCGACACGAAGACAAAGACACATGGAAAGTTTATCCACCTGAATGGGAGAGCAGCAAAACTAGGACATTTTAGACAGATGCCAGTACAAACTTGCTGAGCTTCAAACAAAGCCCTGCAGAATGGATGGCTACATTGCAGAGTGCCCAGTGGGAAATGCAGCCTGAGGCAGCCTCCAAGAGGCACCAACAACTATTTTTTTTTACAAATGAAACCGTAGGTTGTATTTTTTACAAATGAAACCGTAGGGGTTTTTTTTGTGTGTGTGTGTGTGTGTGTTTTAATAAAAAAAGAAAATCTTTAAGAAAGTCATGGTCAGTGTTTTCATGTCTATGATATGTTTGCATTAGTATGTGTTATGAAGATACAAACCACTGTGTATTTACTAGACTGCTTCATAAACTGTTTATTATACTGATTTTTCATAGTTCTTATTGAAATGGTAATGTGCTTACTGGTCCAGCTTGTGATTTGTACATCATGATGATGGTACATAAACCAAAATTAAAGACTCATTAATTTTGATGTAAAAAACTGGGTGATCTTAAAATGTTAAAGATCTTAGAAGCCAACTATTTGTAGCCTATAGCAGATTTAAATAGTTATATAAAGCACTTCACGTATTACAAATAAAAACTAAATGGAGTGCAAGACAAAAAAACAACAACTAACCATTGGAAACATGTTAAGATATAGTTATTTTACTTGAAGGCTTACCTACATGCCAAACCTGTATTTACAGGCAGAGTATATCAGATTCCCAAATTTGCATAAATGAAAAATCTGTAAATATCCGACTGACATCTGCCACGTAATACGCCAAAGATGCGGCAAGTATGCAAAAGGATCTGAAGCTGGAACTCCGAGGGATCGCATACTTCAGGATCCTTCGCAGATAAAAATCTGTAAATATCCGACAGACATCTGTCACGTATATGCATGAATCTGAAACCAACCATACGTCAAAGATGCGGCAAGAATGCAAAGAGATCTAAAGCTGGAATCCCGAGGGATAACAGAGTCACATATTTTCGGGATCTGCCGCAGATAAGTATCCGGATTTTGGGATTTTTTTAGGATCCATTTGTGTCCGTATACGGGGATATCCGAAAACTGAATCTGCCGGGGATGCGATACGGAATTTCCCGGAAATTGTACGTATATGTGAAGAATACGGAGATATCACCACATCGGATCGCACCGTATATCCATGGTTTTAGTGCAGTGCTTTGACCGAGCGGCACAGAGTCCCATCAGGTTGAAGAGCTCATTCAGACAAACACAACCAGCGCTGAGCACTGAAAGACTGACCACATTTGTTGAAAAAGCTGAAACTGAATGCTTAAAGTTACAACAATCAGAATAAAAGCTAAAATTAGCAACAGAGAAGCTAAAAACTAAAGGATTTTAAAGCTAAAATTAGCAACAGAGAAGCTAAAAACTAAAGGATTTAAAGCTAAAATAAGCATAAAGCTAAAATAAACTATTTAAGCTCAAATTTGCTAAATAATAGACAAAAGCTAAAATTATTAAGATATAGTTACAAATTGATTTTAAACGAGTAAAAAGAGTAGCTAAAAGATAAAATTAACAAAACTGGAAGTAAAGGTCCCTGTTATGGACTGAGACCTGTCCAGGTGTCCCCCGCCCCTCGTACTGTGACTGCTGGACATGGGCACCGGCGACCCCCGTGACCCAAAATGGAAGAAGCGGGTAAAGATGATGGATGGATGGATGTAAAGGCTAAACAGTTGATAAAAGAAAAAAACAGCTAAATCTTATTAAAAAGCTAAAACAAGCAGAAAGCTATAACCAATAGTACATTAGCTAACAGCTAAAATTAGCAAAGAGTAAATAGAAGCCAAAGTTTTCAAAGCAGTAGCTTAAAGCTACAATCAGCAAACAGAAGCTAAAAATATGAATTACTTGCCGTTTTATTAGTTTTTTATTTAGATGAACCAAAATTCAAAAGCAACGACTTATTTTCATTAGTTGATATAAAATAATTGTTTCTTAATATTACGTTAGTCATTTTCAAGTTATTTCAGTGACCATTGTTGTTTTTTCTTCCTTTAGTAATGGAGTGCTAACAAATTATTCAGCATCCGTGTGATCTTTTATTCCGGAGTAAAGAAATGACCCTGAGAAAAATGTGCAGCTTTTGATATTGTTACAAAACTGAAAGGTAGTTTGGTTTAATCAGCCTGGTGGAAGGAGATCACATTTTGAGATAAGGCTGTTTCAAAACTGCATATTGTCCAGAACCTCTACGTGTTCCTGGAAACATGATAACCTCCAGAGACTCAGCAGGTTTACATTTCCACTAAAAGTTAAAAAATAATAAAAATAAAACCTCAAGGGACGTCTAAAAGCAGTCGACGATGGACTTGTTTCCATCTCATCGTGTCAGTTTTAGGAGCCAGGATGTTACAATGTTTGTAAAAGTCCATCCAGAAAAGATCCATGCACATGCACACACAAAATATAACAAATATTTAAGTTCATATTATGGGAGGTATGGGAGCTGTGGGAGACTGGTGGTCAGTGCTGTGGTCTCGTAATCCTGAGGGTTGCAGGTTCAAGCCCAGGCTGCATCAGGAAAGGCATCCGGCCAAAACCTGACAAATCTTTCATGTGTTTGCACACTTTAACCTTTTGCTAAGTAGGAAGAGACACAACGTTACTGTTCCAGTAAAAACAGGAAACTGATGTGCTGTTTCAAAGTTCCCCGCACGGCTGTCATGTCTGTTCCCATCGCGCCCACCTCTTCATCATAACCGAGTGAAGACGAGCTGTAGAAGGACGGGACCTGCTCATCACCCCCTGGTGTTAGCCTTCTTCCACTCTGTCAGCCTCGTGCTTCCCAGTTGGTCTTTGTGTTCGTTCTCCTTGTCAGAGCATCCAGCGATCAACAAACTGGGAGTCCAGCCAGTCTGGCCTTCAGGCTCACAGAAATACACTCGGAGGAAGAAACTAGAACAGGAACGACGAGGAAGACTTGGTTGTTGTGGGAATACTGACTCTCTTCCTGTTTTTAACCTTTTTTATTCTTTATGGTATTTGAACTGTAACTACGTCTGCATATTGTGTGTTATTTTAGCCTTTCATAAAATGTTCAGGTTTGTGGTTTACAAAAGGTTCCCAATAAATATCTCTTCAATTCCTTCAAAAACGTTGTTTTAATTTTAATCTGTCTCAGCATAATTGCTCAAATTTTTGTTTTCTTGTGCTATTTTTACTTTTTAAATATAGTTCTGCTGCTTTTATCTTTTATATACTTTTTGACTAATTTTAGCTTTCAATACAGTTCAATTCAATTAATTAATTTTTTTTTAGCTCCAAGTCACAACAGAAGTCATCTCAGGGCACTGAACAGGAACATCCACATACATAAAAAAGACAATTAGTAAAAGTTATTTATCTAAGGAAGTCCGCAGTTTGCGTTGAATCTTCACTTCGTCACAGTCTCCCATCCTGAACAAGCACAAAGGAGACAGTGGGAAGGAAAAACTCTGTTTTAACAGGAAGAAACCTCCAACAGAACCAGGTTCAGGATGAGCGGCCATCTGCTTCAACCGGCGGGGGTTTGAGAGGACAGGAAGGAGAAACAGACAAACACAGAATGGCAGGTCCAGGTGTGGTTTCTATAGTCCAGGTGTGGTTTCTATAGGAGGAAAGACAAAAAACACATGATAAGGATAGAAATAACTACAATTACTAACAGATAGTAGAGCAAAGAAAGACAGCAGCAGAGTGAGGAAATGTAATCAATTGGTCTTACAGCAGTTTAAGCCTAGCAGGACAGCTCAGGAAACCCAAGCTGACCCCAACTATAGGATTTATCAAAAAGGAAAGACTTCAGTCCAGTCTTAAACTGGGCAATGTGTCAGCGTCATGGACAGAAACTGGAAGTTGGTTCCACAAGAGAGGAGCCTGAGAACTGGAAGATCTTCCTCCCATTCTGCTGCTGGAAACTCTAGGAACCACAAGTAAACCTGCAGTCTGAGAGTGAAGTGCTCTGTTAGGAAAATATGGAACAATAAGATCTGTAATATAAGATGGAGCTAGGTTGTTGAGGGCTTTGTAGGTTAGAAGTAAGATTTTGAATTATATTCTGGATTTGACAGGGAGCCAATGGAGAGAAGCTAAAACTGGAGAGAGATGATCTCTCCCAGTAACTCCAGTTAAGACTCTGGCAGCAGCATTTTGGATCAACTGAAGACGTTTTAAAGAAGTATTTGGACACCCAGATAATAAACCATTGCAATAGTCCAGTCTAGACGTGACAAATGCATGGACCAGTTTTTCTGCATCATTTTAGGACAAGATCACAAAGTTTGTTTTCTCAGTCATCCAGGTATATAACAACAAAAAAGGTTGAATCATGTCATCTGGACTTCGTTTTTTTGTTAAAAAGAAACGTTTCGCCCCCTATACCTGGATGACTGAGAAAACAAACTTTGTGTTTTTGAAACCATTAGTGAAAAGGCCAGACTTCAGGGGTATCTGAGGCAGGCTTGAAACACAAGAGTCAGGGTGGCTTCTGGGTAATACCAGATGGCTAGGCCTCAGACTGACGAAGCCTCTTGGATGAGGGGCGAAACGTTTCTTTTTAACAAAAAAACGAAGTCCAGATGACATGATTCAACCTTTTTTGTTTAGGACAAGATGTTTCTAAGTTTAGTGATATTACGCAGGTGGAAGAAGCTCTTTAAGCAACTATTCTGCTACTTTTAGCCTTTACCTGGACGTGTGCTACTGTTCACTCTGCATTTTCCCAGAAAACTGCAGTTTCTCTTGTTTGTTGTCTGATCAGTGTTAGAGCGGGTGGAAGAAGAAGAGGTGCAGAGACACGATCTGTGTTTGTACTGTGGAAACAGCAAATGGCTGTGGGATCTGATCCTGTGGAAATGACAAGGCAGACTCTCGTAATGTGTCAGACTCTCACGGGGCAGCGGGCGGAGCGACAGTCTGCTGGGAAAGTGCTGAGGCTTCACTCTGACCGTGCTGAAACCCAGTGTGCCATCTCTGGTTGGTGTTTTCCCACAAGGAGAGCTGCATGTTCGGTTAACACACACTCACTGAAGTTATCTGTTTGTGATGTTTATTGCATGTACCATTGTTCTCTTAATAAATTAGCGATGAAACAACTAAACTTATAATAGTTGTTATTGCTGATATGTTTGGAGATCAATCTGCTCTCTGTTCAAGTGAAGTCAAACATTTTGGAAAGAAACCTCCGTTGGTTTTACACAGACAAGTAACACAGCAGCTTTTTGTGGATCTGAGCTCAGAGGACCCCTCGTAACAGTTTTACGGTTTTGAATTTGAGCTCCTTTTTACTAAAAAAATGGAGGGAAGTGATTGTTCTTTATGAACAAGCTCTGCAGAAGCTCCCCGACTCCATTAAACAATTAAAGCTGCGCCTCCATTAGGGAGGAAGCGGCCCAGACTCCCCGGGCTTTTTGTGACGGGGCTGCCTATATTTAACACATCTGTTGTCTCCCATGTCTGATCAAGCCACAGACTGGTCCATCCACAGAGATCTTTTCTTCAAGGACCTATGGGCTCTGGATAGATGGCCCAAACTGGAAAACATCATAATGGAAAGAATGGGGAGCCACCACTCTAGAACACTAAGAGCCCCAACCTCCTCCATAAAGCGATTTCTCTCTTGACCAGCCTGATGATGAGTTTAATCATTTTAACAGAAAGTTCATGATTTACAACACAATTCAGAAAAAGTTATAATGCTGTGTAAACTGTGAATAAAACTAAATGCAATGATTATCAGATTTCATAATTCGTCCACCTTAGAACGTGGTAAATACGTTGAAACTGACATATTGAACTATCGCTCTATCATGCAAAGAAGAAGCCATTTGTGAGCACCAACCAAAAATGTGTCTGTCTTTCCTGTTCCTGTTATCAGTGCAAAGTTTTAAATTATGCCTCTCTGATGGTATGGGGGTGCATTAATGCCTCTGTCATGTGCAGTTTACACATCTGGAAAAGCGCCATCCACCAGTGGACCAGTAATAAAATCAAGCAAACAGAATATCCTGCATCGAACAATAATGGGATAAAATTCTCCTCCAAAATCTGCGTACTCTGGTCTCCAGGGTTCATTTAAACGTTGACGTTAAAATGACGAGGGAATGATTCACAGTGATGAACGTGGCTTTGTCCCAACTTACTGAAATGTGTTGCTGCCATGATAATCAAAATTACCTTATTTAACCCACAAAAATGGTGCCAATTCTTTAAAATTGAATTATTTGAATCTGATTCAAGTGAAGATTATCTGGCAGCAATAAATGTATATTGTGACAGAAGGAATTATGTGGCTTTAAGTGAAAAATAAAAAGGTATGGAGTTGAAAAGTTCCTCTTTTGAAACATCCAACTATTAATGTACAAACTGTTTCTGTTTCTTCAAATCCAGATTCTGTCTGCCTCATAAATGTAAGTATAATGTTTAATGTTTGGGGCTAGTTCTTGGTCTTGTCCACTACGTTCATGCTTGTTGCTGTGCTTGTTCGTCACTGTGCCTGTCTTGTTTCTGTCTCTGTCACTTTGTGTTTCAGTCTGATGAACATTGTTACGCCTTGTTTGTTTCAGAGTAGAGCAGCGCTGGTACAAAGATTAAAAGCAGCAGTTTATTAATAGGATCTAGGGATGTTCAGGGTCAGAGGATGTTTACCTCAGCGCTTCAGCATCAGCGATCAGGACAGCACAGAAATGGAAAGACAATAGACAAAACAATGTCCTATTTAAAGACGAGTCACTACTATTTAAAGCAGTGATGAGGCTAAATGATGAGTGAAGTTGATGTCAACATGTCCGTTCTTATGGAGGCTACAAGAGTTATTTTCTTCACCTTAATGTTAAATAACGATGACACCAATTCAGGAAAGTTCATGTGATTTTACTTCATGTGTCAGGTTACACGGTGTTTACTGTTTTAGCTGATTGTAAAGATAATTATCACGAGATCATTTGCAAAAGGCCCAGCTGAGCCTGGTACATCAGTGAAAAGATGAATTAAATCTGTAAGAGATCATTTCTCTGCAGCTGATAACATTTTGTTGTAGGAGCACATGCTGTTTTTTTAATGTTGCATCATTAATTTTCTGGTGGCATTCAGTCCTGGTCAACTGTTGTTCCTGTTAGTCCTCCATCATTGTTCATCTGCTTGTGAGACCCCCCCCTTTTAAATCAGAATAGACACTTGTGGCCCGACACAATGGGCAGCTTTGTGCGCCTGTGAAGGGACTGCATGTGCTTTGCTGAAGTCGCACTCGCAGAGGCGAACCTCCGGGACAGCTTCTACATTCAGCCTTTGATTAAGGAGCACGTTCTGCATGGATGGCTTCCTCCGAGGGGCCTGGAGGTTGTGGGAAAGGGCCCGAACGTAAGTGTGGCCTCAGTCTGGGGCCGATCCACCTCAGAGAATGGACTGCAAGGACTTCAATGAGTCCCGGTCCAGCTTTGTCCAGAAGAGGTGCGGGGAAGGGGGGGGGGGGGGTCATTGTGGAAAGTCTTAGCAAGACTGACAGAAACATGTTGAGACAAATACTCCTCATGCCCCCCCCCCCCCCCACACACACACATACACTGATCAGTATCAACCTGTCAATTATAATTAATGTCAACCTGCTCAATGGATTTTTCTTTTATTGGAAACATTTGTCTTGAAACTAAAATGTCTTGATCACATCTATCTATCTATCTATCTATCTATCTATCTATCTATCTATCTATC
>NC_056512.1:45809669-45820848 GCF_014905685.2 Nematolebias whitei | reverse complement strand
ATCTATCTATCTATCTATCTATCTATCTATCTATCTATCTATCTATCATTTGTTTTATTAGAATGATTATTTTATTAAAATGAACTATAACTGTGCATAAAGTGGAATTACATTAGAATGAAACTCAAGCCATTCTCATATTTTGTGGAGATAAAAGACAAAAGTAATTCAAATTCTAAAAATCTCAACAAAGTTTGTTTCATTAACGCTTCAATGAAGAAATTCTTCTTCTAATAAAGTTAGTATCTCACAGCTGTGAGCCACTAGTCTCCAAAGTGTCCCAAAACAGTTGCGACGAGTCTCGATGTCCTCACATTTATATTTATTTATTTGCAATGAGTGCTTTTAAACTGTGAGGTCAGATGGGTTAAAACATACATTAAAACTAAAAAGCTCCCACACAGAATCCTATTATTTTATCAGCTTCTGACGGTTCATCCAACATGAGAGGTTTAATCTCATGTTAATGCTGGTCTGTGAGATGGAAGCTGCTCTTGTTCCCTGGTTTACAGTCGGTGTGTGTGTGTGTGTGTGTGTGTGTGTGTGTGTCCTTGTTTATGCTACTTTGTGAGGCCCATTTTTCCAACTTATACTACAATGTGAGGACCAACTGCTCCTTATGGGGCCCAAAGCCCGGGCCCCATAAGAAGAAGTCCCGTTGGTGGGTTAGGGGCTAGGTTTAGGACTAAGGTGTGAATTGAGGATGTGTTAGGTTTAGGGTTAGGTATGTACTGGTAATGGTTAGGTTATGGATAAAGGTCATGGTTAGGCTATAGAAATGAATGAAAAATGAATGGAAGTCAATGCAAAGGCCCCACAAAGATAGCAAAACAAACCTGTGTGTGTGTGTGTGTGTGTGTGTAGTTGGTGACATTGTGGGATTTTCAGACATTTGGTTAAATATGTGCCATGTGGCCGCTCAGCTCTTTTAAGCTTTTTAACAAAATCCTCCTGCTGTTCTTTAACACCAATTTTATGAAATCAATAACAATGATCAGATAATAGACAAAATATATTTAAAAAGGGATCCCTTACACAACTGAGTGTGTCAGTGAGGGAACATCTCAACTTTTGTCCAGTGATCGCTGGAAATATTCACCACCAGTCCGTTCTTTTTTTAGTCCCAACAAAGAAATGAAAATTTAAAAATCTGTGTTTGAAAATTATCTTTTTGATGGACACACAACTCCAGTAAAATCTAGTTTTGTAAGAACAACTGTACACACAATGTCTAAACAGAAACTATGAATGTGATTCCATCCATCATCCATCCATCCATCATCCATCCATCATCCATCCATCCATTATGTTTACCTGCTTCTTCCTTTTTGGGTTGCGGGGGTCACTGGCGCCCATATCCAGCCTTCACTGTGCGAGAGGCAGGGGACACCTTGGTCCAGTCCATCGCAGGGACACGTAGAGACAAACGAGACAAGTTCAAGTATCTTTATTGTCATTTGCATCATGTGGTGCATGAGGTGGAATGAAAATGTGTCCTCAGGTTCCCAGTTACACCAAAAACCAGCAAAAATATAAAGTTTAAAAAGAAACAGCATATAAGGATCTAAGATATACACTAAGATACGTATTAAGATATACGCTAAACACTAATAATGTAAAACAATACGGCGCATTAAACAGCAGCCCGAACATGAGTCTGTAGTGAGTAGATGGGTATGAATGAATACAGCAGCGTGAGACAAACAACCGTTCACTCTCTCTCACCTGGAGACAATTCAGAGTCACCATCAGCCTAACATGCATTCATTCAACCTTTATTTAAACAGATAAATCACGTTGAGCCTCGAAGACTCATTTACAAGTGAGACCTGTTTGGACAGACAAAAAACAGTGGTTTTGGTGTTGGCATGTTTTTGGTCTGTGGGAGGAAACTGGAGCACCCGGAGAAAACCCACGCATGCACGGAGAGAACATGCAAACTCCCCCAGAAAGGTCCAAAACTTGTGACCTGCTCGCTGACAGACAATAGCTCTACCCACTGCGCCACCGTGCTGCTCATGAATGTGCTTGTAGTGAACCAAATGTATTTTAGCCTTAAAGCGTGATTTTTCTCTTACTCCAAACAAGTACCTTTGATTTATATCTTTAACCAAGTACAGTCGTTTTGTCACGACTCATTCAAAAAGATAAAATGAAGTGTTTCACAGAAGCAAACCAAAAGAATAACGTCCATAAATACGTGAAATAACCACGACATAACCACGTCAAGTGTTGTGTTCTTACCTGAACATCACTTATAGATAAAATAATCAATACATTTGGATTGTTGGCTTAAAAGTGCTGGCATGAACGCTTTGGTTCTCTTTAAGGAAACTTTAAGGAAACGCTTGAAACACGTTGCATTGATGTTAGATTTACACAAGTTGTGCTGGAGGAAGTGAGAGACAAATATATGATGGTTTACCTCCACCGTCTTGTCGGGGTAATAATTTACAGGATGCCTTGAGGGTATAAACAAGATGGACTGGAAGGCTTGCTCCATGTGCGTCAAAAAGATTTAGCATTATACGTTTTTCTCAGTAATTACTGTCTTCTACTGTTTTCACATGGCAGTGAAGTAATTTAGCTACTTTGCAGTCACATCTGCTTTTCATTGTCATAGCTTCCTAATTTGCACGGCCTCTCTGGTTGCTGTATATCACCCACTCCCCGCGGAGCTCACAATAAACCCCGACTGAACATGGCCGCCATGCATTACAAAAACATGCTGAAATCCAAAGGACTCATAAAGAGCAAGAAAGAAAGGATGAAGTCTTGAGCCGAAAAGGGAGTTAATTGTGTAGTTGCTAATGGACTTCTGGATGCAGGCGGAAATAGTGAAGAGCAACAGATGAAGAAAGCTGTGGAGATAAGTGAAGGAGTTTGTGTGCTGGTTCTGTGTGAGGAGACGTGACAAAACTCAGGGAGAGTCAAACTTTGAGGAGAAAAAGTGTTTTTATTATTATGAAAAACAGGTAACACTCGGGCACATAAAGAGAATGGAGGACAGAATGTGACTAAATTAATATATAATAATTAAATGTACAGTAGTCCCTCAGTACTTCGCAGTTCGTTTATCGCGGGTTGATTTATTATTGATTTAATGATTTATTTATTTCATTTGGTCATATGAAATGATGTTAACTGTCAGTCTCACTCTCAAACTCAGGGGGCGGGACTAACGCCGATCATGTGAAATCCATTGCTTCGGTCTGAAGTCAGTTCAAACATGGCGGCTCCCTCCATGCAGGAGCTTCATTTGCTCTCTCGTGAACTGGTTAGATATTTTAAGCCAAAGTGCATCTTCTTCTTTACAGTCATGGTATGAAAAAAGGTTTCATCCAAATAAACACAATTACCACTTCCTAAAGTTTCGGAATAAATTTTCTTGCCTGTGGGTCAATCCATTATCTGTGGTCGATTGGTCTTCACTTGCTGTGAGGAGCAGCCAATCAGGCGTCAGGGTCACGAGCCGCCCTTGTAACAAAGTTATTAATAAAGGGAGTTTTTACTTGTTTGCATGGCCACAATAAAAAGTTATGTATCTATTTGCATCAATGTATGCAAGAATTCAGTCATAATGTCTATAAATTATTGCTTTGAAACTAAATGTTATTAAAATCCTTAAGTTCCTTTTGATCAGTTCCTGAAGGAATGGTCCTGCAGCCATGCAGTGTTCAACAAAGATCCAGCATGATCTGCTGGGTATGTGTTGGGAATTATTCACCATTATTACCAGTACACCACATTTTAGCTCAATATCTGTGGAACTGTAGCCATGTTTGTATTTTCCTAGGTCGGTGTGGCAGCCATCAGAATCCAGTTAAAGTCAGTTACAGATCTAATCTAAGGTTTAGTAAAAATGTGTCCATTTGTTCATGAGATGTTTTGCTGACAGACACACACACGGACCCAGGGGATTACATGACTACAGCAGCTACACCTAACAGGAGCTGGTGTAGCATGTGTGTTAGTGCAGTTTGCAGTTAATAAAACGGTAAATTGTCAGTATCAAAACAATTACTAAAGACTTTTTACACCTTTTTTCTTAGGTACCAGATAATTAAATGTATTTCAACCTTTTACAAAAAATGTATTAAAAACTGTAATCATATTGAAAACAAATTTTTATAAAGAAAATGTATGAAGTGACATGATTTTTCTATTTTTGAGATTTATTTTTCTGTTTTGTTCTATTTAGGCTCATCTTTTTGACTGGACAGCCCAAAAACAACAACCCATGCCTGGTAGCTGTAAGAGCTGCCCCCTGCTCTGCTGCTCCGTGTAATTCCTGTGGGAACAAACCTGAGAGATCATGTTTTACTCTTTCAGCTTATCTACCCACACTGCAGTTTCAACTTTACTGCACAGCAACAGTGCAAATTATATGAAAACATACACAAAAACATCAGCTACTTTTCTAACGTCACTGCATCCAGAGGAGGTAAATTCAGCTTCTGCACCCTGGTGTCCTTTTGTGTCTCTGGGGGGGAGGAGCAAAGGTCCCTGCATCAAACCCCTGACGAACAATGGGAGCTTGGCGTGGACAGCCCCAGGCGAAGCCATCTGCCGCGGAAAGAGTGGAGTCTCTTTGTCAGCTATTGTGGAATGTGGAAGCAGATTGATGAACGCCGGCTGATTCCTACAGGCCACGATGGGGCGGCCTGCAGAGCAGCACCAGGGAACGCCCCTCTCTTTCTGTCTTCAATCCAGCAGTCATGTGACTCAAAAGATGCTTGAATCTGAGAAAGTGACCAGAAAAAGTGCTCTGAGAAACATCCATCATTATCTTCTCCCGCTTCTTTTGCTTTCTGCGTTGCAAGGGAGTTTGTCTTTATTCCCAGCAGTCACTGTGTGAGAGGCGGGGTGCACCCTGGACAGGTTGCTCGTCCATCACAATCATTCACGCTCTCACCTAGGGACAATTTAAAATTAACAATCAAACTAACGCAAGTTTTTGATCTGTGGGGGGAAACCGATGTGTTCTGAGAACAAGTTGTTTTAAAATAATGCCACTTTCCATTTAAATACAATAACTATTGGTTTGATGCTTTTCAATAGTTTAAATCAGAATACAAGAGATTTTCCTTTCGTCAATACTTTCAGGAATCTTCATGATCTCTTTTGCAACGTTGCGTAAACGATGCAGGCTGGATTCCTGCAGGACAATACTGTGACCCCAGAGTGTAGGCAATGACCTTTAACCTTCTCTGCAGGTGGGAATGATGACCCTTATTGAGAGAAGCCAGACCAGAGATCTGGCTTTTGGTGGAGCGAGGTCAGTGAAGCAGGAGGGGGTGTACGGGGGGTGGGGGGGGGGGGCAGATGCTGTATGAGAAATCCTCCAGGGGAAAGTGTGTCGCCACTGAGAGAAAGGGGTCGGGACAAAAGGGGCCGGTCACTGATAAAAAATAAGTAAATTTTAAAAAAGACACAGAAAGCTGCTGGTTGCCATGGCAACCTGCAGCATCACTGAAACGTCTGTTCTCAGGAACAAAACTGTTTTTTAGCAGTTGGAAGCAGATCTGCAGAACTTTATAAACACGTCTGAACACTTTTGATGCTGCAGCCACAATGAAATATGCAATAATGATAAATTGCGTTAATTAAAAATAATAATTGACCCAACACTTAGTGCTAAATGATGAATTTACCGTTGTTATATATGAATTCACCGTGTTTTTTACATGCGAACACATGTAGAAAACCATGAGACCCAGTGATTTCATGACCATTTGAAAAATGTCTCAGTCACATGTTTCACACGATTTTAGGTTTTACCTGTGAACATGTGACTTTCTTCACATGGGAATTTATTCATTTTCATATTTTTAATATTGGTGCATATTTACGTCACATTGGTTTCCCCTGCAGACCAAAGAAGCACAGTACTAAACCCTGACCACACATATCATGGTAAATGGTAAATGGACTGTACTTATATATCATCTTTCTATTTTATCGAGATGCTCAAAGCTCTTTACAACAATCTGTGCCTCATTTACTCATTCATACAGCTCTATACTAGATCTCTACAAAGCTAACTGAACAAATCATTCTAAAGAGACTAATCAGAGCTTTATCACATTCATGCACCGATGGGACACACATCAGAGGCTATGAGGGGTTCAGCGTCTTGCCCAAGGACACGTCAACATGTGACTGCTGGTGGAGTCGAACCCCCAACTCTTGCATTGGAGGACGACTGCTCTAACCACTCAGCCACAGCCGCCCTATTACCAACAAAAGGACAGCCTAATAGAGAGTCTTTCTGTGCAGAGCCTTAAAGCCACGGGGTGCCAGAGAGACGAGATAAAACACACAGCTTGTTGTCTGGTTTGCTGTGAGTCATTTCCTGCAAGGAGTTGGTTCCAGAAGAACGAGTCTTTCTGCTGATGATCAAACTCCAGTTATCTGCTCAGAAGACCATAAATTGTTGCTTTAGCTGAGGGGATGCCCAGTGACTCGTTGGCTGCCTTCAACCTTATTGCAAACTGGAAGAAACTAGCTGAAAACTACCAAACAACAAACTCAACAATTAAACCTTTCAGCATTAATGACCAACAGCGTGTGAGATAAATCATGAAACTTGAGACGTTCACAGAAGCACTTTTAAGATGACTTTGCTTGGAAAATCCCGCACTCAGTCTTGTTTTTCTGCATGATCTGGGCAGTAAAATCATTGTTCCAGGAGTTCTGAAGTTTCTACAAAAGGCCTTTTCTGTGACAATGCCTTGTGGCCAAACGCCTTCCCCTTTTCCAGAAGCTGTTAGTCCCATGATGCATGACATTTGTATAACATTACTGGGGTCACAGCCCACAGTCCAGCCAATGAAAGAAAGTAAAGTCAAATCTCCTGACAACTCTGAACCAAGAAGAAAGTGTCGGTCAGCAAGTACTTAGATATGTATCTTCAGCTGAGGATTAGCCAAAAGATTTAAAACAACCCTCAAAATGGCCATTTATTACTCTAAAGAGTTGTTGAAAGAACAAAAAGAGGCTCTCTTAACTCTTCAGCATTTTTATCTAACGAATCAAAAATCAGCATTGTCCACATAAATGATCAGAAAGGGTTAGGGGTAGGGTTAAAATCCTCCCAACTGGTTTTGGCTTCCCAACAGAGAAACCAGTGCAATCACACTGAGACAAAATTAAGACTCTTTTTTACTAAATTTCAAGAAAATGCTTATTTTTTAGATGTCTTGCAGAGATTTTGTAAATTATATACAGTTACACAAGCGCACATATTGTAAATACCAGTTCAGTGTGATTCCAAGTGAAAATGTGTGTATTCTCTCACATTTCTGTGTCTAAGCAGTTGCCTACAGTCAAACCTAAAAGAGTTGTACCGGCAGGTCTAACAGTGAACAAGTTAACCACTTTGCTTAAAGTGCAGCTAGCCTTTCTGTCACGTTGTATTTATGTGAATATGGTAGTTTGCACTTATATTCTCACAAAAACACTGTTAACATAGTATAGTTAGGCACTGTGTACATAATTTTGTTCCACCACATGTACTACATATGATGAGAATGACAGTAAAGAAACATTGACCTTGATTATGCAACCTATATTTAGACATTTATTTTGTCTTTTGGTGTGGTAACATCTGCTTAATGGTACAAAACCCAAGGCACAGCTGACATCCATCCATCCATCCATCCATCCTTCCATCCATCCTTCCATCCATCCATCCATCCATCCATTATCTTTACACGCTTCTTCCTTTTTTGGGTGGCCGGTGCCCATGTCCAGCTATCACTGTGTGAGAGACGGGGGACACCCTGGACAGGTTGCAAGTCCATCACAGAGACAAACAACCATTCACTGTCTCTCTCTCACCTGGGGACAATTAACCAGTCAGTCTAACGTGCATGTTGTTGGTCTGTGGGAGGAAACTGGAGCAACTGTAGTAAACCCACACATGCATACAAACAAAAAGGACTCCGGACCGGGATTTGAACCAGCGTAACCTGCTCACTGAGAGGCAGCAGCTCTACCAGCTGTGTCACCGTGCTGCCCTGGTATGACCGTGATGGTTACATGAGTTCTGCAAGTAGTTAAGAACAATCTAACTTTAGCATCAGAGCATCTTGATGAAAACCATTTGAAAAATTTGGGAGTGACAAACAATCTGATTGATGTGATTCTGGACTTCCTGTTTTCCAGACGAAGCAAGAAGATATGTCTCTGTGTGACGGCCTTTTGCCAAAAAGGATGCAGGTACCTCCACCAGCCAACAAAAACATGGAAACCTCATCACTGCCTGGGCTGAACTGAGGGAGGAGCGCTTTCCTCTTTGCAAATCCTCCTGTGATTAGCAGGAAAGGCTCTTCATCCTTTGACATCTTTTTGTCTCTTCAGTGTTGACGGAAAACCTTCTGGTTTCCCAGGTCATCACGGCTTCTTAGTTGGTCTTGGCCAGACTTTGCCTGCTGGACGAACTTTCATGTCAGCTGAGGAAATGTGACTGTATGTAGGTAGATATTTGGGAAAATGCATGCTGGGATTTTTGCCTTTGTAGTCTGCATGCTGTGAAAAAATGTGGATACTCCTGTTTATAAAATGACTAAAAACACTTTGTGGATTCAATGACAAATCTGAGGACGATACTGGGTTACATACAGTTAACGTTGCTTGTCTAGTTGCACACGTTGTTTAACAAGTCAGATTAGTTCTCAAACACATTTATCCTGTGAGGAGGTTCTCTATTGAGAAAAACTAGTCTAAGACCAGTTTTATAATTAGTTACTAACCTCAGTAATGGCTCATTTATAACATTCAACTAGCCAATGAGAAAGATCTTTGATGAAGAAAATGACAATTAAAGATTAGATCATTTTCCCACTTATGCTGTTTTGTGTAAATTTTCATGTCTTTGACAAATTTACCCACATCCTATGTCACTTTTTAAAATCCTGTTCCCAAGCTCACATTAATTGTAAAGTTCGATAAAAATGTTTTGTTCAAAAATGTGTTTTGTGATGATTCCCAGTAGATATTATTTGTAGTCGGGCTTTTGTCTTCATGAAGACTGGAATAACAGAATAAACTCCTGGGTAGGACATGAAACACCCAACTGTGACCCCCATCTGCTCAGCTTCCTCTCCAGTTGTCCCGGGCTGGACTCCCTGCAGGCTGCTAAGACCCACTCACATCCACTGGTCCACTGGTCCACTGGTCCACTGGTCCACAGTTGTACGGTCCCGTGACCCCTCAGACAGGCTGTTGTGTTTCTCTGCTCAGGTCACGGACCCTCGCAGTCAACACTTTGTTGCAGTTGGGCCGCTGCCACCAGAGATATCACTCTGGAGTCATGGAGCAGGAAATCAAAAATAAACCGTAGACCATGCTGAATTAGTGGGGATAGCTTTTTAATCCACTTCTGCATAACAAAAACTGTTTTCCTCAGGAATCATGTGCGATCAACTTAAGAGAGGAAATCACTTGAAGACAGGACGATGCGGGACACTGACTCAGTCGGCTGCTTTTATTTAAGCGAACACTATAACGAGCAGAAACGATGGTTTTTGTCGGATTCCCCTCAGTTATAAGAATCTATATCTTCATGCACCGCATATTTTGTTCACACAATATTATTGAATTCTCGTCAACATGTGGGATACATTTAATGTCATGGTGCAAATCTGTGCCGAGTCAAACACTTTCAGCTTGAATGGAAAATGGAGCTCAGTGTGCTGCATCGTTCAATCCCCTGAGGAAGTGTGTGCACGAGTGCAATCAGAGGAAGTTTATTCTGCTGCTCAACAGATCACTGTTTATGTTGGGGCCACCGCAGTGATTCTGGGGACAGTGTCATCTTCACCGTGGCTCAAATCTGAAACTGTACAACAACATGCGGACATGGTCTTTTCAGAGACAGAGACAAAGGCTTTTCCTGATACTATGCACAAACAAGCTATACTTGTTATTACTATTATTGTTACTCCAGCGCCGTGCACCAGAACCTTTAACATGCTAACTTGGACCTTGCTAATAAGAACTTGTTGAGGTTTTGCTATTTCTCTGAGAATTACTTTTTTCACATTTGTTATGATGTGGAAACCCATTTGACATTAAAGGATAACACGAACATCTTCAGCATGTTCCAGAATCACATGGAAAATGCACAAAACGTGCCTCACATGTTTTTCTACAGGATGACAAACCACAATACAGCCCGGTTTCTGTAGGTACCAGGTACCCAGTGTACTGGCCTGCACTGTACCTGGTACTATGTACAGTATCAGGTTATGGTCCAGGTTAGTATCAGGTGCCTGACAACGACAGAAAACAAGCTATACAGTATTATGAAGTGACTTGTGACATGATCAGTTATGTTAAACCCATGTGCAGGCAGACAGAAGACAATAAAGGTAAACTAAAAATGATCTAATTATTTAAACCAAAAACAAAACAAAATGTTGACGTGGCAGCAAATCACTTGAATGAATGAAGAAGATGACAGAGAAATAGAACATGACATGCTTTCAAACACAATCCACGGACAAAGGAAAAACACAGAGACTCTGAATATAAAGAGACGTTGACAAGACAAAATGACGAACAGCTGGGGTGATTAGGATGGAGGACAGGTGAGACTGAAGCTGACAAGGAAGAGAAAAACATTGTGGAGTGCAAGAAACACCAGGATTAACAAAATGATAGGACAAAACACAGATTCCTACAGTATCCCCCACTCAAGGGGTGGCCCCTGACATCTCAAAAGAAAACTGTATGTAACATGAATGGGAGGAGGGAGAACTTGACATGATGGATGGCACAAAGGGAAGCACAAGGACCAAAGAACTGAAAACCAACAGGGTCAACACTACTTAGGAACAAGAAAAAAACAAACAACAAAGAGAAAACACCAACCCAAGAGTTCAGATGGACAGCCCGGAGACAGTCCAGAACGAGACAAGAGTGGCATCCACCTGGACCCTCTCTGAATCAGGTGGACAAGAGGAGAAGAGGCCACTGGGGAGACTGCGGCGGAAGGCTTCAAGCCAGTGAAGGAGGGAGCTGCAGCAGACGATGAGACCAGAGGAGCTGGTGATGGAACTAGAGACTAGAGGAAATCCAGCTGGTGATGGGACAGAGGTGGAGGCTGCAGCAGATGAGACCAGAGGAGCTGGTGATGGAACTAGAGACTAGAGGAAATCCAGCTGGTGATGGA
>NC_056512.1:45797028-45804599 GCF_014905685.2 Nematolebias whitei | reverse complement strand
AACAACAACAACAACCACTGAGAGGGTTAAAAGATTTATTGTGAAATAAAGTAAAACTCTGGAGTAGGTCCGGTTCTGGGCTGGTTCCGATCTTCTGATTGGTAGTTCGTGATTGGGTAGTGTTGTAGTGGCGGGCTGCCAGTAGAAGTAGAACTGATGTTAAGGTCCACTGGAACGGAGTCCAACAGGCTTGCAACTAAAAGATAAAGGTTAGTAGATGCAGGGGGAAAGAGACTAATTGGGGAAATGAATCTGTGGGAATCAGATTCAGGGGTAAGGATAAGTCCGTGATACAGAATGAGCTTGACCTTTAATCCGTGATCCAAAAAACAGTCAGAAGGGAAAGGCAGAGTTCATACCGTGAAGTCAGTTGTTCAGCAGAAGTATCCAGTACGTGATCCAAAAAGAGAGTCAAAAAACAAGAGCATGAGTCGGTACCTGATCAGATGAGCAAAAGCAGACGAGGGCTGAGGCAAAAGCGTGGTCGTGGTCAAGGCAAGGGTCATGAACGTGATGAGTCAATCAATGGAATGCTGGAAAGTCTACTGCTGATGAGACAGGATAGAGAATCTGGCCCAGACTGAGAGGAATGAGTGAGCTTAAGTACTGACTGGACCAGGTGGTGGAGCTGTGGGATAATGAGCGGTGACAGGTGACATGAGTTGAGCGATTACTGAGTGTGCAGCATGACAGAGGAGCTGACAGAGAGCAGAGCTATGACAACAAGATCTTCTTTTTTTTCTTGAATCTTCTGTGATAGACTTGTGACCTGGACATGGACAGTGACCTTCTGCAACCAGAAAAGGAAGAAGCAAGTAAAGAAAATGGACGGATGGATGGATGGATGGATGGACGGATGGATGGATGGATGGATGGATGGATGGACGGACGGACGGATGGATAGATGTATGTATGGATGGATGGATGGATGGATGGATGTATGGATGGATGGACGGACGGATGGATGGATGGACGGACGGATGGACGGATGGATAGATGTATGTATGTATGTATGTATGTATGTATGGATGGATGGATGGATGGATGGATGGACGGACGGATAGATGTATGTATGTATGTATGGATGGATGGATGGACGGACGGACGGACGGACGGACGGATGGATGGATGGACGGATGGATAGATAGAATCTAGTTTTTCTTTAGTCTCAAAATGTAAAAATATCAATAAATGTTAAAAACCATTAGATATTTTTAGTTTTGTAACTTCACGGCCAGAAACGCCCCTCTAACGAGCTTAAAGTGGCCCATGGGCCAGCAGTTGATACTGACAGTTGTAGCAGGTTTTGCAGCTCGACACGTTTCATTTAACGAACGAAGGGGCAGAAATGCCTCTGGATGGTAAAGGTTGCAGGGCCCTGGTTTATCTGTGTAAGAATTATCGAGCACATTAACAGACAGATTTTGACAACAAAAAACGTGCATTTCTGTTTTGTGCAGAACTGAGTGTCCTCTGATCTTCTGTTTACTGAGTCAAACAGGATGAACCTGGGCTCCATGTGACATGACCTCCATCTGTTCAGTCCATCAGGTCTGATCTGCTGCTGCTTCTGCTGGAAAAACACTGACTGCTCTGGCAACCTCCAAACTACCAGAGCAAGAGCCCAGCGTGGGCGAACCTATAACCTCGCTCTGGGTCATCAAACCCTCCCCTGCTGGGCCACCAGAAGGTCTCTGTTTTGATAGCAGCTATTGCCCTCATTGGCTCGACCCTCTGAACCAACACTGGTGCTGCTAAAGTAAGTGCACCTCCAAGAATGCTCCATGACATTAGATAAACACGTTTGCAAACTGGAGGACGGTGAGACGGTCTGCAGCCGCAGACAGAAGACAGACGGTGAAGGAGGTGAACAGGAAAGTGAGTCAAGAGATGCAGTCAGATCGTTTGGAGACACAACACACTGGAACACGTTCCGTGTCGCTGAACAGAGTGAAGCAGCTTTTATCGAAGTATGTTTGGAAACGTGTTCATGTCTTATACTCCCACCGCCACGTGGAGCCGCCGCCATGCGGAGCCGCCAACTCGTGCCAGAAGCTGCAATAAATCAGGAGCTACAAAGTTCACCCGGGCCTTTTGCTGATGCCTCCAACTGGAGCATTTGGAGTTGTTTCACAAAAGACTGACGCAGAATAAGACTGGAGTTTAAGTTTTATTTTCAATAAATAAGCACAATTTTTTTATAAAGATTAGTGCATTTACTGTATTTAACAATAAGTCTGTCTGTTAGCAAAATATCCAAATATCAATCTAACAGTTGATTGCCTTTTGGAGTCAACCCAATTCAAGATGGCTGCCACATCCAGCTGATTTTAAAAATATTCAAAAATGGCAACAATTCAGTCAGTTTGACATAAATTGAGCTGATCTATGTAGTAGCTGAGCCTGATCCCCAACACATGTTCTAAGCACATCGCTGCCTAATGCTTTAGCATTAACTATTCAACCTTGTTAGTCTGTTAGCATAATATCTAATGGACTAGTGACTGGATCTTCATGAAAAGCTTAGACAATAATCACACCTACAACTGATCACGTTTTGATTCTACTCCTATTCAATATGGCCGCCAAGGCCACAGGACATAAGCCAAAACATAAATGGTTATTCAGTCAAATATACAGATTATTTATTTTTCATTCTTTCAGATGCTACCTCTTCAGGGGTCGCCACAGCGAACTGTCGCACGAAGACGTGGCAATTATTTTTACGCCGGATGTCCTTCCTGACACAACCAGACACCGAGCTACCGCAGCCTCTGTGTGGAGCAGAGAGCTGCTGTCGGAGGTGCCCAGAGGAGCAGAGGATGGGGGTTGAAGGCCTTGCTCAAGGGTCCAGAGTGGGGCAAATGAGGGTGGAGGCAGGTGTGGGTGCATCTTCTATCCCACCCACATTTTGATGTTGTCGGTGCAGGGAGTTGAACCAGCGACCTTCCGATCACAGGTCCACCTTCTGTAACCTCTGCGCCACCACTCCACCAGTCAGATATACAGATACTGAGTTAAAATGATGTGGTTGTAGCTGCAAACATTTCACTACACGGACTCTGAGGGTGTTTCTTCACAGTTCAACAAAAATGGCAACAACGTTGTTATTTTATAAACTTAGATTAACACTCATAAACTTAGATTAACACTCATAAACTTAGTTTAACACTCATAAAAGGTGTATTTTAATTTTTTTACCTTATAGTCCAGTTTTATCAATTAAAAGTCATATTTTAACAATAATTAGTAATGAGAACTGCAGGTTCTGAATTCCAGCTTATATAAACACAGATGTCTTCATCAGATGCAGAATTTCAAGTTTATCATGAACAAAATAAAACTAACCCCCTGATGGATCAGCTGATACCAGCATTCATCACAGGTTGACAGTCAGCTGGGGGTAATAATTGCTGCTCAGGGATCAAACAAACACTGTACTGGACCATCATGCACTCATGTGGTGCTGCTCTCTGCTGGGCTGTCATCCTCCCCCGGGGGCAAGCTTCAGGATTATGAGAGGAGCCTGTTATTCAGAGAACATCCTGATGAAGACCTCCCACCCTCCTGCAGCGTCCATGATGGAAGGGAAAGCCCCGGAACAAGACAGGACAGTTTGTGGTTGGAAGCTGAGGCTCTGCTGTTTCTGTAAACTTGTGTGCAAAGTCACGCAACAAAACAAGCAACAACAAAAAGTAATTTAGGAACACATTTGTTGCACACATTGTATGAAAGCCTTTGAAGAACAGATGGTTCTCTGCTAATCATTAAATGACTGGACTCCTTACACGGCTGAGCTCACAGCCACTTTCTCCTCCTCACATCATCAACATATGGTCCACTTGAACAGTGGGAACAAAGCTTCCACTGCAGCGTTGTGAATAGACGCCTGAGCTTCATGGACAGACGGTGGTGGGTGGAAGGGTGGGGGGCCTCCACTGATTCCCACACAGAAGAAGTCCTCTTGTCAAGCAGAAATAGGGACAAATGCAAATGACTCAGCTGATGTAGACGAGCCTTGAATACATCGTGATCTGTGCTTGTTGGGCATTTGCATGTGCTTATCAGGATCTCAGACACTAGTGAGCATCGTGACTGAAACTGGAAAAGGGAAGTGGGTCGTGTTAGAGCCAGAGCGTCATCCACGACAAGAACGCTTCAGAAAAGACACATTCAGATACATTGTACAGATATATTTGATCAAAAACAACTGCTAAACAGGAGGTTTAAGCTTACGAGAGCAACAGGACTGCCTCAAAATAAACTTGGTAACATTTAGGCCCGTTTACACGACAACGATCCAATGAGAATGGAATTTCTTTCCCATTTCTACGACATGAAAACGTGTTATTCCCTCACCACGCCACTAGTGGGCGCTATGGTCTTTGAAACTTGAAACACTCGAGATGACAGACTAAAATATTTCTATGGACAGACGCAGTGTTGCCAGGTTCGCTGATTATAAGCGACTTTGGGCTTGTTTTTCTAAAGTCACTGGTAAATCCTGTGAGTCGCGTTTTTTGGGCTTGTTATTTGGGCTTGACGTTCTTTCTGAGTGAAACTAGTTGATTATGACCCAGCTCCGCACAATAAAGCAAAAGACGAGTGGCAGTAGGTAGTTTGTCCCTTCCACGCCCCCGTTTCAGGCGCACGCCCAAACACCTGTACTGTGGCTGACCACTAGGGGGGCGCCACTCACACGCAGATGTCAGGATGTTTGTTTTAAAAAATGTGTAGAAAAATAGGATTTACATATTTGTTACATATGCTAAATGTATTTTTTTAATCAGAGCTTAAAAGTATGTTTTTCAAAGTGTTTAGCATAATTTTGCCGTTGTTTATGTGTTTATGTGTAATGCCATAATAAAAGTATGTTTAAAACACAATGTGGTGGGTTGCCAGTTGGGCTTGTTTTCATAGAACTGGTTGCTTGTTTCTATCGCGAGATCTGGCAACACTGAAGACGACGAGCTGGATTCAGGGATTCCCTGACAGAAAAGATCCATTTTTTCTGTTTACATGACAACGGGCACCGGAACATCAGAGAAAACATTTGCTATTTTCTTGTAAATGAACAACACAAACGCAACGAAACTTCAATTTTCGCCAGAAATCGTTTTCGTGTAAACAAGGCCTAAAAAGCCTTCCGAGTATTTGTTCGCATTTTAGTCAAAACTACAATTTCAACATAAAAATCTTTTATTTTTTATCTTAAGCGAGTTTTACCTCACTAACAAAATACATATTTACCACATGGGAGACATACATGTTTCTACCTCATGAACTAATCAACATGTGTCTAGTCTTGTCTCTTAATTACTTCTTTAGATTAGAATGTTTGGATTAGTTCAGATGTATGTTTGTATTTATTATAGGTCTGTTTGTATTTATTATAGGTCTGTTTGTATTTATTATAGGTCTGTTTGTATTTATTATAGGTCTGTTTGTATTTATTGTACTGTTGTGTGTTTGCACTGTGTTTTGTTTTGCACGTCACGTCTGTGTTGATCCTGCAGGAACAGTTTCATATTGTATGGAGCTGAAATTACAATAAAACCTCTGACTCTGATGATCATTAAAGGTGCTCGTGTATAAGCATTGAAGTACCCTTATTACTTTTCCTTTAAATACATTTGTCTTGTATCTTGTTGCACAGATTTAGAACATGCATTAAAATGTGAAGCATAATTAGGGAGTGTGTTATAAAGTTCCGTAGCTCCATGTGGCATAATATTGACACAAACAGCAAATAACTGTAAAAACCAGTTTAAACAGGTCACAATAAGTTGTACTTTAATTGTTTGAACCGGCACTTTGATTTGATTTTATGTTTTTACACAATCAAAGTTTAGGTTTTATGAGTTTTACTGATTTTTCCACCAACAGTTCATGTCACTGTAGTTGTCTAAAATTGTCAACTCAGCAAACTCTTCTTACTCCCACACCTTTGAACTTGTCAAACCTGACACAAAAGACGCTGCAGACTCAAATTTATTTGGACCGGCAGAATCAAAGTTCAAGAATTTTATAGATCTGCTTTATAGTTTTACACAGTAACTCCTTCACTGAGCTTTATTTCTGTCTGCCTCGCAACTTGGCAGTCAGGGAGTGAAACATGTTACCATGGCAACTAACATTTTTTGATCTTGGTTGTCTTTATTTAAAGTTCTTCTACAGTTTATATATCAAAATGTAGGGATTGCTTCTTAAATTATTGCAAAGCTTTATTGGAGCTTTGAGGACCAGCTGCACTCTTTCATATTTCATAATTTATTTGGTTATAGTGCTTGAAAGACAGATTTGCTTCTTCTTTTCTTTTGTTTTAATTCCAGCTTTGCTTCTTTATAAATGATCAACGAGTCTTGTCTGACGCAGACACAAGTTGAGGTTCCTCAAGTTAAACCCAAATGTGAAACCATTTGTTGCCCTCTGCTGGAAACTGTTACACAATACAAGAAGAAAAAAGTACACAGGTCATCAAATTACAATATCATGAAAAAGTTGATTTATTTCAGGAATCACATTCTAAAAGTGAAACTTGTAATTTATATTCATTCATTACACACAGAATGATATATTTCAAATGTTCATTTCTTTTAAAGTTGATGGTTAAAACTGACAACTAATGAAAACCCCAAATTCAGGATCTCAGAAAATTACTTAAGACCAATAAAAAATGATTTTTAGAAATGTTGGCCAACTGAAAAGTACGAACATGAAAAGTACGAACATGAAAAGTACAAACATGAAAACAATGAACATGAAAACAATGAACATGAAAAGAATGAACATGAAAAGTACGAACATGAAAAGTACGAACATGAAAAGTACGAACATGAAAAGAATGAACATGAAAAGAATGAACATGAAAACAATGAACATGAAAAGTACGAACATGAAAAGTACGAACATGAAAAGTACGAACATGAAAAGTACGAACATGAAAAGAATGAACATGAAAAGAATGAACATGAAAAGAATGAACATGAAAAGTATGAACATGAAAAGTATAAACATGAAAAGTATAAACATGAAAAGAATGAACATGAAAAGAATGAACATGAAAAGTATGAACATGAAAAGAATGAACATGAAAAGTATGAGCATGAAAAGTATGAACATGAAAAGTATGAACATGAAAAGTATAAACATGAAAAGTATAAACATGAAAAGTATGAACATGAAAAGTATAAACATGAAAAGTATAAACATGAAAAGTATAAACATGAAAAGAATGAACATGAAAAGAATGAACATGAAAAGAATGAACATGAAAAGTATGAGCATGAAAAGTATGAACATGAAAAGTATAAACATGAAAAGTATGAACATGAAAAGTATGAACATGAAAAAAATGAGCATGAAAAGTATGAACATGAAAAGTATGAACATGAAAAGTATAAACATGAAAAGAATGAACATGAAAAGTATAAACATGAAAAGAATGAACATGAAAAGTATAAACATGAAAAGAATGAGCATGAAAAGTATAAACATGAAAAGAATGAGCATGAAAAGAATGAGCATGAAAAGTACGAACATGAAAAGTACGAACAAGAAAAGTACGAACA
>NC_056512.1:45777799-45797018 GCF_014905685.2 Nematolebias whitei | reverse complement strand
TACGCACATGAAAAGTACGAACATGAAAAGTACGAACATGAAAAGTATGAGCATGTACAGCATGAATACTTAGTCGTTGCTCCTTTTGTCTGGATTACTGCAGAGATGCGTCGTGGCATGGAGTGGATCAGTCTGTGGAACTGCTCAGGTTGCTCTGACAGTGGCCTTCAGCTCTTCTGAATTATTGGGTCTGGTGTATCACATCTGGGGTTCGGGTCAGGAGCGTCTGCTGGCCAGTTAAGAACAGGGGTACCATGGTCTTTAAACCAGGTACAGTGAACCCTCGTTTTTCACTGGGGTTATGTTCCAAAAAGAACCCGTGATAGGTGAAACCCGTAATACATTCAAACCAAAGGACAAAAGTTTTTTACAGGCCCAAGCATTTGTTTAACAAATAAAAGTACTGTATAAACGTTTTTTACAAATAACTACTGTACTAGAGAGACTGTTTAGCCAATCAGAATGCAGAACACAAAGCACGATGCAAATCTGTGAAGCAGCGAGACCGTGAAAGGTGAACCGCGTTATAGCGAGGGGTCACTGTACTGGCAGCTTTGGCACTGTGTGCAGGGGCCAAGTCCTGTAGGAAAATGAAATCTGCATCTCCATAAAGTTGGTCAGTTGCAGGAAGTCTCTAAAACTTCTTGGTAGACGGCTGTGTTGACCTTGGACCTCAGAAAACAGTGGACCAACACCAGCAGATGACATGGCCCCAAACCATCACTGACTGTGGAAACTTGACACTGGACCTCAAGCAATGTGGATTCTGTGCCTCTCCTCTTCCTCCAGACTCTGGGACCTGGATTTCCAAAGGAAATGCAAAATGTACTTTCATCAGAGAACATAACTTTGGACCACTCAGCAGCAGTTCCAGGTGAGACGCTTCTGACACGGTCTCTTGTTCAAGAGTGGCTTGACACAAGGAATGTGACAGCTGAACCCCATGTCTTGTATATGTCTGAGCGTGGTGGTTCTTGAAGCACTGACTCCAGCTGCAGTCCACTTTGTGAATCTCCCCCACATTTTGGAATGGGTTTTGTTTCACCATCCTCTCCAGGGTGCAGTTATCCCTGTTGCTTGTAACTTTTTTAACATTGTTTCTTTCCCTTCATCTCTATTAATATGCCTGGACACAGAGCTCTATGAACAGCCAGCCTCTTTAGCAATGACCTTTTGTGTCTTGCCCTCCTTGTGCAGGTGTCAATGGTCGTCCTTTGGACAGTGTCAAGTCAGCAGTCTTCCCCATGATTGTGTAGCTACAGACCATTTAAAGGCCTTTGCAGGTGTTTCGAGTTAATTAGCTGATTAAAGTGTGGCACCAGGAGTCAATAATGCACATTTTCACAATATTCTAATTTTCTGAGCCTTGAACCACAGGGTGGCACAGCTGGGTGGGTACACATGTAAACATGAAGACGTGTACTGTACAGTACTCCGCTCTCAACATTGTTCAGCCCATCTTGCTGCACTTTGTCATTACTCTTCGTTTTCTCTGATTGCAGCTTTTCTGTGTCATCCAAACGACTAACATGCTATATTTTTCAAACATAACTGAATCTAACTGATGTCATTTTTATATATAAAAAAACTATCAAGCTGTATATCAACAGTGATCAAAACATTTAAACAGTCCAGTTAATACATGGCCTAATAATGTTGGTCAATAAAATGATGAAATGGTTGAAACAACTGTCGAAATAAAAACAAGTAATTCATGTTGTGTCAGTTGTGAAGCAGGACGCTCAAACTAACCTTTTTTTTAACCTTTCAATGAAAACTGTTCTGGCAGGAATCTATGCTTTTTCTGTTAGTCTGGGGATTCAAACCTGTGACCTCTCAATCACAAGCCGGTGATTAATCTGTGACCCTATGTTTTAAATGCTTTTTATCAATTCTTCAGTTATTATTATTAGTGTATTGTATATATATATATATATATATGTTTATATATTTTTCTCTTTAATTTACTCATTGATTGTTGTTAAGCACTTTGAGAACAGGTTCTGTTTTAAATGTGCTCTATAAATAAAGTTGGCTTGACTTCTTTAGCCTCTGTTCCACCGTCCCTTAAGCCAACAAAGTGCACACTGGTATAATATGAACAGAATGTATAAAATGTGTTTAAATTAATAGGATGACGGAACATAATCTGCATTGTACAGTTCCATGTTTCAGTTATGAAAAATAATTACACATTTTAACTCCCAACAAGAACACAGCAAAAAATGTCAAGAAGAGATTTAAACACGATTTTCTTTATTTGATAAATGCGACAGGTTAACCAGCAGCTGCAGCCTTCCTGTTCAAAATCACCTAAAACTTCTGGAACTGCTTCTTGGCTCCAGCAGCCTTCGTCACCTTGAGGACGTTAAACCTCACGGTCTTGCTGAGGGGTCGACACTCGCCAACAGTCACAATGTCTCCAACGGAAACGTCTCTGCAGAAAAACAGTCCAGGAGTTAATGTGAACAAACGTCTGGCTACCTGTGCATGACTTTAGTCGATTCATTTTGCCTCTGCAGGTAGAAAACAAAGCAAGACTGCATCAGTGTTTGCCAAAGGCAGCATCGTCAGAGCTTCTTGAGCTTGGAAGACCATCGTGAGAAAAAACATCACTTGCAGTCAACTAAGACCAGAAACTAACATTTATACAACAATGGTTCTGATATGTTGCAATCCAAAATACTGAGACGTAACATTACGCACACTATTTCAAGTCAAAGTACTTCAGTGACCACACAAAACAAATTAAACCATTTTAACAACAAAGTCCATGCTCAATAATCCAGGTATACAATCAACATTTTTCAGCCAGCTCATCTGGACAGTTTGTTTTGTGCTGAAACGTTTCGCCTTCGGTCCGGAAGGCTTCATCAGTCAAGGAAACACAACAAAACAAAAAAACTGTCCAGATGACCTGACTGAAAAATGTTAAACCATTTCAAGTTTTCTATAAATGCAACAAAGTGACGTGACATCCAGTGCATTACCTGAAGCATGGCGACAGATGGACAGACAGGTTCTTGTGCCTTTTCTCAAAGCGGTTGTACTTGCGGATATAATGCAGGTAGTCGCGTCTGATGACAATGGTCCTCTGCATTTTCATTTTGGTCACCACACCTTCACAACACACGGATGTAACATTTGATTGTTAGACTTGTGCAGACAAGAGAAGGGTCATGTCTGTGGAGATTTAAAACTGGATTACATTTTTGTCACTGGACCGCATCAGCATTGCCATTAGGCATTATCGTCAAAGCCCAAAAGGCTTGGAAGACCATCGTGAGAAAAGCATCATTTGCAATACAATGACAAAAAAGATTTGGTGTAAACTGCATACGACCGTCTACCATTGTTGTCAAGATAAAATGTTTCCCATATCTAATCCTCAAAATTTAACCGTGTCCTGATGGAAACAGACAAAACTACATTTAGATCATCTTATGGATGATTCATCTTAAATTTGTTTCAAAGAAAGCCATGGCTCTATATTAACAGTGACAATCTACAGCGTTGCTGTGGTATATGTAGGCAAATCTGAGCGATGGCAATTACCTGAAAGGATACGTCCACGGATAGACACATTTCCAGTAAATGGACATTTCTTATCAATGTAGGTGCCTTCAATCGCCTGGAAAGGAGAATAAAATGGTTATTACTCAAGTATCCCCTTCCCAACGTTACTCAGAGGTTTGACTTGAACAGCATCAGTGTTGCCAAAAGGCAATGTCGTCACAACCACACAGGTTTGGAAGACCATCGTGAGAAAAAGCATCATTTGCAAATGAACATTTAGCGTCTTTTAACAGTTTGAACAATTAATGGGCCAAGTTTTTACCTCTCTTGGCGTTTTGAAGCCCAGCCCGACGTTTCTGTGGTAGCGAGGGATCTTCTCTTTGCTCTCCTTGCCACCTTCAGCAAGCAGAACACGCTTCTTGTTCTGGAAGATCATGGGCTGCTTCTGATAAGCCCTCTCGGTCTGGAAGGAGAACACAAATGAACATTTCTGCACTCCTTCACCACCATGCCAATGACTCGTTTGGTTAAAGAACACTTCCCCTTTCGGCAACAACGCTATATTTCACCTCTGTAGCAGTCACTAAAACATTAAGAGTATGCAAAAGTTGTAACTCTAAAACTGGACACAAGTTAAAAAGTGTTAAATTGACGGAAACCTAAAAGGAAGCGTAGGCTAACAAAGTTAGCATTCCGGCTAAATTAGCCTAACACGAGGGGGGTGCGGATCGACAATAAATCTGAATTATAAACGTGTAAATTAATTTTCTAACGGCTGGCACGACGACTGGCGTCGATCTATCGGGGTTTGCGTCATATGCGCTGGTTACGAGAAGTGTTCTTCGATTTAAAATCGCCACGCCGCGTCGGAGAACATACTTGTGCCTCCGCCATCTTTGCGAGCTGAGTTGTAAAGAGGCCTGAGCGAGCGCGCGGACAGCGGAAGACGGTGAAAAACAGGAAATGACGTTTAAAAAGAACCCTTCAAAATAAAAGAGCAACAATTATTGACCGGTTTCTTTCTCTGCAGTGAGCAAATCGCCAAAATACTTTATTTCTTTAAAAGAGTATTTGTTTATTTATTGTTCTCAACAATTTAAAAACGTATGTAAACAAAAAAGTATGTATGTATGTATACGTCTTATTTTACATATGTAATACATTATATATATATAAACCAATATTTCTATTTGATTTTATATTTATTTCCAGCCAGTATTTCTAAAACAGTCTAGTTTTAATGTTGCCTCCAAATATCGAGTTTGACCCATGATGTATGTACAGTAACACATGGGAACATCATGTGAATCCAGTAATGCAGCCGGTGAACACACGGAAGTAAAAACCAAACGCAAGATGGCATCGGGCGCAGAAGGAGATCGCGGAACCGGTAGGTTTCGGAGTTATTAATTATTTATTTATTCTTTATTTAATCACAGAAAGCTGTGACAATGTTTCTTCTAAAGTAACAATAGTAGGAAATCAGACAATCTAACAGTTCTGTGTCAAAACGATCAGTTTGAGTTTGGGCGACTTATAAAAGTTTCTCTTCTGAATGACCAAGTTTCACATGATGATCGTTGCATTAAACACAGTAAGTCTGACTGACATAAAACACACCAGTGGAGATAAATCCACGGACAAACGTCCTGTTGAAAAGATGATTTTCTGAGCTGCACCTTCAGTTTCAACTTGACGCAACTGGACGAAATGACGTCACGTCTGAACTTTGTTTCTCAGGAAACGTCACAGACCAGGTCCTGGACTTGGGAATTAAGCTGTTAAAGGAGTAAGTACCTCTTAATATTACTTGGGTTACAGTTTTATTCATTTATTCATTTAACCTTGGAAGCGACAATAAGTGACAGATTTGTTATTTATCAATATATAAATGCTTAATCTGAATAGTGCCACTTAGAATTTCTCTCGGATTAGATTTTTATAATGAATGTTTTGAGTTGAACTAAAATTGTTTCAGATTCTGTGCCATCATTTACAGCTCTGGTTCAAATAGACTGTGATGTAGGTTCTTTAAAAATCAATCTTGTTGATTTCAAAAGGAAAACAATGTTTAAGTTTCATTTCTGACCTTTATTTTAATCATCTATTCTGAAAATGTGGATTAAAGCAGATTATTTGTTCTCTGCTCACATCTAGAGTTGGATCAGCATTTTTCTATCCATGTTCATGCAAATATGTGAATGTTGATGTCAGTTTATTTATATAGCACATAGAATTATTTATATAGCACATAGAAAGTACAAAATCTGACCAAAGTGCTTTACAATTAAATTAAAACAAACAAACAAAGAACCGATCAGTTTGTGCTAGAAGTTTTTAGCCCGTTAGCTACGTCTTCAGTTCAAACCTTCAGGGTGATCTTTCTTTTAAAACTCTCTTTTTTCACATTTTTAGTATGTGGCAGTTGTGTACACATATAACTTACTAAATTACAACTTACTACATTTAGATTTCAAACATTTCTCAAGTCCCCGGGATCTCAACAAGAACTGAAAGGGAAAGGCGTGCGTATGATACAAACTTGATAAAAGCTGAAGTAATGAAGGTCTGTGCCTTTATTTATGTAAGTAAACTTTATTTATAAAGCACTTTTCATAGATAAAATCACAAAGTGCTTTACAGAAATACAGAATACTGGGTTAAGATCAAACACAACCAGTAAGAACAGCTGATAAAAACAGAAAGTAAAACAACATTGAACTAAAAGCTGGTCTGAATAAAATTGTCTTAAGCTGCTTTTTGAAGGAATCAACAGGGGCGGTCACACCAACAGACGGGGGCAGGGCATTCCACAGTCGGGGGGCTACGACCTGAAAGGATAGGTCACCCCAAGTTTTAAACCGGGTCTTAGGACCTTAAGGAGGTTCTGTGCTGAAGACCGAAGGGTGCGGGCTGGACAATAAGGGATCAACATTTTAGTGATGTACTGGGGGGGCTGTCCATTTAGAGCTCTAAAATTTTAAAATTAATTGTAAATTCAACAGGTAGCCAACGAAGAGAAGATAAAACTGGTGTAATAATAGCTGTGTAATAATTTAATAATGTATATTATCATTATATTATTAAATATAATGTAATAACAATATAATACTGTTTTTATTTTCTCGCTCTCGATGAAGACGGACGCTCTCTTTCCCTCTCCTGCCTCCCCTGACCCCTCCTGCTTTTCATGTTGCTTGTTGAGGAAGATTGTTTAGCTACCTCACATCATGCCCTGTGTGAAGGACACGGTGTGACAGATCTTTTTTTACACCTTGTCTCCTCGTGTTTTATTCCCCTTTCTTGTCTGAGTGATAAGAGCAGCGCTTTATAGAAAGCTGCAGCCCCGGTGCACTTCTGTCTTCAGACGGCTGCACGCAACGAAATGTCACTGTTCTTAACTGTGCTATGACAATAAAGTTGATTCTGATTCAATTATAATATATATATATTAAATAATATTGTTATTATATTATTGTATATAATATTACAACAATATAATATATACTCTATATATAATATATAATATTGTTATTATATTGTTATTATATTATTATAATATATACTATATATAACATATATTATATCATATTAAATATGATATAATATATATTATATTGTTACTATATTATATGTAGAATAATATTATAATATTACATTATTGTATTTATTAATAATAATAATTATTATTTTTATATAATTATAATAATTTTAAAATAATATTTTTTGTAGTAATAATTGTGACAAATTCAGTAAGTCACAATTATTTGCCTATAACAAACTGGTTTAGTTACTTTATCATCTTATTAAGTATGTATAAGTAATATGTATATGGAATTCCTATGTAATTTTTTTCCATAATTACATGGGACTCAAATGATCTGGTCAGTGTTCAAATTTTATGATCAGGAGTTTGGTCTCTTTTATTAAAATGACCAATTAATGTCAGCAATTTATTACACGTCTTTATTTCTACGATGCAATAACCAATTATTTTTTGAGATAGCACATTTGAGACACTAAATGATTCCTGATATCTTTATCTAAAGCTTGTTTTACGTGAAACGGAACAGATCTAGTGCCTAGTTCCTCTGATTTCAGTGCATATGGTCAGAGTTCATCCAAAGTTCATCCATTATGTGCTGATTTTAACATCCAGATTTTTCACAATGCTAACAGTGCAATGTAAACTAGACAAAGCTTGACTTTAAATAAGAGAATCAATCAAATAAATTGTAAAAATGCAAATAACTAAACTAACAGACTTAAAGACGGCTCTGTATGAGTCATGTGGTGTCAGCTAGTTCTCATTTAGAACCACTGTTTTTAGGAGAGGCTGTATCAAAAGGCAAAGCAGGAAATATCAGGAAATAACAGGAGTTAGTGGTTTGATTTTTTTAACGCAGAAAATTTAACATTTCTTCTATATTTTCTTGCATTATTGTAATTAGAAATGTCTAAAGTAGTGACCTAAAATAAAATTTACTGTTTATTTAATTTTGTTACTCTTTAACTATGTGGAGCATTTTATTTTTTACGTTTCTGTTTTTTTTTGTTGCAGTTTTATCTTCAACTGGATTCGGCGACATGTAGATAACGTCCCACTGACCAGAGAGGACCTGGGTGCAGAGGAACTGTGTGAACCAAAACACAAGAAGGTCGCTGAGGGCTTGCAGGTGATAGGAGACAGCTTGGACCAAAATGCAGCGTTACAAGCGTAAGCAGCCTTTCTCTGTGTCTCAGTTTATAATCCCAGCACAAGTATTACACACTCATCTGCTTTTTGTGTTATTGCACTTTTCCTACATGCTCTTTTTCTAGAATGATAAATGATGATAAACTCCAACCTTCACTAGAAGTGTTTATGAGAATTGCCTCCGAGATCTTTTCAGATGGAAAATTCAACTGGTGCCGAGTGGTTACGTTTTTTTACTTCGTCTGTAAACTCGTCATCAAAGTAAGTGAAGCGCCTCTGTTACTCCTCAGTTTATCACGTTACAACTCCAGTTGTGCAAAAGTTGGGAGGTTGTGTAAAGTGTAAATAAAAAGAAAATCAATGATTGGCAAATCTCATAAATCAATAAATATTCACAGCGGAACATTATAAACAAATCAAATGTTGAAACTGAGAAGTTGCACCTAAAAAAATCAAAAAGGTTAGTTTGAATTTTCTGACGTCACTGCTTGGGCTCAGAAACACTTCTGCAAATCGTTGTCTGTAAACATAATTGTGTGCCATACACAAATGCTGCTTACAGCTCTATGGTGCAACTAAAAACAATTGAACCATCTCAAAATGCTGCCATCTTCTCTGGACCAAAGTTAATTTAAAATCGACAGAGGGAAAGTGGAAACTATTCTGTGGTCAGACAAATCAAATTATTTCTTTAGAAACCACCAAGGACCATCCAGCTTGGTATCATCAGTCCAAAGCCTGCCTCTCTGATGCTATGGAGATGCATTAGTGCCTCTGTCACACAGATCTTATAGATTTGGAAAGGTACCATCAATAAGATAAATATTTATGCTGTATACAGATTTTAGAACAGCATACATACCATGTAGATCACGTCTTTTTCAAGGAAGACCTGGAATCTGGTTAGTTAGTCAAGACTATGCCAAGTGGTTACGGTAGCTCGGTCGTCAGTGCCGCAGTCTTGTAATGCTGAGGTTGTGGGTTCGAGCTAAGGTCGCATCAGGAAGGACATCCAGCGTCAAACAATTGTCCAAATCTTCTGTAACTGCTCCCAAAGTATCTGGTACAGAATTAGGCCACGCTCCAACTGATGCTTTTAATTATTTCTTTGCCACACAGGACATCTTCTTCTGCCAGTAAACACCGTGTGTTAGATACACAATATAAAAACAAGCGTGAACAAAATTGCATTTACAAGCAAAATATGAACACAAACTATGTCAGCATACCGTGTGTGCCTTCTGACCAAACCTTTAGGAGGTGTTATTGTCCATCTCTCCTCTCGTTGTCTCTGGCTCTTGTTTTCTGCTCATGTCCGTACACACATGCAGCTTTTAAATCTTAATTAGTCGTGTGCACTCCGTGCTCACGTCTAGCCATCTTATCACCAGCAAACTGTTCTTGTTTTTCCACTACAGGAGTGTGCAGTTTGTGGGACTCAGTTTGTTGGTGGCTCCTCAGATTGAAGAAGTCCTTTGGATGAAGGACGAAACGTCTCAGCAAAAACAAACAAACCAAAAAGGAAACCGTCCAGATGACCTGACTGAACATTGTTGCACTGATGGCAACAGTATGGCTTCTTGGTAGAAGAGCCCAGGTGCTGGTCTGGCCTGCCTGTAGTCCAGACCTCTCATTAGGAAAACATGGAAGTCGCAGGATGGTTGAACTGCTAGAATCCTACATCAAACAAGGGGACAACAGGTTTTAGAGTCCCCTCTAAAAACTGGTCTCCTCAGTTCCTAGATGTTTATAAAGCTACTTTTTTTTAGCTGTATCGCTGCCAAAAATTCAAAAGTATTAAAAATACCTTTGTTTCAAAGTTTACTATGTTTACTCTGTTCAGTTGCGAATAAAATATTGATTTATGAGATTTTATTATTGCGATTCTACTTCCATTTACACACTGTCCCAACGTTTTCAGAAGTGTAGTCTTGAACAATGATAATTAACATTTCTTTACTTCTCCCCAGGCGTATAAACCCCAAATTCTGGACCTCATCAGATCCATAATCAACTGGGCCATTGACTTCCTCCGGGAACATTTGATCAGTTGGATAAGAGAGCAGGGTGGCTGGGTAAGCAGCTGCATTTGAAACACATTAATAATTAGTCAAAGAGTTCACTTTACATTGAAACAACTATCTACGTCTCTGTGATTTTGGTTTAGGAGAGTATTTTTTCCTACATCGGCACCCCGAAATGGCAGGCTCTGTGTGTTTTCCTGGCGGGGATTTTAACTGCTGTCGTAGTCATGCATAAGATCTGATGGGCGTCTAAGGAAAGGCAGAAGAAAGAAGGGAAAGCTTCAACTGAGGGAACGGGAGCAAGAATGAAGAGGATGACGACGTCAACAGAAAGAAGTCAAACTGAATCAAAGGAACAAGAGGAGCTCATGTTGGAGAACTGCTCTTTTTTCTTGGTCTCCCACTTGAGTGTGAGTTTGAGAGCAGATCCAGCAATTTTACCTGTAGTCCTTACTGGGTTAAAACAAGCCCAGTTAGTGAACGCACGTGTCCCCATGGATATAAAGTCTGAGTTTATGACACTCAGAGTTGACTCCAGATAAGAGTAAGACTTTAAACTAAGACCGAGCGTGATCTTTCAGCACTTTGTGTTGGTAACAGTTATTACCACACCAAATTAATAAAGTTATAGATATTCCTGTGTTTTTAATGTTCAGTGTGCTGCAGCAGCCATCTTTAGTCAAGTTGACTTCATACATTATTTAGTTGTAAACGTACATATGATGATTAGATACTCCAAGTGCCTTCTACATTTTATTCAGTGGTTTATGAGATATTTTGCTAACAGATACACAACACACATACACACACAGGCAAAGGTCATTTAGCCTTGACACTGTCCCAGTATAATGTACAAGCCACTTCACTGACCAAAACAAATAAAGGTATATTTTAAATTGTATAAATTATAAAATAAATAAAAATGTGTACTGCACTTATACATCAGATGAAACTGAAGCTTCTGATTTGGCTGTTTAACAATATTCAGAGGATTTTAATTTGTTATATTATCAGTCATCAATCTTCAGTTCTTCTAACTGATGATATATTAATCTAGTTTGTCAGATTTTTAATTGCTCAGTTGCTTCTGAACAGGTTAGGAGTTCAGCGTGTGTTACCATAACCAGATTCAAACAGAGCCTTCCTTGTAAAATCTCTTGAATTTATTTGTTAATCCCACTTCGTAGTGGAGCTCTCAGGGAGTGGTGGTTTGAATGGAGCCACATGGCAAGAGTGACATGAGCTTTGACAAATGTAACTGCAAACTCAGAACGCAATGGACTTGTACCAGATGTCAGCCTCACTTTATACACATTCAGAATAATGTGTTTTTTACATCAATTATTCTGGACTGTAAAAATGTTTAAAATCATTTTCTCATTTGTCTGTGCCTCAATGTTTTTGTTTTTGTCAAAATTACCTTGAAATTACATTGTTTCCCATTGTCTATCACTTTTTGAAGACTAAAATAGGTTCCAAGAATCCCCCAAATTTGTTTTGTGCTCACGTTGTTATTATGTTTATTACAAATTGTTTAAAGATTTCAGAAAATATATGACAATCAAAAATAAGTATGAACTCAAAGGAAGCTGCATGCTTACAAAGACGAGCATAAGAACAGTTCTACAAAGAAAGATGTGTCAGTTAAACATGAAACACTTTTGATGCAAAACTGAAAACACAAAACTGATGCAGGTGTACAAAATGTCATGTTTTCTTTTATTCTTGTTTTAAAAGACAAAATTGTAATTTGACAGTTTAACTGAAAAAAAACTTGTTTTCAATATTTGAAACTCCGTTTCAAAAGAAGTGTACAGAACTTTATAAGTGTGGGTGAAATAAGCAAACGCTTCAACCAACACCTTTTTGGTCTGTTCAGGCACTTGTATGACGTCAGAGTTATTGTATAATTCTCTTGTTTTGGACATGAACGTTGGATGTATAAAATCTTTGTACGCATGTATAACATGTTATTTTGTACACTTTTATGAAATTACCTAAATAAATAAACAAAAATAACAGCTCTGACTGAATTACGTCACATCGGCTTCATGAGCATCCAACGAGGCGGAGAACGAGAAAAATTAATGTGGTCACGTGACCTTTCCGGAAATACATAACAAGATGGCATCACAGGTTGGCGGAGAGCAAGGTACGGGGCTAGCATCCGCAATAAAATATCGTCAAATATGCTGTGACAGGTTCCGTAACTGTGTGGCAGATGTAGAAAATCTGACAGATTAACATTTTCTCCTAGTTTTTAATTTGAAATCGGTTTAATTGACGCAGCAACTCAAACCGGACTGTTAGCTTAGCAATATGCTCAGTGCTAGCTTGTCGTTAGCCAGCACATCAGTTGCTGATGGTTTTTTCTGATCGAGGTCCAAACCACACCGTGTTGGCAAACGAGACTAAAACGCCACACAACATTTGTTAAGTACATCAGTTAACTGTAAGTTGTGATCTGAAAAACGTCTTGAGCTAATTAATTTAGCTGAAAACCGGTTGGATGATCGAAACCTTTGCAAGTTACTTTTCCCCACAGATTCACCGGATTTTAACAGCAGATCAACACACAGACAAATAATTCAAATAAAACCAAGTCATGGAGTGAATTGTAGTAGTAGAGTCCTGGTTTCAGTGACCTGATTGAAACTTGGGTTTCAGGCTGATGTGACTCATGTCTGACACCTCCTTGTTTTCCAGGGAGCTCCAAAGATCAGATCGTGGAAGTAGGAACTTTATTGTTAACCGAGTAAGTATGGATTTGGTTGAAGATAATTTCATGTAATAAGTTACAGGTGGCTAGTTATGCCTTATCAATGAAATAATCAATAACTTGTTTTATCAGAGTACTGTAACAAAGCTTTCATTATTAGTGGACTACTAGAATAAAGATTTTTAATTGGGTATAAGGCTAACACGTTATTTGGGTGTAGGTGTTTCTAGATACTTGGATGTTCACGTTGCTTTTCCTTCTGATAAGCAAACTTAAGTTTACACATTACTTTTAAAGCCTTTTGTTGCCTACAGATAGCAATGTTAAAAACAAAAAAAAATCATATTTCCCATATCGTATTAAAAGAGATTTGATTGAATATAGCTAAAAATGACCAAGGCGGAATGAAAAATAGACTCATTTCTCTCATGACCTGATCAGATCATTTCGACTCAGGGGCTTCAAAAACCACGTTCAGGTTAACAAATTGTCTTAAAAGTTTCTCAGATTGTTGAAGACATTTAATAATAAATTCCTACTAACCTTTTAATAAATAATGTAGTCCAATGTGTGACGTATGATTGCTGTAATATGATCCAAGTGCGTGAACTTGCCTGTCCCCAGTGATCGGCGATTGTAACATAACTACTTCAGAGTTATATCAAGGTCAAGGTTTATTTATTGTCATTCACAGCTCATGTGGTACATGTGGTGGAACAAAATTGTGTACACAGGGTCCCAGTTACATCCAACAAAAGTATAAATTGTAAAAGAAAAACAGTAATAAGCTCTAAGATATGAACTAAGAAAATGCTAGTGTAAAGCAATACACCAAACCTCAGCAGCCCTTACATGAGTCTGAACACAGCTAGGGGTGCACCAATTGCAGTTTTCTGGCCCATCACGATTTCTAAAAAGCCTGACCCGTCTATTCCAATGTTGGCTGAAGCCGATTTAGTTTTACAAGCGACACAGTCCGGTGTTATAAAGTCGTAAAGCACCTTCAAATTTCCATTCTTATTTTAATGAAAAACATCCCCTTGAACAACGTCCTAGAAACAATACGAACTTGTTTTAACTGGTCATGAGGCAGTGCTCTGAAATATAAATGAAGTTCAGACAATTGTTGTTAAACTAAAAAAATCAGTAAAATTGGGGTGGGGGGGGGGGGTGTTGAGCCGTTTTTGAAGTCCACCACCATCTCCTTCATCTTCTTCACATTGATGTGGAGGTTGTTCTTCCTGCACCAGATCTCCAGGTGTTCCACCTCCAGCCTGTATCATTGTTTGTGATGCATCCCACCACCGCTGTATCATCTGCAAACTCTTAAAGATATCTTGTTCAAAAAACATGACCTATGACCTTTGGCTGTTCATCACAGGTGATTTATGGTCAATTGACTGAACATTTCATTTGTACCAGTTTATATACGAGTCGTCCTGGTACATTTTCTATTTACCTTTATTTATCCAGGTAGTCTCATTGAGTCACGAGGACTCATTTTCAAGAGAGACCCGTTTAGGAGCAGATGGTGGGGGTTAAGGCCTTGCTCAAGGGCCCAGAGTGGGACAAATGAGGGTGGAGGCAGGTGTGGGTGTTTCACCTTTCCCACCCATATTTTGATGTCACTTGGGGGAGTTGAACTGGCGACCTTTTGATCACAGGCCCACCTCTCTAACCACTGTGCCACCACTCCCTGAATTACCCGACTCATCATCGCTCCCCGTGTTTATCACAAACGCATTGTGTGTGTGTGCAAAACAATAAAACAAATGGTGACGCAACTGTCCGAGCTTTACCAACATTTACTTGGTTTAACCAGTTGTTCACCAGTTTTGCATTGAACAGTTTTTATTGCGTTTGTGTCTCTGTAGTTTCATCTACGAGCGGGTTCAGCGACACGGAGGTGGTGATGCTTTACTGACGAGAGAACAGCTGGGTGCACCGGAGCTGTGTGACCCAAACCACAAGAAGCTGGCTCAGTGTCTGCAACAGATTGGAGATGAGCTGGATGGAAACATGGAGCTACAAAGGTAGGACACCTGTCAGTCTACCTGAGCTTCAAGTTTCAACACCTAGGTATCACAAGTTCATATCTTTTTATGTTTATGTTAACGTTTCCTTAACCAATAAATTTTGTTTCCCTAGGATGATAAATGACTCCTCACTTATCCCTTCAAAGGATGTTTTTTGGAAAGTTGCATTGGAGATCTTTTCAGATGGAAAATTCAACTGGGGCCGAGTGGTCGCACTGTTTTACTTTGCCTGTCGACTCGTCATCAAAGTAAGTGAAGCACCTTTGTTACGCGCCACTTGCTGCAACATGAAATTGTTTCGCAACAATAACATTTACTCACATCTTTCCAGGCTCTTATTGTCAAAATTCCTGATATCATCAGAACTATAATCAGCTGGACGATGGACTACCTGCGGGAAAATGTGATCAACTGGATAAGAGATCAAGGTGGTTGGGTAAGCAGATAACTTACAACTGTGGTTAATGACAGCGTTGTCTTCATGAGACGAGTATTAACATGCACGTCTCTGATTTTAGGAAGGTATCCGTTCCCATTTTGGTACTCCTACATGGCAGACGGTGGGAGTTTTCCTGGCTGGTGTTCTGACCACCGTTATCGTCATACGCAAGATGTGAGAGACGTTCAGAAAGCAGAGGGAAGAAAAATGAAAAGAGCTAAAATGAAGAGAACAGGAGCAAGAAAAAAGACGACAGGGTCAACAGGAAGCTGATACGGCAGAGTGATCAAGAGGAACTCGTATTTGGAGCCCTGCTCTTCGTCTCCCACTCGAGTGACATTAGGAGTTGGACTGGAAGTGCTGTTCACTGTTGATGGAGTGAGCCGTGCATGATTACATGCACAAGTCAAAGGGAACGTGAGGATGTCAGTCATGTAAAAAAAAAAAGAAGTTTTATGTAATTTATTTTTTTATTTGGTACAAAGTCACTGCACTCTTTTCTGCCATAAAACAGAATCTTGACAAAAAAAAAGACATTGAAGAGGTTCTTGTTTCAGTTGTAGTTGTTTTTCAAATCTTCCCAGTCCGTCATCATTACGTCTGTATGCTATCAGATTTATATCCATATATATTTGAGTCATCGCTGATTGAAACCCTTTAAAATTTAATTACTGTGAACATTTGGTGATGTTTTCCAACCATTAGAGCACTTCATAAAGATGTAAAAACAGCACTTATCTACGTTAAAACTGATGCATTTTCCAACAAAGAACTTTTATTTTAGGGGATAACAAAAGTGCCGTACCAGAGTTTTGTTTACATGAACCTTAATAAAATGTCAACAGGTTAAATCAGTTTTTTTCTATAAACACAATCAATTGCTGTTTTGAGGTATTCAAGAGCCACGAGCTTCGTGTGGCTTCAGTTTTGTCATGAAGGGACAAGTGTTTCCCTTGAAATCTGCAAACGTGGAAAGCATTGCAGGTGCTGACCTCACTACACGTTCAGGACAGAAGACTGTGTTTTAAATCACTTGTGCAGCAGCATCGTTCATGCAGCAGCATCGTTCATGCAGCAGCATCGTTCATGCAGCAGCATCGTTCATGCTGCAGCATCGTTCATGCAGCAGCATCGTTCATGCAGCAGCATCGTTCATGCAGCAGCATCGTTCATGCAGCAGCATCGTTCATGCAGCAGCATCGTTCATGCTGCAGCAGGCTACACACGCCAGTGCCTTGGTGTTTTCTCAGTTAATGACCGAGTCTTTTTCATGTTCTCGACTTGTCGATGGCGTTTGTAAACCTGACGTTGATTCCAAGTGTCGAGGGTTTTTTCCGCGGTGACTTTTATGTTGTAATAAAGAAAATGTTTTAATAATTTTTGTTGCAGCGTACATGCATTATTTCCACGAGGAATACTTGTGGGTCTTATCCTTGAACAAAACTCATCAAAACAACTGAAGCCATTTAGGCTGCAATATTTTTAAATTCCACTCAATTTTGATTTTAATAGATATTTGCATTTAATTCCCACTCTGTAAATTAGCCCTTATTTATGCTAATGTTTCTTAACATGTTGTTTTCATGTCGACATTCTGTGACTATTAAAATCCAGCCAAGATTCTCACAATCCTTTTTAAATAAAATACCATTTTTTGGTACAAAGTTGGCTCCGTTACACCAACTGGAGGTCTGCGGAGCTGGGGACTCAAGTTTTAATATTTTAATTACCGGTAGCTTTTTGTTGTTTCCAGATTTAGACTATTTATCCCTGAAAGACAATTCTGTTTGACAGTTTCCACTGTAGTGAACTCGGCCTCCGGTCAAGACCTGCCTCTGAAGACCTTCATGGGACAGGAACTGTTATTTCATTGATTTGAATCCAGAAATACAAATTAGCTCATCCAGAGACTTTCTAATTGTATCCTGAACTAATCAATTGAAAGAACACTCGCTTTTTTATATTATCATTACTATTTTACAATGTCTTGATAATCAAAAGTGTGTTTAGTTCAAACCATTTTAAATGTTGAAGTGAACCACTCATTTTAAATCAACTGTGAAACAGTATTAATGATTTTTAATCCTCATTCAAAGTAGAAATCAAGTTAAATGTCTATGTTACAAAGTAATTATGCATTTTTGATCTTCTGTCTGAAATGAGAAAGGTGTGATGTCGGTCAAAAGTCGGAGACAGTCGCAAACAAGTTTATTGGAACGAACTGTCATGTTTTTAAACCTCTCAGACAGAAACAAGAGAACTGGCACCTGTAAGTCTGTCATTTCTCCAAAACATTTCTCTGTCTGTTCCTAAACATCTCCGCTGTTTTTCTGACTTGTAATGACCCTCTGACGTCACTAAAACCACACCCCTGTTGGTTCTTTCAACCAATCAGGACTTCCCAAACGTGACCGGAAGCAGAACTCTTTAAAAGTCGACACTTCCTAGTTCCAGAGAGAACAGAAGTTCCAAAAGTTCAGAACAGAGAGTTCTGCTGGAGAAGGTGAAGTCCACGGTGGTCTTTTTCTGAAAGATGACACCTGTCTGGAGTGTTGATTCAGGTCATCACGTCAAAGACCTATTCAACATCTCAGGAGTTCAGCACGTTTGCTGAAATTCCACTTAACTTAATCCTATCCTTCGGGGAAGTTTATTTTGGAAGCTGGGTCAGTCAGCCTCGTGGTCCCAAGTTGATGAGAAGCGGATATAAATCCCTGGAGATAAAAAGACTCAGCCTTGCTGGACGCCAGGAGAAGACCTCTCTGAAACCCCACCAAGGTAAAGAGTCGACGCTCGGGTACCATCTAGCTGAAATCACCGGGAAACGTGCTATCTGGTTTCGAACAAGATAACTCCCCATCTTTTCTTTATTATCTTAGTTAACCCTAAGTATCCACTTTTCCTTCTTAAACTTTACTCCATCTCTATATTTTTCTGCCAGTAAAGATAAGCTAAAGCCTGCAGACATTAATTTAAGATCTAAGGATATGTCTGTTGTTTTAAGCTGCAAGTGAGGAATCATGGCCGTATGATTTCTCATTGTAAAGCTCATTAATTAAGCTGTGTTATTGTAATCAATTATGCCAATCAATGTGTAAAATGTGTGATGTGTTTAAATCGTTTTGATAAATAAAAGACCGCACTGCTGTTGGTGGGTCAGAAATTTAAACACATCTTTGTCCACATTTAATCTTCTAGGCACGATATGACTTAGTCCAGAAAAATGAAAGAATCCGTTTAAATTAAGTATAATATTATGTACTTGAATTAGTCCAGATATTATAAAATGTAAGAGAGCACCCCTGAGCTAAATCCATCTCTCGGTCCTCTCATTACACCACGTTTACACACAAACGGTCATATACCTAAAAGCAATAAATAAAACAATATATAAAAACATTAAAAATGTGCTACAATGTATTTACAGCTTTCATCAGAAACTGGAGGAGTTGGATTTTTATTTTATAACAAACCTTGAGGCACTTTCCTCTACAGCTGTTAGCCAAAGCTTCCTAGAATACAGAGGAAACCTTTTGTCTATTTCTTGTTTAATTTATAAACGTGACGAGGGTCACAAGTGTAACAGACGTCCCTTTGTTCTGAAAACTGCTATGAACGATCAATGAAAGTCGATTTTCTAATGAGTACTTAAACATTTACATGACTCTGCTCTTACCTCACAATTTACCAACATAAATTATATGACAGGACCAAAATCATTAAATATACCAAATTTATTCATCATTAAAATATCAAACTGACGTTAAAATATCAAACTGACATTAAAAT
>NC_056512.1:45774919-45777789 GCF_014905685.2 Nematolebias whitei | reverse complement strand
ACTGACATTAAAATATCAAACTGACATTAAAATATCAAACTGACATTTAAATATCAAACTGGCATTAAAAAGACAAAACCAGAACCGCTGGCTCACTGGATAATTCAGTGTCCTTTTACAAGCTTTACAAAAAGGTGCAACAAACGACACGGTGCTATTTAACATTTAAATCTTTCACATAGAAACAAAGTTTGACGTGTTTAAATCCTTTGAGCCTGTTTTGAAATGATCTGTAACATTTTATCCAGGAACGTTTTGGGGCTTCTTATTTCCAGCGCTCCGTCTCTGACCCTCCACTTCCACCGGGGGCAGAAGTCTGGAGCAGGAGCACAGTGGAGCTCCAGACCGGACTCGAGCACCTCCTCATCGTGAGCGACCTGCCGGCCCTGCAGCGTCTCCAGAGTGAACACCCGCTCAGAGATCTAGAAAAGAGACACCCGTTGCTCCTCCTTCACTAAAGCTCAGAACAAGAAGGAACTGCTTTCTTAAACACGAACGTGTGACGCAGCTCGTACCTGATCGCTGATCCCAGTGGCGATGTGGCCAACCGCCACTCGACGCTTCTCTCTGATCCGAATGCTTCTCCTGCTGAAGTTCCTGATGCAGACGTCCACCCCTGTCCCAACAGCAGAACATTTACTGCTGTTTTGTGTAATGAAAGTTTGCAGAAATTGGAGGAAAAGAGATGTTATCTCACCTTCAAAACACCAAGGGGGTGGAACTGGTGTGTGACCCAGCAAATCCACACCTAAGGTCTGAACATCTGGTTGACTGCTGTAGGAGAAGAAGCCAGAGCTGAAGTCATCTCCTGGGCTCAGGGACCAGCGACCAGAGTCCTTGGAAAGACAAGAGCCGGTCAGTCAAAACACGAAATATTAAAAGTTAGAAATAAGCTTCTTTATTTAAAAAATGTGGTGAATTAGTAAAAACTTAGCATAGCGTAGATAAGTAACATGTTCGTGACTATTAAAAGTTAAAAATAAGCTTCTTTATTTAAAAAATGTGGTGAATTAGTAAAAACTTAGCATAGCTTAGATAAGGAACATGTTCGTGACTGTTAAAAGTTAAAAATAAGCTTCTTTATTTAAAAAATGTGGTGAATTAGTAAAAACTTAGCATAGCGTAGATACGTAACATGTTCGTGACTATTAAAAGTTAGAAATAAGCTTCTTTATTTAAAAATGTGGTGAATTAGTAAAAACTTAGCATAGCGTAGATAAGGAACATGTTCGTGACTGTTAAAAGTTAAAAATAAGCTTCTTTATTTAAAAAATGTGGTGAATTAGTAAAAACTTAGCATAGCGTAGATACGTAACATGTTCGTGACTGTTAAAAGTTAGAAATAAGCTTCTTTATTTAAAAAATGTGGTGAATTAGTAAAAACTTAGCATAGCGTAGATAAGTAACATGTTCGTGACTATTAAAAGTTAGAAATAAGCTTCTTTATTTAAAAATGTGGTGAATTAGTAAAAACTTAGCATAGCGTAGATAAGTAACATGTTCGTGACTATTAAAAGTTAGAAATAAGCTTCTTTATTTAAAAATGTGGTGAATTAGCAAAAACTTAGCATAGCGTAGATAAGGAACATGTTCGTGACTGTTAAAAGTTAAAAATAAGCTTCTTTATTTAAAAATGTGGTGAATTAGTAAAAACTTGGCATAGCGTAGATACGTAACATGTTCGTGACTGTTAAAAGTTAAAAATAAGCTTCTTTATTTAAAAATGTGGTGAATTAGTAAAAACTTAGCATAGCGTAGATAAGTAACATGTTCGTGACTGTTAAAAGTTAAAAATAAGCTTCTTTATTTAAAAATGTGGTGAATTAGTAAAAACTTAGCATAGCGTAGATACGTAACATGTTCGTGACTGTTAAAAGTTAAAAATAAGCTTCTTTATTTAAAAATGTGGTGAATTAGTAAAAACTTGGCATAGCTTAGATAAGTAACATGTTCGTGACTGTTAAAAGTTAAAAGTTGGGATGTGTAAGATAGAAATGTGTGACTGTGTGTGCTTTGGGTCACCTTCTTCTCCCTGGGCCCCCAGTTGGAAGGATCACTGTTGATACAAGACAGGAGCTGCTCCTGCTCCTCAGCAGAATGAAGCTGAGACAGGCTGCTCAGGTAGAAGTCTGCAAACAAACATGAACACTATGAGCACAGTTTATGCACATGCAACCCGCGACAATGACTAAATGGTTTCCACTAACGTCACCTCGCTCCAGTTTACGAAGCTCAAGCTCCGGCACGGTGGTGATCTTGTTGCTCCACTGCTGAGCTGGCTCAGAGAGCAGCGCTTGTGGACCAGAAGGCAGTTTCTGCGTCTTTAATCCTGCTGCGATCACCTTGTCAGCAGGCTCCAGGTGGTCCTGGTTGTGGTCCACGTCACTGCGCTGCGAGGAGTCGGGCAGTTTGGTGACGACACGCAGAGGCTCGGTGTAGGGGCCTTTCACTGGACTGCACAGTCCTCCAACTGCAGCTCCAAAAAGAAACACGACGTTCACTTGAACTTTTCCTGTTCCAGTCTGCAGACTGGACTCAATCTGAGACGAGCACCATGTGAACGTCAATACAACGATAAAGTGCCCCAGTAGATTGTTGAACGCTCTAATCTTGCTGCTAAAGCTGCTCTCATTGATCCACGCCAATAACAAACACTATTGATTTTACAGGTTGGTAACTGTTAACGTTGTTCTAAAACATACATTTGTGTTTAGTCCAGGTGAAGCAAATCACCTGGTTACATTTCAATGAAGTGAATCACTCCTGGAGCCGAGACTCACGGGGGGAGGAGCTTCTTCCACTAATATACAGACCAGGGCTGTTACAGCTCAGGGGCCACAGTTTCTGAACATCAACAGCTCAGGGGCCAC
>NC_056512.1:45770898-45774909 GCF_014905685.2 Nematolebias whitei | reverse complement strand
TTTCTGAACACCAACAGCTCAGGGGCCACAGATTCTGAACGCCAACAGCTCAGGGGCCAGTTTCTGAACATCAACAGCTCGGGGGCCACAGTTTCTGAACGCCAACAGCTCAGGGGCCACAGTTTCTGAACGCCAACAGCTCAGGGGCCACAGATTCTGAACGCCAACAGCTCAGGGGCCACAGTTTCTGAACGCCAACAGCTCGGGGGCCGGACATCCAAAGATCAAAGTCTTTATGTAAATAAACCAAAGTTTACAATGATCTGTTACTTTTTTAAATTTGTTTATTTTATTGCATTGAATCATAAATGCAATAAACAGAACCCAAACCCAGAGCTGCCCCCCCCCCCCAATACCGTATTTTCCGCCCTATGAGTCTCATCAATCCATATTTGTCTAATAAAGTAGAAAATCCATAAATCCATAAATATGTCGCATCCATTATGTATCACCACTGACAACCCAGTGTTGTGCCAAAATTTGATTGGCTGCCAAATGGCGGCCGTAGGAGCGTGCACGGGAGGACTTAACAAGAATTTAACTAGATTAACACTTAAAAATAATTATTTATTTGCTCAAAATTATAGTAAAGGTGTGTCTCCGTGTAACTTGTACTTAATAAATGCACTTTAAAGGTCAAATCAGCTGCATTTCTCCGGGGCGGTGCAGTGAAATGAAGCTGATTTGACGGTTGCTCCAAGCAGCGAGCAGAATGAAGGCAACAGCTTATGGCAGGCCGATTGTGTCAGTAATAGCTGGTGAAGATTCTCAGTCATCCAGGACATGGTCAATTCAAAAAAGTTCAAGACAAAAACTATAAAGTATAATAAATAAAGTCCAGTTGTTTTGTCTTGAAGTTTTTTTGAATTTGTCATTATAGTCACGTTTACCTATTACATGATACAACGGCATGCCTTACAACTCTGGTGCCATCTAGCGGCTGAAAAAATGGCAGTGTTTCATTTTTTCAGTCAGAATGAATGAGAACGTCATATCTCAGCCACAAAAAATATCGATTTATAAATATGGAAAATACCATAAATACGTCGCTTCAGCCTACAAGTCGCAGGGCATGTAAATTATGCAAAAAAACTGTGACTTATAGGGCAAAAAGTATGGTATATATATATTTATTAATTTTTTATGAAGTGGGCCCGATCGTCACCCACAGGCCAGAAGTGGCCCACGGGCCACCAGTTGAATAGCCCTGATATGGACTGTACGAGAGAGAAATTCATGTTTTATTTCACCTTCTTTCAGAGCTCTGTCCGTTTTGTCTTTGAGTTGAGTCACTGCTGATCTCTTAACTGGATCCTTCTGGAATCCAGCGTTTAAAACCTCAGCTGTTAACGGGCTGCAGTCAGGTGGGATCTCTCTGAGAGGAGGGGGGTCGTTTGCAATCTGTAACCATCGGAACAGGAGGATTTAGTGGTTTGTGCTGTTCTAAGCTGAGGATCAAATACACTCGGTGAAACAACACATGCATGCGTCGCAGTGCACCTTCAGGTAGAGGATGCAGGTGTAGTATCTCGTCCATGGTTGACACCCATTGAGCATGTGCAGTAACATACAGCAGCTGCTCCACACATCTGCTTTGGCCCCGCGGGGTTCCCCTTTTACGATCTCAGGGGCCATGTGTGTCTCTGTGCCCTTTAGATCTGATACGAATCACATTTGTCAATGAAGCACATGCAGGTGAATAAATGAAGCATCACGTAGAGGAGAACCCACCTTTGGACCCACCGAGGCTCTGCCCCTGGTTATCGAGTTTCTCTGCGTGTCCAAAGTCACACAGGAAGGTGTCCCCCCCGTCCTCTGAGAGCAGCACGTTGTCAGCTGTAAGGAGCAGAGCCGTTACTGCGCGGCCTCATTGTTAGAGCTGAAGTTGGAGCAGGAGATAATTAAGAACAGGCCGCTGCGTGGACAAACAGTCCACAAAACAAAGAGCTGTTCAAGAGGGAAACATGAGTTCAGTTTGGGACAGCAAACATTTTCATCTGGACTAAATAACGAACAAGAGAGTTTGCACGGCGCTGCGATCAGCAGGGGGCGCTTCAGTTTTAAACAAAAGCATGTCTGTCTGCACGCTGGCCCATTTTTACTCCTTCCTTTATTGTGGGTCCATTTTTCAGTTTCCTCTTTTTGTTATACTTCCACCTTCTTCTCATTTCAGCACTTTTTCTTCTAGCTCGCCTTGCTGTCTACACTTTGTCATGGCCGGCGACTTCCTGCTCCTCTCCCATCCCCCCATCTTTTACGTTCTCCCTTTTCTTTCTTGTGCGCCTGCGCCGTCTCTGGACTGCAGCGGTGAGTCACGCTGTGGGAAATTCCCAGTCCCTCAGCTGTAATCTGGTTTCACAAAGCTCACAGGTGTCTCATGATCAAATCTAAACCGTCTCCATGACACTCGCATAAAACACTCCTGAAAGAAAACCAGCTCTCCTACTCTTTGTTTATTCTGGTTTCCACTGGAAACCACACGAGTCACCTGACAACTATCTGCTTGACTACAACTTGGAAATTAAGTTTTTGGACTGATCCTTGGAATTTATTCTAAATATTGGCACTTCCTGCATAAAATCATCGTTTCACACATTTCTAGTGAAAAAACCGTCTCTCCTGCTGCACATCCTGAAAAACATGTTTTCATACACTCAGATAAGATTAAACTACTTTTCTTCTACGCACGTCTTCATTCTCAAACATTAACACCTTCATTAGATCAAAAAGCATTAAAAACAGCATCATCTGCATCTTTAAATTTAACAATTAAAGACATGCATTCCTCAAAATAATGCATATTCCTTCTTTCATGCCAGAATTTTAAACTACCGTATTTTCCGGATTATAAAGTGCATTAAGTGCAACAAAACAGTCAGATAAGTCAAACTTTATTCAACTTGTTCAGTTGTACCAAATAAAATCAGTTTGAGGTCAGTAAGCACAACCAGAATTATTCATAAGAAGTGCCGATTATAAGGCGAACTGTTGAATTTTGAGAAAATTAAAGGATTTTAAGTGTTCCTTATAGTCCGAAAAATATGGTAATATCTTTTGATGAGAAGGAACCAAGTTAAAGCTGTTTTGGTCAAACTTTGTAAATGTCATGTAAAACCTCATGTACAAGATCTGGCAACACTCACGAGTATGTGTTGAAGAAGACTCGGCTACTACCACACCAACAAATATCTGTAGAATGCACTAGCTGCAGAGGCCATCTTGAATTTGGATTCCTTTAAAGCTCAGTCAGTTCTAGACGTGCTTTCATTAAACCTAGAACTGATCAACTCTACAGACAAATGAGCACGTGGGCGTCAAACTTTACTGCCTCTCTCTGGCAGCAGACAATAATAACTCATACCAGACTTGAAAACTAACACACTGTTTGAAAAGAATACGTTTTTCTTTAACATACCTTTAATATCTAAATGCGCCACGTGTTTCTTCCCCAAGTATTCCAGCGCTGTTAGAACTTGAGAGAAGTAGTGCAGACTCAAATCTTCTGGCAGTCGGCCGCGCTGCGCTATCAGCTGACCCAAAGAGCCTGGACAGATTATTAAACAGATTTACTGCTTCTCCTCACACACACGGTCCTTCTTAGTGATTCCAACAAAGAAGCCAAAGCTCGAGTTAAAAAGTTCAAGATGGACCAGGGGTCTGCAGCCTCTACCATCAGAACATCATCTCTGCCCTCAACGGTCTGGAGCCACAGAGATCCGGTTCAAGTGTGCTGGTCCGAGCAGACTCAGGCCTGGGAGGGAGGGAGGGAGGGAGGGAGGGAGGAAGGAAGGGAGGGAGGGAGGGAGGGAGGGAGGGAGGGAGGAAGGGAGGAAGGGAGGGAGGAAGGGAGGAAGGGAGGAAGGAAGGAAGGAAGGGAGGGAGGGAGGGAGGAAGGAAGGGAGGAAGGAAGGAAGGAAGGAAGGAAGGAAGGAAGGAAGGAAGGAAGGGAGGGAGGAAGGAAGGAAGGGAGGAAGGGAGGGAGGAAGGAAGGGAGGAAGGGAGGAAGGAAGG
>NC_056512.1:45766811-45770498 GCF_014905685.2 Nematolebias whitei | reverse complement strand
AGGAAGGAAGGAAGGAAGGAAGGAAGGAAGGAAGGAAGGGAGGAAGGGAGGGAGGGAGGGAGGGAGGGGGGGAGGCTTATTTACCATATTTCTGCTCCATCAAAAGGAGCACATAAGGTCCATTTCGTATTACTCCAAAGAGTTCCACCACTCGAGGAGATCTGAGGGTACTCCACGCACCCACCTCCTCACTGCTGAACCTCTTCAGGGCAATCTGCAACAACACATTGCAAACATCAAAATAAGACTTCACACAGCTTATCTTAATCTTAATATCTTAATCAGACGGTGGGAAGAAGCAAAAGGTTCTCGTGCTCGTTCACCTTTTTGACTGCATACTTGTATCCTGTGTTGAGATCTTGAGCACCGTATACTTCACCGTAGGAACCTTGTTTGATGAAAGTGGACAAGATGAATTCTCTCCCTTCTTTGTACTCAGAGTCCATGAGCTGTATGTTCTTTATGAAACATAAAGAAACGGGTCAGTCCAAATGAAACGCCTTATGTGGGGAACATCGCCAACAGAAACGAGAGCAAGCAAGAGAAGAACGTACTTCATTGTAAAAAATGATTCCTTCATTGTTCCCTGAATCTTCACAGGAGAGCTCATCTTCACTTTCACTCATATCTCTTTCCACATCCTTGAAGAAGGGCCCTGCGTAGCAGCGGTCCCCCTGACTGACACTGCCCCTGAGACCAGCAAGGGCCAGGGAACAGTCTCCCAGTCTGCTGAGGGAGTCAGAGCTTGTGTCCTGCTCGTACGACTGGAAGGTGGAGAGGGGGCACAGGGCCGGGCCGGGCCAGTTCAGAGGCGAGCAGCTGGGACTGGTGTCGTAGACCGACGTGGAGTAGAAAGGATGTCCTCGATCCTGCTCGACCAGGCTTTCAATGCTGCCGCAGCAGGACGAGCTGAGGTCGCTCCCTCCGAGAGACGACTCCTCCTGCGGAACAAAAAGTAACAATCGATCCAACAAAAGTACGTTTGCGTTCTTCAGGACTGAACGTTGAAGGACACGGCACGCAGGCTTTTTAAATCGTGTTCCACTTCCACAACTCAGGAAGGCAAGTATTTGCAAAGGCCATGCTGGAAGGCAGTGCTTTACCTTCTAAAAGAACATGTAAGTACGTTATCATCTATTTCATCAAATGGTTCTCAGAGACAAAGGTTTGTGTATAAAGAAAAACACAATTGTGAATACAATCCTTCTAAATGATGGTTTCATCCCCACAGGAACAGCCGTGTCCTGATCCTACACTAAAAAATACAACTTTCTAAATCTGAATCAGAATAAACTTTATCATCGTTGTACCGAGATACAGTGAGAATGATGCTGTGCTGCACAGAGGATACTTCAATCATACTCACATTTACAAATAAGATCTTATTTAGTCACGTCTCCATTACATTCTGTTACTTCTGATTTAATTTATTCACATCCTTCTAAAAAAGGAGAAAGTTGCTTAACTAGTTCAAGCAGAACTGGGAACTTGTGAGCTGAAGCCATGCATTTTAAGCCAGTCGTGTGTTTCGACTGGTTTATTTTGTTGGAACAGCATGAAGTTGCGTACCTGCCTGTTTATTCGTACAACTGTATTTATTCCACTGAGGTCCTTGTTGACTCTAAATATGATCTGAAGTGAACGTTTGAGCTACAAGAAACAGTTCTCACCTGGATCAGGTTGACAGAACTCCCACTCTCCTGTTCGGGGACTCCAGACGGCGTTCGGTGTCTCTGCCGCTGCGTCTCCTTCTTCTTCTCCTGCTTTTTCTTCCCCGTGCTCTTTTGTTTCCTCCGGTTCTTCCTTCTCTGCGTGTGACTGACTGACCGGCTGCTCGGCTCATGGACGGAGGCCGTGGTCGGGCACGCCACATTGTTGTGCTCCGAGGAATGACTGGAGAAATAAACATGAAAGATATGTATATTGTTCAGAGGCTCAAAGAAGACAATTTAAATTTGGGGAGTGTTGGATCAATGTCATACCTGCTGGTGAAGCAATTTGGGGAGGGAACAAAAGAGCGTTTAAAGCAAGACGGACTAAACTCCTGAGAGTCCTGGGTTTCACCTAAACAAGAAAATCAGACGCCAAGCTCAGTCTAGACACGTTTTTATGTCAAACTAATAAAAATAAGTGAAGATATTTACATTCAGCCTGAGCGATGATGGTTGAGGTCTTTACTGGTGATTCTCCCACTTGTTCCGCAGTTCCCCGTGTAATGAGTTTAGTAAAAAGGGGAAACACTCCCCACTCTGGGACAGAAAGGGAGCATGTCTTGGTGTCCTTCCCCTCCTCTTCCTCCTCTTCTATGTCCTGCTCTGTGCTGGAGCAGGACGGGTATGACCCCTTCAGCTCGGCTTTGGGTAGGCCGGAAAATGGCTCTGTTGAGTTGAAAAACCTCTGCCTCACCGCCATTTCATCTGAGGGATCTGCAAGTAAAGAATATCAAGTTAAGGTCTTTCTTTTATGCCTCGTCCGGAGGTCTGGACCCTGCGGCTCTGGGGCCACATGTGGCTCCGTGGTCCCTCTGCAGCGGCTCTTTCAGGCTTTGACCAAAACTGAAATAAAACTGAATTTATTTCAATTATTACCGACAATGGAAATGGCTAGTTTCAGCACACATGTTCAAATATGTGAAGAATAGTACAACTGCAAGGCGTAAAACATCTGGACCACATCCTGCTAGCAGTTTGTTAGCCACTTAAAAGTCACTTCCAGTCTCCCAGCGTGGTCCTTCTCTCAAAACCACCACCGTGATTCCTAATATCTTTACAACAAGTCGCTGCAGGAAGGCGGTGAGTGACTTTAAGAAGACTAAAACACACAAGAACAAAGTCCAAGTAAACAAAATTATTTATTTTTCTTTAAAAATGTAACTGGATATCCAACAAACTAATTTTATACCGTCTTTAACTTTATGCTTTAAGTAGAATACTTAATTCTTCAACAATTAAGAGAACTCACGTCGGTCTGCAGAGTTCAGTGTTTTAACTTTTTATAAAATTAAAAATTATATAGTTTTTCTTTCTTTACATGAATCTGGTCTTTTCTTTTGCATTAAAATGTAAAAATATAAATTAATGCAATAACAGTTAGACATTTTTCATCTTATAATATCACCCCCACTGGACAGAAAAGCCATGTCCAACAAGTTGTAGTGCCCATGGGCCACCAGTTGACCAGTTGTTGCAGGCGCTGTGGCTCCGGACTCAGAATTAAGAAGCAAAGTGGCACAAATGGCTCTTTTTGTTGCAAAGCTTGCAGACCCCTGGCCTTTCTGGCACATTTGTGCATGTGTGGACATTTTTGTGACAAGTTGTGTTGATCGTAATTAGGAAATGTTTTGAATGTGACCACAGGCGTTGCCTGTTTTTATTCGAAGACGCAATAAAAGTTGCCTTTTTGTTTTGCAGCCCAGATTCTGACACAGACATGATCTGAAAACCTGAACAAATGATGCGCGCTCTCGTTTCACAAAGAAGTTCACTATATGAAAGACTCAAATAACATCAGTACATTTATTAATTCAATGACTAGTTTAAATCTGTTGTGTAAATCAAGTGGACTTTACTTGAAAGTGGACCGCACCCACGCGCCGAGTCTAACTTTGATATAAATTAACTTTGATATAAATTAACTTTGTTATAAATTAACTTTGATATAAATTAACTTTGATATAAATTAACTTTG
>NC_056512.1:45758004-45766801 GCF_014905685.2 Nematolebias whitei | reverse complement strand
TATAAATTAACTTTGATATAAATTAACTTTGTTATAAATTAACTTTGATATATATATAGCAGAGTAGTAGCTGGCAGTTGTCCACAACACATGCACTAAGTGCTAACATACAAAACATTGCAGATCACATGACACTGCACGTTATTCGCAACGTGTAACCAAAATGGCTACAACTCTGTTATTTTTCCACATGAAATCACCTTAGTTAAAATTCCTGGATGAGAAATGGTGGACAATGTGCATTCCTTTAAACAATGTTAGGCGTTCAGTTACAATTTAGTTTATTCCCCAATACAGAAATTCTGACCTCCGTGACTAAATAGTCCTGCATCATTTCTACACAGTCATACAGCTGCTGCTAATGACCTTTACAAATGTTGCATTAAATAAAAAATATAGGTTGCAACAGAAACAAATACATATCTTCTGCTAATGTTAAGAGCGATCTAAAGAGAAAACATAATGACCAACAGCCCAGACACACACTGCATATCTTTTAAGTTGGTTTTGGTTATTTCATTTGGTTGTTCCATTGGTTATGTAACTCATAGGGGCGGCTGTGGCCGAGTGGTTCGAGCAGTCGTCCTTCAATGCAAGAGTTGGGGGTTCAAATCCACCAGCAGTCACATGCCGAAGTGTCCCAGGGCAAGACCCTGAACCCCTCGTTGCCTCTGATGCGTGTCCCATCGGTGCATGAATGTGATGAAGCTCTGATCAGTCTCTTTAGAATGATTTGTTCAGTCAGATTTTTATAGAGATCTAGTATAGAGCTGCATGAATGGGTACATGAGGCACAGATTGTTGTAGAGAGCTTTGAGTGTCTTGATCCGATAGAAAGGTGAAATATAAGTACAGTCCATTTACCATTTAATATTTTTCAGTTATTTCATCTGAGTTGTATTTTGTGATACTATCTGCCCAAAAAGTACATTTTTATTTTCTGAAACTGCTACAATAAACAGGAAGACACCAAACCTGACTTAAAATACTGTCACATAGCAACATGGACACGTATTAGTCCAGAGGGGGGCAACATTTTTTCAAAATGGCCATATCAAAACATTTATAGCAGCCAAAAGGCTACATGGAGAACTGGAAACAAAAAATGATCACATAATCCATAAGATCTTTTTAGGCTATTTCTTGTAGCATATTTAGCATACTTTATTAAACAAGTCTTTCCAGTATTCCTTCAGGAATATAAGACATGTTCTGTAAAGTGACTCTCGTGACGATATATTATTCACACTAGTTTAACGTGTTGGCAGAAATATGCAAAACAAACATGTTTCTAAGTCTTTAACGTTCAGTCTAGTTCTGGAAACACAATGACTTAAACATGTTTTTTAAAAGTTTTGCGTAAGGGGTTTATACGTCTTGCTGAAGTTTTTTTAATCAATCTGTTTTTAAACGTAGGTTGTTTTCTTTTGAACTGAGGGCACTGGGGACCTGATGGAGATTGTTCAAGGGCCACTGTTGGCCCTCGGGCCTTAGGTTGCCCACGTGTGTATTAGTCGAACAGCCTTTACTGCACTAACTGAGGGCCTGTTTGAAGGCCAACACTTCAGCCTGTGCCATGCAAGTCAGCACTTGATTACCAAACTGAAGCGAAACGTTCACGTTTGCAGTGGGCAGACGAGACAGGAAAGTGAAGCCCGGACATGTTTTGACAGTTGCAACTGTTTCATTAAAAGCAAGCGCTCCGTTCCAGTTAGAGGAAGTACTTTAGGTGAGGCACAGCTGGACTGAATTACCAATAACGATTTGCGTGACTGTGTCCAGTACAGCATGTATGACTGTAAAACTAATACATTTACACGTACTGGTTTTAGTCTTAGCAGAGCTGAAAAGCAGAGTTGCCGTCCATTGCGTCAGCACTTCTCTTGATCACAACCTCTCTCACACACACCACTGAAATCTTGACTAAAGCAATCACATAGCTGCTTCAAATGTTTCATTCTGCCTTTTTACAAACTAAATGTCTATTTCAATTCATCACCACAGTCAAAAATACTGTATGACTTGAAACAAAATGTGTTTAAATGTGAAATATTACCTTTTTTCTGTCGACTTCATGCACTAATATGCGATTTAACTGTTACTTCCGCATCACAACGCTGCACCACCACTCCCTGACAAATTTACGTGGAAGGGAAGTCGAAAAAAAAACCTGCAATAAACAAAACCACAAAAACAAGTGTGTGTGTGCATGAGCTGGCACTAAACATACTCTAACCGTCGAGTCTGGACTGCTATCACATGTGAATGTGCAGAATAGCCTCATGTAGGTTAACTAGGTGCTCGGTGTCCTCCTCGCCCTGCAGGATGTTCAGGAACAGCTCAGCTCAGCTTGATGCTGGCTGGTGGCCATGGGAGGAGGAGCGTGCCGACAGAGACTTATGGGAAACGCTTGTACACTTCCCCACAGTCCCCCTCCTCCTGCTCCCTGCCTCAGATCTGGGTTGCTTACGCTTCATTAAAGCTGCTGCAACAGAAAACAACGCGTTTGATTGTGGTTCTAATGGTCAGCTGTGAAGTACAAGCACAGGAGGCCTCCCAGTGCCCAACAGACGTTTGGTTGGAATAAATCATTAACTTGAACTTACTTGAACTAGGTGCAGTGTTCATTTTTAATCTAAACCAATAAGCTGTTTGGCATTTTTATGTGATACTGCCCTACATGCATGCTTATGAACTGGGTCAAGGTTGTGACCTCTATAAACACCTTCAATGTGAAGATGTTTGTGACCTTTCACGAGTCCTACGCTCGTCCCCCTAAAGACACGAGCTGCTCGTACTGTAAAGGTCTGTCACGCTTCAAGTGAAGCCATAAAACACTTCACATGTCTCGGCACTAACAGCCACAACTTGTCTTTCTATTGTTAAAACTAAACTACAAAAAGGTCTGACATGATAAGTATTTTCTTGTGGAAGATATTGGTAACATCTGAATTTAGAGCACGAGCTGTCTTCTTTATCGATCTGAAACAATCTCACTTTCTTTTCGTTGAAGCACCAAAACATGTTACTCAATTCAAAACCACCGCTGAACGCAGGAAATCCAGAATAATGCCGCCCTAGAAGCCCTGCAGCGCTTCAAGGACTAAATGCTAAAGGCAAGTTGCAAGATGCACCTGCACTGATACGGAACAATGTCTTCAAATATATTTTTAAAGACCAGGAATTCTTTGAAGGAATGAATATCGCCCATTCATGCAAGACTTTTAAACTTAAATCGTCTTTTGGTGAAAATGGAAAGTTGTAGCCATTTTGGTCAAGCCCAACAAAGTTAAGTCAGGTTTCCAAAGGACTTCATCAGTCCGAGGAGCCACAACAAACTCAGTCCCACAAGTAGCACACTCCCACAGTGGGACTCCTCAGAGGAGTCGACGGGGGAGAGGGCGGGCTCTAGAAACCATCTTATCACCAGCAAACTGGTTGGTTGTGGGACTGAGTTTGTTGTGGCTCCTCGGACTGATGAAGTCCTTTGGATGAAGGACAAAATGGCTCAACAAAAAAAGAAAAAAGAAACCATCCAGATGACCTGACTTATCTTTGTTGGATTTTCTTTACCTGGATTATTGATCATGGACTTTGATGTTTTGGTGAAAACTTGTAAATGATGTTATGCACAATCTCAAGTTCTTTATTGCCATTCGCATCACATGTGGTACATGAGGTGGAACGAAATCGTGCACTCAGGTGTACTTGTGTGACATTGTGAGATCTTGTGTAATAGTTAGCACATGAACTGTGTGTCTAAGATGACTCTCAGTTACTACCACACAGAATTTAGCTCAAGATATATAGAAACGTGGCTGAGCTGTGGTGGCCAGCTTGAACTGGGTTGACTAGAAAAGTTCACCAGTTACAGATTTACAACCAGTGGCTACTTCTGAGTTTCATTAAACTCTGCCCACTGATTCATGAGATATTTTGCTAACAAACAAAGAAATGAACACACACAAGTTTCTATCCTTATTAACACATCGCAACGACTCCCGTTAATCCCCGTACCCTAATTCTGACCATAATCCGTACATTCTTAACACTAATCTAAGCTCAATTTACACATTTTCCTTAAACTTATCCATCTAACCCATAACTGACTTTCCACTGTATCAGGACCAGCTTTGGGCCTTGTATGGCCTACTGGTCCTGACAAGTCACATGATTATATCAGAATAGATGATAAAAATTGAACACAGAACAAGTATACGTATGCACGGACACAAATATAATCACCATGCGATAATAAGTATATATATTTGATGTGTGTACTGTCTGAGTATACACACATCAAGAGTAACGATTTGTCATAAGAAAACACACACCAAGTAAATTAATCAATCATAACTTTGTGAGCAAACACTTTTTATATTTGACCTTTGTCCTCGTTGCTTTATTTCACTACAGCTTTTCATTTCCAGTTCTTATTCACCTTTCTGTATTTTACTTCCTCAGTCTGTTTTCAATTTCCCATTGCCTTTATGTATTATATTGTATATCGGATAACAGATGCCAGTGTTTACTCAGCAATCGTGTTTGTAGGACAGCGCCTCTAATCATTAGTACACGGAGCCCTGCAGGAGAAGGAAGTTATGCAGTTTTGTATACTCAGAAAACATCTTGTATATACTTCCTGATTTCAACATTTAAAACTTCCACAAAAGTTCAAATGAAAAGGAAGCACTGTCAGAACGTATGCATTCAAAGATGTCATGTGATGTTCTGCTAATGCAAACAAGTACTTTATATTTTAGCAGTAAACTTGGAAACAAAACCTAAGAGGAAAAATAAATCAAAAAAAGTTTGGAAAATAATAGTGCCAGCTGAAGCTAGTAGCTCTCTCTTGTAACATTTTACAGATTTTAAGAAACAGCAAAAACTATTTGGTATAAGAAAATTATTATATTAAATTATATATGTATAAAGCAAAAAGAAAGAAAGAAAACAATTTGGAGATAAACTGGAAAAAAACGAATAAAATGCAAAATGATTTACATAATGACAGTTATTACTGTGTAATTTAAACAACACAATGAGTGCAAACATGCATATTACTTAAAATAAATATTTCAAAATATACACCATAATAAACAAGTTCCAAACTGGGAATGTTATGGTTTGATTAATGCACTCTTAGTTGTTTAATGTCTTTAAAACAGTCAAATCTTTATTTTGTGCTGCCTAAGGCTGTGTACATTTACTTTATTTGTTCTTTTAGCATTCTTACCAAACTCAATTGAAGTTCTTGCTTTTTTTAAACATGAAAACATGAAATGTTGAAAGTTTCAGCTCAGGCAGCAGGACAGCTGTTTTACTGCAACATCTGTCTTAAAGAAACGTGAGGAGTTGAAGCTACAAGTGAAAGTGGCTGAAGGTTTTCAGTGACGTCACGAAACGTTTCAGCTGCTGCTGCAAACTCGAGCAGCTGAAACGTGTTCAGCGATTGTTCTGCCACAAACATCTGCCACAAACATCTGCCACAAACATCTGCCACAAACATCTCAACTTCCTCCATCCGCGCCATTACACTGCGCGCGAGCGGTTTTACTCTCGACGAAGATTGAAACGTTCAAAAGTTCAAAATGTTTCCCCGGAAGTCACGATGCGACAACAAGATGGTGTAAGGACAAGCCTGACTGAATTAATTCAGATAATTACTGATAACACTTCCACTCACCGTCTCTCACGTTAGGCGTCGGCCGCGGGCAGCCTTCACGGAACCTGTCTGCCGGAAACGGGTTTTGGTGTCTTTTCAAATTAAATTTAATAAATAAGAAACAATAGCATTTTTTGTTCCTTTTGAACAAGCATGACAGCGTAAATATAAAAAGTAATCTAAAAAATATGTATTTTTAAAGTATGGCTAAAGGAATATGTTTACATGCGCTTGTAAGCAATTCGTGTGCTTTTATTTTGAAAGTAAATCCCAGTAACGTTTTGTCGGTGCATTCTTTTGATCTGAGTTGGAAAAAAATGGATGAAAGAAAAACAATTAAAAAATCAATTAAACAATGAGAACTGGCACTAACTAGAACTAAAGCGATGTAATAAATAGCATAAAAGAACATATGTTGTCCAGTTTTATCTAAAAAATCTATTAGCAGAAAAAAGTTTTTATTTTCTTCTTCTTTCTCTTTTATTATTATCATCATTATTATTATTATTGTTATTGTTATTGTTGTTGTTGTTTGTGTTGTAAGAAAATATTCATTGATTGCATACAAAAAATATTTTCCAAAATGATTATATGTCACTGATATTTTTAATTACACATTTTAATGTTTTGTAATTATTTCCCCACTATATACAGTTTGATGAGAGACTGCACACGTTAGGGTGAATTTAGATTTGCTGTGGATCATTCCTGTATAGATGGGGTGGAGGCAAATATAAATATTATGGATGCCCCCATTGTTATTATTATCATTATTATTATTATTTGCTGTCAAGGAGCTGTGTCACAAATACAGTATTATTAGAAAAATAATTAATCAACTATTAGAAAACCATGCACAGATATAATTCAAAACGACAAGTGTCAGTAGATTAATCAACCTGTCAAATGGCAAAAAAAATAAATATTTCAGAGCCCTTTGCTCTTTAGACAATTTGTCTGTTGACATTTATCAACTAATACCAGGAAAAACTGGTTGGTCTGTAACTGGACCAATATCCTGTACATTTTGTTATTTCCCTGAAAAATATCAAATACAGATGTACTGAATGCAAGTCACAAAGGAAGTTGTATGCCCTGCTTTTGTGGCACCATGTTTTCAGTTATAAAACCTCCTAAACAAAGCCCAGCTCCCACAATATGTATATATATATATATATATATATATATATATATATATATATATATAATATATGTTTAGATTAAAAATGAGCTAAGACGTTTTCACACAATTTTACAAACACTCTGCAGTCCACTGTCTTACTGCCTGCTCAACTGATAAGAAAAAAAGTCCAAAAACAGTTTAATGTTAAGACATGTTTTGTTTTGTTTTAATCTCCAGCTCAGTTTTTGCAAACTGAATTAACCAGCACTGCCACGCTGCAAGAGTTCGAGTGACATTGATGATAATTTGCCTTTTAAAATATTTTTTTAGAATCCACCACCTCTGATTTTCTTGTATTATTAGTATTACTAGTATTATTTTCTTGTTTAATCATGTTTTCTACAGCTCTGTATTTATTCCACTCACATTATTTCTTTTTTTTACAGCAAGGTGACATTGTATTCTCCACAAATGTCAAACATTTTTATCTGTATTGACATGGATTAAGCACAAGATGGAGCTATGACTTTTACTTTTAAAGGTCTGCTGTACCATTTTATTTTACACTGTGCTTGTTGTGCAGTAATTCTTAATCAGTTATATATTGGAATATATTACATTCATTTCAAGTCACTCAGTTTAGCATAAAATTCTTTGTAGGCTACGTCTAAATTGCACTTTTTAAAATTAAAGTTCTTATAGTAGGCTATTGGATAAGGAGTTACCACTGAGGTTTTCTACTTATTTTTATATTGAACAAACCCTGATCATAATTGCTAAATTGAACCTCTATTTTTATTCTATGGATATTTTGTCTTATGTTGTCCTGCATGGTCAATGACAGCTGTTACCAGAGCATCTTTTTCTCCTTTTTGCGTTCAAGGTGCAATTTGCTGAGCTGCCATTATGAATGCGTCCTAATATATTTGTTCACTATATGAAAAAAGACAGTCAAATCACGATATGTCTTTAATAGCATTAATATTTAATTAAAATGTTTTTTATTTCTGATGAATTATCCCATAAATCTCTAAGCACTGTCTCGCCTCTGACGCAACCCTGACCAGTTTAATAATGTATGCTCTGTTAAAAAGTGAAGTGATTATTATTATTAGTTTGTTGTTGTTGTTGTTTCCTTGCCTCGAACCTTGATTGAACCGTTCTATTAGGATGAACGCATCCGTTCGGACGGACAGTGAGCACGTGAGCTGCGCCGCAGCGTCACCCGCACGCGCATCCTCACCGCAGCTTCTGTCCCAGTCACAGGAGAAGCTCGCGCTGCTGCTGCTCGCGCTGCTGCTGCTCGCGCTGAGAAAATGGCCGACAAATTTTCTAGGTTCAACGAAGAGCGCGATTTCCAGGTAAAGCGCGTTTAAACCCCACCATTTGTCGCAGTTCAGACATGACGCGCAGATTGTGAGCACGACAGAGGGTTGAACGCCCGGGAAGCGGACATTGTTGTTACAAAGGGCCGCAGACGGTTCCGTGTGGACGTCGCTTGTTAGCACTGCATGCTAATGCTAGTTCACTGCGGCTGTTTTGAAACAACTCCCAGACGTCTGGTGTTTTACTCCACTCGAGGGTTCGGCCTGTTCATCAATGCTTTGCTCTTACTCTACCTGTTGTAATCTCATAATAGCAAACAAAGCAATAAATGTCAGCCAGCTCGATGGTGACCTTGGGTTTGTTTGCTGTTTATCGACGTATGCTAACGATGACAGGCTAGCCTAGCATGTAGAAACACCATTTTGATCAGCGTCTCACCAGAGAAAACTATTCGAGTTGGTCTCTTACCAGAGAAAACTATTCGAGTTGGTCTCACCAGAGAAAACTATTCGAGTTGGTCTCACCAAAGAAAACTATTCGAGTTGGTCTCTTACCAGAGAAAACTATTCGAGTTGGTCTCACCAGAGAAAACTATTCGAGTTGGTCTCACCAGAGAAAACTGTTCGAGTTGGTCTTACCAGAGAAAACTATTCGAGTTGGTCTCACCAGAGAAAACTATTCGA
>NC_056512.1:45711194-45757994 GCF_014905685.2 Nematolebias whitei | reverse complement strand
AAACTATTCGAGTTGGTCTCACCAGAGAAAACTATTCGAGTTGGTCTAACTCCAAGATTTATCAACGAGCTCACAAAATGCATGTTTTGAACGCCAAAATAGATTTTAATCATTTGTCCATCTTAGTGACTGTGTGTTTGTCATATAATTGTTATAAAGTCACATTGAGTTTTCTTTAATTGTTTTTTTAATATATAATTTAATTTAGTTTTTCTGTTCAGAATATGCTCATCATTAGAATCAAAGTGAGCCCCAACCCAAACTTATTGATTATCTCTCTCGGCTGCATTATTTTTTGGTTTGGCTTCAATATGAAGTCATTAAAACAAGTACTTATTATCTAGTTTAATATTTATGTTTATGCCTGCTGTTATTTTTAAGCACTTTTTAATATTGGGCTCTCACGTTATTTTTACCCTGTAAATTGAAATGCATGCACTTGCAGCTGAGTTTCACCACCTGTTTTTGAACAGTTTGTCTTTGAGTTGTTTATCTGGAACCACACCCAGCAAGAGCCCCACACATCTGTTGAAATGTTTAACTTGTTACTTGATTCACTCATCATAAACTGTTTTAAGTGTGTCCTTCATTTTCTTCTAAATCACCAATCTCACATAATGCCATATTTGTCAAAACCTGAAAGTCATAGGTTTTGTGATTATTGAGAACTGAAATTTAAATATACAAGGTTATTTTTCCACATTTTTGTGTGTAATTGTTTCTTATTGTGTAGCTCAGTGGATGGGTTGTAATATATTAGTTTGAACCCCCAATTCTAATTGTTGCACATACCAGCAATTCTTCCATCTCTTCTTTCAGACTGTTGTGCAATTTTATTTTAACACCTCTGGCATCTTTTTTTAATTCACATCAGTCAGAGAGTCAGAGATTCTTTATTGTCATTCGCACCTCATGTGGTACATGTGGTGGAGCGAAATTATGTACACGGGGTCCCAGTTACATCCAACAATAAAATGTATAAGAAAAACAGTAATAACATCTAAGATATGAACTAAGAAAAACATCAACTAAATATACACTAAGCACTCATAACATAAAACATTGAACATCAGCACAAACATGAACATGAGTCTGTGAGCAGATGTGCACGCATGAACACAACATTGAAACAGATCAGCAGCAACATGAAACAGATCAGCAGCAACATGAAACAGATCAGCAGCAACATGATATGGTTTTTCACAGTGATTATTCTAGTTAGAGATTCATGAGTCTAACAGCCTCAGGGTAGAAGCTGTTCCTCAGTCTAGTGGTTCTACACTTAATGCTCCTCAACCTCCTTCCTGAGGGGAGTGGGGCAAAAAGTGTGTGCTGGGTGAGTGTGGTCCTTCATGATGCAGGTGGCCCTCTTCCTGCATCTGGAGGTGTAGATGTCTGTGATGGTGGGGAGACTGACTCCAACATCTTCTGTGCAGCCTTCACCACTCTCTGCAAAGCTTTTCTTTCTGCAGCTGTGCAGCCTCCATGCCACACGTTGATGCTGGAGCACAGGATGCTCTCCACTGCACACCTGTAGAAGGAGGTGAGGACTGAGCTTCCAGACCAGCTCGCCTCAGCCGCCTGAGGAAGTAGAGTCTCTGATGAGCTTTCTTGATCAGGCTGGTGGTGTTGTTGCTCCAGCTGAGGTTGTTGTTCAGGTGCACACCCAAGTACTTGTAGCTGGAGACCACTTCCACTGCAGATCCTCTTATGTTCAGGGGGGTGTAGATGTTTTTGTTCCTTCTGAAGTCCACAATCATCTCCTTTGTCTTCTTCATCATTCATCATACGTCATTCAATTTGTAAAGTTGCAGTGCTATAAGATATGAACATGAGGATTTGCTTTCTGAGTAAAAAAACATGTTTGTAAACCATTAATTCTTTCAGTGACTTGCCAAAAGAGATGAAAGTTTCTCTAAGAATTTCATTAAAGTTTAGGTCTGATCTGAACATTTCTCCCCCCCCCCCCCCCACACACACACACACACAAGCAATTTGTCTAAATTCCTCAAACTTCAGTTAATTGCATCTATCTTGTTAGTTATGATATTCACTTAGGAAATACACTGTTTTTAAACTAAATGGTAAATGGACTATACCTATACAGCTCCTTTCTATTTTATTTCAAGATACTCAAAGCTCTTTACAACAATCTGTGCCTCATTTACCCATTCATGCAGCTCTATACTAGATCTCTACAAAGCTAATTGAACAAATTCTAATGAGACTGATCAGAGCTTCATCACATTCATACACTGATGGACACACATCAGAGGCTATGAGAGGTTCAGTGTCTTGCCCAGGGACACTTCAGCATGTGACTGCTGGTGGATTCGAACCCCCAACTCTTGCATTGGAGGACGACCGCTCTAACCTCTCAGCCACAGCCTCCCCTGGAAAGGAAAGCCTTTTTTTAGGGGTGCATCGGCCCCGAGTTCCTTAATTATCGGAAATCGGCCGATACTTGCATGAGAAACCGATTTTACAGATTAATTTTTTAACAATTGTCTGAACTTCATTAATATTTCAGAGCACTACCTCATGGCCAGTTAAAACAAGTTTGTATTGTTTCTAGGATATTGTTCAAGGGGATGTTTTTCAGTAAAATAGTATTGGAAAGTTGAAGGTGCGTTGTGACCTTACAACACCTGACGGTGTCGCTTCTAAAACAAAATCGCAATCGGCCGGTCAGACTTTTTAGAAATCGGTGATCGGCCTGAAAATTGCATTCGCTGCACCCCGACTTTTTTGATGATCTTTAAATAACCAAATATGTGCTGTTTTTGTATTACATGATTTGTTATACAGCTGTTTATTTTAAAAAGTGGCTTAGAAATGGATGATTGACAAAATTGTAAATCAAACTTCTTGCAACTTGCCTTTTAAAATTGCTCCTCCTATAACTGCATTTACTCTTGAACAGTGTTTCTAGCTGTTTTTCAGTGAGAGGTAAATCGCTGTGTGGTCTGAACGAGTATATTGAGGCTATCTCTGGCACAGTGGAACTCTGTGTGTGAAATCTGCTTCATTCATATGCTCAGTATTCAGAAAGTTTCTCTCTGACTCGACGGATTAAATCTGCCAAGCACCACGGCCCAGGAAACTCCCACACATGGTCTAACTAATATCTACTGCAAAATCAGTCCAACAGCTTCTTTTTCTATTGATTTACTTTGTTGTAGGAGCTTTAGCATTAATTGAAGAAAGTCTTAAGTTGGGATTTTTAGCACTTCTTCTTTTTGCAAGGGGCCAGAACACCATCTAAAATACGGTAATGTGGCACAAATATTATTTTTTTGTCTTGCAATGATGAAAGGATACATGCACTAATATTCCTATGCAGCGTTGCAGTAGAAACTGAGGCAAGGCGATGAGAAAACAAGCACGAGTGAAAGGACACTGGTGTGTGATGGTACCGAGTACTTACTACTGACTGAGCACAATAAAGAGATATGGAAAAATGCTTTGAGCCATTGATTACCGGTAGTTCGTGAATAAATTATTTGCTTTCCCTCAGCATGTCTTCTCATAATCCTAGGTTTCCCTCATGCAGATATAGGATTTAGTTTCATTGGATTAATGCCCAGCAGTGCAGCATCAAATCAGCTCATCGTGATAAGCAGATTCATTATATTTCTTCAATGTTGCCCATATAAAGCTTCTTTGCATGGTCTTTTTACTTAAACATTCTATTTACAGAAGCAATGTAAGTTTCTGTAACATTGTTATATATTGATACATAAAAGTGTCGACTATAAAATGCCATGGTAAATGTTCAGTGAATTAAGTAATTATTATTTTTAAGCCTTTATTTTTCCAGGAAAGTATAGCAAAGACAGTTAAATAAGTAAAAATGGGACTTTTTGTCTGAAGTTGCCTTACATTTTGCTGCCTGTGCATTTCTATTTCTTTTTTGCAAGTGGGTTTTAAACATAGTACTACCATAAAATGGGTTTACCAAGATCTTGTGCTTTTACTAAGGTCAGGAGAAAGCGTGTCCTAAACTTTCATCTCCTGTGTTCTGCTGTGAAAGAGAGGAAGTTATCAGTTTTCAGAGCAGAAACTATTTTACGAGCCGTTTCTTTTGGTTGTGGTGGTAAACCCATCACACACAGTGACGTGAATATCAATTTGTACTTTGTAAAGCTACACTTTAAGCTTGGACACATAATGTTCAAATTAAGTTTTTAAGTTACAATTTTTTATTTTAACTGTAATAAGCCGTTCCTGTGTGGATGGAGCCGAAGTGTGAGTGTTTACATGTGTCTTGTGTGGGGTCATAAAGTTTCCATCAGCTTTTTACAGTAACGACACAGCAGTTCATCAACATCCAATGTGCAATCAACACGTTGGTTATTGTCATTCTTTTTCCCCTTTTGTCTCTGAACCAAAAGGTTTTTAACATGTTAAGATGCTCGTTTTTTAACCTAAATTTAACACAAACCACGTTGGCATAATGATGCAAAGTCAAGTCAGAACCGGGGGCGCTGAACTACTGCAGGTCAATCAGTGTCAGTGTTTAGAAGGTCTTCAGAATCTTACCCTGAGCTAATTATAATAGTTCTTTCCAGTTTTGCTTCCAGTTAAAATGCGTGTGCATCTATTTCTCAGGGTGGGAATCACTTTGACCAGTATGAAGACGGTCAGCTGGAGTTGGAGCAGGCATCTCTGGACAAACCCATCGAATCGGTAAGGTTGCATTTATCATCCTGTGCCATTGGGCCAGCTGTGAGAGTGGATATGATTGGTCCAGGGAGGAATAAGGGCTACGTTTTTACTCCATACTGTCTGTGTAGACGCATTCATTATTACCTTGAACAAACTTGCCACGTACCCTGTAGACTCACGTAGTTTTCATTAATACTTTTTAAATTCCTCCAGCTTCTCATGTCCTCTGCATTCTTCATTTCAGTGTGACATTGAAAATAATTTTGTATAATAGATTTTTCTGTTTTAAGTAGAGCTTAGAAAATCATAGGATTTTTTAAATTTTTGTTTGTCTTACATTGTTAGTCATCTTAGTTCAATGAGATCTTTCTGTAGTCGTGGAGTGGATGAAGCACTGTCATTAAAAGCTGTTATCTTAATATTGTAGCTGCTCAACACTAAAATGATTGATGTGGACAAAAAAGGTTATACCTTGAAATGTGTAGATTTAATTCTGGGCACTGTATGGAGTTGTATTGACTTAGAGCTGTACGAAATGAACTTCTTTGATATAAAGGAATCTTTTTTTTTTTTTTACAAGATTTTAAATAGAAAGTTTTTCAGCTTGATCTTCATAGATAAAGCCCAAATACAAAACAAGTACATTTAATTTGAGATCAGACATGGATGAAATAGCCAGATGGCTAACGTTGTAAATAGGATTGTTATACATCATATTAAATTGATCAGTTAAACAAACACAAGCAGTGCTTATTCCACCCCATTTAGCTACAAACAATTGCACATTAGATGATAATAGTTAGATTTGTGTTTGAATGAATGTTTATCTATGTAGCTTTAGCATATTTGTGCTAGTCTATAGTATTTTTATCTATAGCACCGTTATCTTATTGTACACAACTTGGGGTGTTCGACATTTCTCTCCTGCAGCGAATTGGCTCCCTATTAGCTAAGCAGCAATGGCCCGGTTTGTATTTGCACGCTCTGCTTCCTTACTCCTCTCTTTAGGGTCCTTGTAACGCTTCTCTGACAGTCTTTTTCTCTCTACCTCTCTTGTTTCTGTTTCACAACTGTCACTCTTGATGTCTGTTCTCTCTTTCTACCTGTGCTTCTCTTTTGCTCCCTCCCTACTACACAGTGGTTCGGTGTACAGTACCCTCTGTCATTCTGTGCTGGCATGGTGCTTGTGCAACTGGGACTGCATTTTTTGCTGAAGAGGCACATTTATAATGGCGCAGGAGGCTCTCTGTCTGTCTTTATTACTCTCTGTACCCCACTTCTGTCTCTGAAGCTTTGTGGTGAGCAGGCCAAAACTCTGCCTTCAAGATAATCGGACAATAGTACTGTTTGTGATGCACTTTGTGATCCAGATTGGTAAGCCAAACATACACACATTTTTAAATTACTAATTGTAAATCAACTTTTGGTTCACAGTTTCTAGCAGACATAAATTACCACGTGTACTTATATTTAAATTAAAAAAGCTGTATGCCTCAAACAAGTCTTACCGAGCATTTCTTGAGTTTTTAGTTAATAAGGAGATTCAAGAGTACGTGTTTTCTTGAATCCTAACAGTAAATCATGGATAACAAAAGGTTTCACTTTATGTGAAACTTCATTGTGAAGCTCACTTCATGTGGGCCGTAGAGGAGAAGCAGAAAAAGGTGGCCTGCTTGCCTGGCTTGAGCATCTCTACTCCTGTGCTGTTATTTGTGGAGGGGGCTGAGGGCCATGTTGCAGCATTACACAGCTCATCTCACGTCTGTGGCAGAGCTGCAGCAGCTGCCAAGTAGTCACTAGTGATAATAATCAGTCCCTTGAAATGTTTTCTTTGTTGAACTATGGACTTTTAGGCAAACAAGAGGTCAGGAATAAATATATGGAGATTCTTGATCTCCTGGATTTTTGTAGCTTCTTGAAAGAAGAATAGTAGGAAATATCTTAAACAATCTTTAAATTATTTTCAGAAGCGAATGAGTATTTTATTAACCTCATGCAGTGTTTTCCCTACCATTATCCAAGGAGGGCACCCTGTCGTGTCCGCAGAACCGAGCGCCTTGCCTACCAAACCCCCCCGCCACCGTGAGTTCTGCTAACAATCCAGGAGCGAACATTGTTGACAAGGACCGGTCGCCACAGGACAAGTGGCTTTGATCTGGCATTAGTAACGTTCTGCTAAATCCCCCTTCTTGGTGGACAACCACCAGCATTTGTAATGTAGCGCTCTGCTGCTCCCCCCATTTGACAAGCGCCCTGCCAAGACCAGTAATTTAGGGTAAACACTGTTATGCCTCATGATATACTTTCTGGAAAGATCTGTTGCACAATTATATACATATTTTATACATCATAATTCTAAAGTAAAATTTTAAATGTACAGGTCTGGTCTTGACTCTGTACATCAAATCTCAAGTGGAGTATTTGTCCACTAATGTTACATGTTAGAGTTTGTAACGAATGCTTCAGCCTAGCTTCTCAAAGCCCCCCCCCCCATGCCATTTATTGTGTGTGAGTCTTAGGCAGCTGGAAGTTTGTGGTCTTTTATTGGGATCTTTTTCTCTTCTTGTCCTTCCTCTTGGTCTTTGCTATTTTTTCTCTTTACACTGTTTTTGCACTGCATGTGTTAACTTGGTAGCATTTAGTACAATGTTTTCCAACGATCTGTCTTAATCATTACTAGAGTTTTTTCTCCCAGTCTCATTCCTCCATGTCTTTTGCCCTTCCCAGTACCTTAAACCCAACATCCTTACTTGACCCAGTACCACAGCGATATGCAGTGGGCAGCCTCAGAGCCACAGAAACAGGAAATTTGAATAGCACATCAGAGCTGGCCACTGTAAAATTTAATTATTGTTTTTATTGAATTAGTCAAACTGTGTCCAATGCATTTAGCATAGCCTAATTTGACTTTATTAGCCTTTGTTAGCTTTCTCTGAAATGTTTGGGATTTTACTTTATATCTATTATTTTACATAAATGTCCCCATAAAGATTTGAATTGTTACTAATTGAAGATAAGGAATTAAAAAAGTTCAAAGCAACCATATAACTGGCTGACCCACTTATTTTAGATCATCATGGGCTCTACATTTGGTATTTGTTTAATCCAGTGGGTGGAAGAGTTGTGGTCTTAGCAAAGACCCATTCCCAACACCAAGTGCATTTGTTTTATATGCGATAAAAGCAAAGATAAAATGATCTGAAAAGAGAATAAAAATAGATTTTACTACATTATTTAACTACAATTTGATAGATTTTCCCCTCGGATTTGTGGCTTCAGAAATATGTGGTAAGTATCTTACTTTTAAATCTTTTTAACTTTTAATTATGTAATCAGACCCATTTCTCTATAACATAGCAGTTACTTCAAACATGAAATAAGTCTTTTATTGCTTGAGACTGAATGTAACACATTTTTCTTTGTTCACGTGGGACTTTAGTTTCACTCATTTGCCTCTCGTGGATCTCAGCAGTTGTTTCTATCGAATCTCACGTGTCAGTCTGACACCGACCAGGAATGTACCAAACCCTGAACTCAAGGAAGAAGTTAAAACGTAAAAAGAGCCACAGCTAGCTGAGCCTGTTTACTAGCAGCTTATTCTCCATGATGCAGAGTTTGTGACACTTTCAAACTTGCAGAATGTGTGATCATTTGCTAAAACAACACAAAATTAGCCTTTTTCTTTGTTCAGACTTACAAATATATACTATTGTGCCTATCCCCAATATAATAAAATAAGTTCTTATTTTCAGACAGACACAAATCATGCACATACTGTGTTATTATAAAAAGGGGCATATACACTAAAACATTCAGACTAAATTATCTGAGGTCTGTAGGTGGAGTCCCCTGCATATCACTTCTATCCATGTTTTATTTTACCATGCGCTGTGCTAATGACAGCACAATGCATACTTTTTAAACACCCCTTATAGATGTCTTTTGATTTGATTACTTTTTTTCTCCTGCATTCACAGTCAGTTGGTGGATTTATTGAAATGTCTGCCTTTTCTGTTTTTACACAGTATTGTTTACTTAAAGGCAGAGAGACATTTGTATTTGTACGAACTAGAGAAGCTAGCAGAATTACAGTTGAAAGCGTTTGGCCGGTTTCTTACGTTGTCACGTGTGACTGTTTTTTTGACAGCCCAGTATTTTAAAGCCAGGTTCGTATGGAAATGCCTTCACTCCACTTGCACTGCTGTTGGACTCGCCGTCGTTGCTTTCATCCGTCTGTCTGTCTATTCTTTTGGTGCACTCTTGTAGTCAAACACTCAGTCTGCACATCATCTCTGGCCTCAAAACCTTTGCTGAGCCCATTTGGACCTAATCTCTTTACTGTCAACAATTATAAACTGTTGTCCCACTCTCATCCAATCTGCTCTACCTGTTCCTGTTTGAAATCATTAAAAATAATAAAGAGATGAGCAAGATGAAACACATTTGATGTAGGACAGGGCATTCAGATGTTTACATGTTTGAACCTCTGCACTTATCCAACATTGGTAATGAAAAATAAATGAGAGAACATTAAAAAGGTTGAGCAAGAGTTTTCTCAGCAGGTAGTGCTGAGTGTATTTTAATCATCCTTTTCTTTTAAGTTGACTTCTAGAGTGTTGCTGCATTATAAGGACAATAAAGTATCAAAAGACAAAAGTGGGCAATGTGGAAGCAGCTGTAGTAATAATTACTGCAACTCCCTTTTAACTTGGGTGGTATAAAAGAAACTGCCAAGCAGCACACACCAAGTCATGAGCTCAGTTTTACCTACAGTCTTCAAATATCTGAGCTGATTATTGTACATGTCTCCAGTTGTCTTTTAACACGTGAGGCCCAGGACGGATGCATTTTACTCTTTCTATGGAGAAAAGAATCCAAACATTAAAGTATGCCTCATAAATAGGCAAAACAGAAGTACAAAATGCCAAACTCTTGAGAAATAGGAAAGTATGGACTTTAGCAACTCTCTAAAGTAGGGCTGCACGATATTATCGGCATGGTATCGGTCGATATTAGTGATAGTTAAATATCGGACATCGACCATTCCATCAAACTAACTCAAGGTGCTGTTATTATATAAGGCGCTGTTTTAGTATGACAACGCAGTGACAAGGACGCCTGCAGCGCCAGCACGTTATGACGTCACGCACGTCCTTGAGCTTAGATTTGTGAAAATTGACAAATGTGCACTGTTTGAGTGTTGTCATTGTGTTGGAGTAAATGTCATGAATACATTTGACATTAAACATAATCCAAGTTGAAGTGTTGCATCATCTTCAGCCCCTTTTTGGCATCTGCATTTGTTAGCAGACCAACTGACAAAGACCGTGCAGAATAATGAAGTTTTAATTCCACAGCAGAGAAAGCTCTTTAGTCTCTGTAAGTAGGTCTTGGGGAAAAATGTCGATATTGGTATATCGATTATCGGCCAAATAAGTTCTAACATATCGACATATCGGCCAAAAATCCAATATCGTGCATCCCTACTCTAAAGTACGGAGCCATCAGCCAGCTATATGATTAGGATTATGTATTTTTCTGGTTGGTTGGTAAAATATCTGTTCACGGTGTTATCGTGAGATTTTTTCTTTTCAGAATATTTTAAATGAAGCAAAGGTTGGCAACAGTTTGAACTAAAAACTGATTTAAAATAAGAAGTAAAATTCTTCCCAATAGTTTGTTTTCTCACTTCTTCAGGGTGGAGATGCAGTGTATGCTCTGTGTTTGAGACCCCTTCCTTCACATTCTCTAACCCATTACAAGCCCAGCTCACCTCCACCACCTGAAAACGCACCCTCATCACGGCTCAGCCTGCTCTGTTCTGCTTTTCCTGACCTCGTGTCCAAGAGGTCATCGAGCCCTGTTGAGCCAGCACCTTCCTCACTGTGCCTGATCCACCTGAGACTAACACAGCTGGAGTTTTGTTAACCTTCCCTCCCCCTCAGCCCACCCTTCTGAATGTGTTCACAGTGCTACTAACACCGACGACCCTTTTTGTTAAAACGCTTTAACAAAAAGCTGCATGCTGTTTTGTTGTTGTTTGTTTTATTCATATCCCCTCACTTTCCGTTTGTGAAAGTTTGTCGATCTCTTTGTGATTATAAATATCCTTTCTGTTTGGTTTGTATGGTTTTGATAGAATGCAGCATTCTGGTGAATGTTAGACAAGCTTGGAATAGTTATAATCACAACAGAAATGCTGCTTATAAAGAAATGTCATTGTTTCCTGTTCTTATGCTTGAGGATGTACTGTAGTGTGTAGTGGTGGGATGGTCTTGCATTTCACTTAAATGTTTTTATCTTGCTGACTCATACTAGTGGTTTAATAATATTTAACGTGCACATTTGGCCCCACAGTGTGCTAGCAATTGCTGTTGTGTATGTTTTTGTAAGCCTTTCTCATTTCTTTACTTATTATCAGCTTGACCACATTGTTGGTCTTAGTGTTTCCTGTAGGCTTGGATAAGGTAGACATTAACATTAGTAGACGTTGATATTAGTAGAAAAACTATATACCAGTAGGTAGATAACCAAAGTTATTGTAAGTGTCCAAATATTAATTATAAGAGGTTATTTAAAGTTGTACAAACTGTATACATTCTGTAAAACCAAAATTAATTTAAATGAAATATGTAAACTTAATTTAAAATGAACTATCAGTAAAAGATGGAGAGAAAAATAGAAAGTGTCCAAAAACGTATACAACAGTGAATTGAGTCGATTTTGATTGCTCTCCAAACGGGCTGTGCACGCCTCCACCTGCGCACTTACATATCCCTCCACATATGCAAAGTCTGTCCACCCTGGGCCTTGTAATGGTAATCCAAGGCTCATTAGCTCCACTTCTGTCTCTTCCTCTTGCTGAAATATTTTTGTGACCGCTGTATGTTTCATGGTGCTCCTTTTGTCATGGTTACAGAATCACAGCAAGCTTGGAGTTTTTTGGTCTTTATTTTGTTATTGCTAGATCTCCATACCTGTTTCGTGTCACTTTTCTTTGTGTACTAAGATCTTCCTCTGTAGTGGATCATATATGTATGTGTGTGATGCATACAGTTCCCTCGCCTTCCTCCTTTTTAACTCCGCACTTAGTGGATGAAACTTGATGTGTTATTTTAATCATAAATAATCAACGTTCTCATTCCCATTTTTTGCTTGCCAAACTTTTTTTTAATTGCACTCCTCAGAATATCTTGTAATTCACAGGGGACATATAGTCTTATGCATTTATTTAAAATGGCAAAAATCCTTCCCTACATCTCAAGTCTCCCAGCCTTAATCCTTCTCCCAAACTGCCCTAACACACCTTGTGCTGGAAGACACCGACTGTTACACGCTGTAGGTGACGACAGTAATGATAATGGTGGTGGTGGTGGTGGTTGTGCTGATGATAGTGTAATTTAAGTGTTTTGTTTTTATTTGTTTGCATCCATGCCCACAGGATATAGCTGTTCTTATTATTGGAATATTGTTGGTCTTTTCTTCTGTTTTTTCTGCTAGGATAACATCGGGCACCGGCTGCTTCAGAAACATGGGTGGAAATCTGGTCAAGGCCTTGGCAAAACCATGCAGGGTAAGAATGCACTCTGAACAACGTTATACACGTTGGTGGTGCTGAGCCACCACATCCTGTCATTTTATTTCCACCTGACATTTTCAGGTTTTCTTTCTGTACTTGCAGATTTTAGTTTCTCTTCACACCCTTCCTCTGACCATTTCCGTTTGTCTTTTTTTGTATACAGTATGAAAGGTTCATGATCCAGTAAATAAATACATAAAAACTTCTTTCAAGTTGTTTTTGTTGGTCTTATACTGCTGCTTTCGTGAAGATAAAGTGTAAAAAATGTTCCTGGAGGTTTGTTGGTTAAGATTGAGGGAGGAAACCCTACAGGCTCGAGGTGGTGGTGTTTATTGGTGTTGCACTGATGCATTTAGTTTACAGCAAACTGGGCTGGAGCTGTCAACATCCAGCTTAGAGGGAACTCACACGTGAGCAAGAGATTCATTAATTCACCTCCTGTACGTCTGGCCTTTTGCTTGAAACATTAGATTTAGCTCACGTGTTTGGGTTTGTTGCAGGGGCTAAATGTTGCTGCTGTTGAACCTCTTTGTTTCCTCTCTGCATTGGGCAATCGCATATCATTTACAGTAGACTTCTTCAAGCATGAACGCAGTGGTAGTGTTTGACTGACCACGCATGAATGTTTTATGGACCTGCAAACATGTGGACTTTGAACAGCATGTCATATTTTCCACATCGGGCTGTAGCGCAGCACATGCCAGCAGTGAGATGCTATAAAGTAACGTTTCAATACAAGTACAGTTAATTCTATTTAAAAAACTGTCCTTCCACATTAAAGAAGTAAAGTTTCTCTGGGTCATTCTGTGCAGTTAGTCAATAATGACCGAACATAGCTCAATGTGTGCGTTGGTCTTGGCTGATGTTAGCACTTCATTGGCTTAAATCTGCTGTGCTCATAGGCTCCAAGGCAGTGGTGCAGTTTCCTTTCTCTTTTTCGTCATCTGCTTTCCTGGTCTCATTATCCTCCTCCTTTCAAACTTTTTTCCTAACCATTTCTCAAATTCTGGCTCATCTAATGTTCTCGGCAAGGATGTTGTGTAGTTTTGTGTACACATGTCGTCTCTGACAGGCTGAAGATGTTTAGCAGTGAGTTAAGGAGCTGTATTTCTACAAGTCTTTAGTGTTGTCTTTCCTCCACCATGTCCTGCTTTATCGTTTGTAGACAAACCATTTCAGCAATTTTTGCCCTGTTCATCTATTTTTATTGTGAAATTGCCACTTGTGCTCACTTGCATTTCTTTGTCTGTAAATCTGCCAATAACATCTGTTTTAAATATTAATTTAATTAAAAGCATATCCCATTTTGTAAAATAAAAACGGTTTCCAACACAAACCCAAACTATCGACATTTTTTCATTCAAACATACTAGTTTTGTAAAATAACCAAGCAGCTGAAATTAAGACTGCACATTGAACGATGCAGGTTTTTTATTCAGACGTGCGCTGCCTGATTTGTACTGAAGGGTATTATCTTTTAGCCTGCAGTACTATATTTCACCTACAGACAGAAAACTGCTGTCTTCTCTTGACTAAAGGGCTGTATTTTTCTTGTGCCACAGCTCCTACAGGCATCGGTGTGAATGTTTTAGAATGAGACTTGGTTGTTTAAATTTACCATTTGGATTTATCGATCTTCAAGCGGCGTCACGTTGAGTTAAAGTGCCTGGTGGAGTGGTTTTATAGCTGTGCTGTTGTACCCTCTTTTGTTCATGTACATATATGGCTTTGGCTCGTTGTGTTGTCTCAAAGGTATTTTCAGCCCACCCATATCCAGGGAACCAAACAGAAATGGAAGCTGCTTGATTCCGGGCAGGCTGACAACACATCAGAAATTTCAGAGCTCAGTATTCACCGTCCACGGATGTTTGTTTCCTTCTGGCCTTGACGAGCTGAATAGCAATCTATTTGACATGATAAGGCTGAGTTTTGTGTGGAGGGGAGAGCACATTGCAGAGGCTGACTGTGCTCTTGTTTTGGCCTCTGGCACCGTTCATGCAGTTATGCAAGCATCCCACATTCTGGGCAGATGAGACTGCAGCAAACTGCGTCCAGTTGTTGTCTGAATTGAAGTCGGAGGTGGCGGTCTCTGTTCAGGTTTGCAAGCAGAGCTTAAGAGTTGCTCCCAGTAATCACTCCATCATGTCATCGACGTGTGCAGGATAATCACGCTATCCTTTCCTCTCCTTTCCTATTGTCCTTGCCAGAAGAGACAGCTGTTGACATTTGAACTTGCAGCATTGTCCCCTCTTTAAGTTTTTCACTGTATTGACTTTGTTCTTATTCTTCTTTTGTCCCTTTTGCCCCTTTTTTAGGTAAGGTTTGTTGGATCCCTTTTGTATGTCACTATGCATGTGTGGGTGTGTTTTCTTTCTCCCACTCTGCAGCTGACCTCAGTGTAACATCCCTTTACAGTGTATTGTAGGCTAATGGCCTCTGTCAGCTTCTTCCTCTTTGCTTCATAATCACTAAACCTTTATTTGAATCTACTTAAGAGTAAAGTCTTCTGATTTGTACAGAGAATCAAGATTATGTGAAATCAAGGTAGATCTAGGAAGCCATGATTCCATTACATCCCCTAAAATCATCATCTTGACATATTTTAGATTTTGTTTTTCCTCTTTGAGTTTCCGTGGCTGCTGTTGAGTAATCCGATTGGCTGTAACCACGGCTCAGACTTTGAATGGCTTGCAGTGTAGACAAGTTTCTCCCTTCTGCTTGTTTACCTGTCTCTACCTCTAAAACTGTAAACTTGTGTGTGTGTGTATGTGGCCATTATGTGGAACTGAGTTGTGTGTGTCTGCTACTTAACCGGGCCATAGAGTCGACTTACAGGGAACACACCTCCGCCTGGTACTCTCCGAGTGTCTCTGTCCCCATGGTTACAGGCTTCCATCCTCCCCCCATTCCTTTGCCCCTCCTGCACAGCATGTTTGTCCCAGAGGTGCACTCCTGCCTGCCTCAAACTGTCACTCACCTGGGGCTTTAAGCAGTGCTGGAGGTAAATCACAGAAGCACCACTTTCATAGTATAAAATAAATTGTTATTCTACAATTGGGTGCATAGATTTATGTATTTTTTGTCCACTTGTACTTAATCAAAGTTGTTTTATAGTAATACAAAACCCACTCTAAGCACTGCCTAAAGCTAGCCCTTCTTCCAGGTACGTTGTTACACTTTGTTCATTTGTTGCTTCATTTGGGTTTAGCACGTCACAAACTGCTTGTTGGCCGTAGGCTGGTGAGGAGTTCAGATCTCAGGAGATTTGTGAACTGGGTTCACATCTTCTGCAAGGCAAGAATCTCAGAGGGGGAAAATGGTGGTCGTCCCTAGAAGTATTAATCAAATGAGGCCAGATGTTTTACTCTAGATTAAAATACAAAAATCTGTCACCTTGTCAGAGCGGGAGATCCCCTGACTTGACTTTTTTTTTTTAATATTCCAATATTTATGCTTCTCTCACAGAAGTACTTTTCCACATGTATATATTTTTTCTTTTGACCCTAGGTACAATAATGTTTTCACAGACATACATACACAGAGTAGATCCTGTTTGCTGTTATAGATGTTTTTCCACTACAGGCCATTGAGGATCAGTAAACTGGAGCTATTATTCTATCTTTATACGATATTACTAGTAGTCTTTGCTTTTACATTGATAATTTACAAACTGGTCTGGATCAATTAAAAAAGGCGTATGGAGTTCGAGACGGTGAATTTTATGCATGTTTAAAATGTTTATTTTTCCTTTTTTTTTTTTGTTGGAAATCTAAGAAGGTATCATGCATGCACATAACCAACACTGCTAGTTGTCCTTTCTTATTGGCAACGACGTACAAATAAATCTGTCCAGTTGTTAACCAGTGCCTACGAAATGGCAGCCACCACTGTTCCACTGCGTCATGTTGGGTTGAAACAAATGCGTCATCTGTTAAATAAATATATCAAAGTTACTTGTCCCAGTGTCCTAGTAGTGGAATGACTTAGTCTTATGGGATGGTTGTCTGTTTTTGTTGATTTATTTTATTGGGGGGGCACTTTTATCCAGAAAGCATGATGACGCCACTTTAAGGGCCTGGGGACTTGGACAAGCGGTTTGGATTAGTGGTAAGAGGAAATCCCTGTAAGCACCTAGCCCTGAATGAAGGAATGGGGTGGGTGGGGGGGGGGGGTGACACATGGAAGCCCCCCTCTGGTAAAGAATACCCTGAAACCCCACAGTCACACTCCCAACCCCACCCTCCCTTCTCTATGTGCCTCAATCTTCCTGCTTAACCAATTGGTGTTTCTTTTTTACAGCGATTTGATCCTGCCCATGTTGTGCTGATGGTAAACTTAGTGGTAAATGTTATTTTATCCCCGAATTGATTTTTTTTGTTTGTTTGTTTTTAATTTTTCCCATTTTATTTTATTTTAATTTTTCTCTCATCAGAGCACCAATGCTACTTAGGCTTTCAATTCTCTCCGTCTTAGTCCTCATTCTGCTGCTTGTATATTACCATGCATCTGTATTACTCTTAGAACATTGTCATTTTGTTTGTTTTCAGTTTTTTAACCTTGTGATTCACACCTTGTGATTTAGATGCACACTGTTTTCTTGTCTGGTCCCTTTGTTTTCCACTGGAATGGGTCATGTGGAAGTATCGTCACTGTGTTTAAAGATTGGTGATAGTTTGGGATGACAGCGGTTGTTCGTGAATTTCCAGTTTTCTGCCTTGCTTGTGACGGTTCAGACAGACCGCTGCAGTGGCTGCTAAACAGACCAGACTTTGGTTTCACTTCTCTGTCACGTTCTGTGAACGAGTGTGAATCCACACATTTATCAGTAATTGTGTGATCTTAGTATCAAACCGTCTCTCCCAGTTCTTCGATTGAGGAAACCATCAACAATTGCAGAGTTAGATGTTGGACCAAGAGCTTTTCTGGCTGAGAGACACTGCAGTGGGACTGAATGTCCAGGCAGGCTTTACATGTTACAATGGCCATGCATCAATTATATCAGGATAAAAAAGGTCATTGGGCTGTGATGACTAAATTTCACAAAGAAACCACAAATGATGTCAGTTTCTATACTTTCCTGTTTAGAAAGGTGTAAAGTCATAAATTTAAGTTTTAAGCAAAACAGAAATCCTGAAAAGGATTTAGGATTTGGTATGCATACACATTCGGTCTATTCGTGTTAATTTTTTTAATTTAATACAGTTTGAAGTAAAGCGCTCTGCAACAGAATGAGGGAAAATGAACAAAATGGTCGGAAAGGTATTATAACAATTGTTCATTACTATACCGTGAGCTGTAGTTTCCTCATAAGCCCAATGGCAGAGTTTTAAAGAAAAAACTAACAAGTATGTGGGAGGGGAAAAAACTGAAACCAAACTAAATTGATAATCACTATCAGTAAGATTGGTTGTATTTGGCTGGCAACAGGAGCAGCAGAGTAGTCCAAATTCTTTTTGAGATTCCCCTGTCTGTCTGTCTGTCTGCCTGTCTGTCTGTCTTCCCTTCTCCTACTCATACCCATGTTTAACAGGTAAGTATCCCCATCCCTTGCACTGTCACCATGGCAACGTCTGGCCTGTGACATCACTCTGCTGTAGTTCAGTGCTTGTGTCTTCTTTATTATTTACCTTCTCTCTGCTTTGTTTGGCTGATTATAAGTGGATTAAGCAATTTTTTGTGTCAATCTCTAAAGTAGTTTTGATTATTATATATATATTTCATATCTTTAATGTTTTGTTCTTTTTTTTTTCCTTTTGGTTGTTTTTTTAAATTATTTTATTTAATTTATTTTTGTTTGTTTCAAATTTTTTCAACAGTTAATTTCCTTCTGCTCTAGCTCTTTTCACAGCTTACATGACATAGATTTACCAGATGGAAAAATAATCTTTCGCCTCTCATCGTGATAAAGAAGAGGTCTTGCGACAGGTGAACACATCTGGACCTCAGAACAGTTGTTAATCAACATGCAGACAGTTTAGCGAAAGATGATGCAATAGTCCTCGGATAACGAGTTTTCTGTTCCTCTTTATGGAGGACGTAGCGCTGGTACCATCTGTGCAGGCTTGTTGCAATGCAGAAACACCACACATGGTTCCTTAAGCTGTAGCATCATTTATAAACTTGGCATTCTCGTCTAACAAGACTTCAGCAAACAATAAATAGGGAATTGGGTGTGGGTTGGACAATTAAACTGGAAAAATAGGGAAACAAGTCAGCTACAGTTGTTTTCTGCTTATATATATTGCTGGGCAGTTCCTGATGGTCTCGTCTAACAAACCAACAGCTTTGTCAAATTGATCATTTTTCAGTAGTTGGCAGCAGTAAGCTGTGAGAATGGCTGGTGTTTGGTTCACTGTAGCTTTCTGGTCTCTTTGCACTTCAAGGCAAAACTCTCTAACCCCAGCACCCTATGCTCTAAAAGCAGGCTGTCTTCGAGTAAGTCCTTTGTCCCAGTCTCAAGAACTCAAGCAGTCCTTTTTGTCTCTTTTCTGTCAGGACGCACAGACCCTGTGCCCATTATCCTTAAATATGATGTCATGGGGATGGGCCGCATGGAGATGGAGGTAGGACGCCCAATTCATCCTCTTGTGTTCTTGGGTTCATGTTGCGCTTATTGGGACAAGTTGTAGAAGCAAAGTTGAGTTGTTTTATTTGGTGCAAACATTCATCTGACTAATCCAACTGTGCCTGTTCACAAGACTGTTGGTGTTGTCTTACCAATAAACATTAAGTGAAAATGTATATTACAGAAATAAAACACATATGCCGAAAAAAAAAACCTTTAAAGTTTCTGAAGTTGAGTTGTTTGAAGCTCAGTACCGTTGTGGTCGTTGTGGCTTAATAACTTGAGCCAAGTGCATATTTGTCACTGCTGAGGAGATATAACATGAATTATTTCCTTTACAGTCTCGTAAAGATACATCGTGTACAAGATCTTGTTCTGCGCTGTCATTTAACCGTCTTTAGCACAAAGCACGTTTCACGCAGCGATGACAAACACTGAACAAATTAAAGACCTTTGTTTCAATCAGTTCAATTTATTTATATTGCACCAAGTCACACAGAAGTCGTTTCAGGGCGCTGCACAGAAACATTCATACGCATAAAAAGTAAGTTAAGATTATTTATCTGAGGAGCAGACTGCTTTGAGTTTAACTTGATCAGACTCTCATCTTGTGCAAGCGTGAGAGCAACGGTGGAAAAACTCCCTCCCTGCAAACCTGACGTCTTAATGTTTAAAACACACGTGAGTTATAGGTCAGTGCTTCTGTTTAGAGGAAATAAATGGAAGCTGTCGTATAGTTCAAGTTTCTTTATTGTCATTCACATCGCATGGGACATAAGGTGAAACGAAATTATGTACTCCAGGTCCCAGTTACACCCAAAAATATAAAGTACAAGAAGAAACGGTATATAAGGATCTAAGATATACACTAAACACTAACAATGGCACTTAGTCAACAATTATACCCTGTCACTGCTTACCCCAGTAAATATGCAGATGGTTAATTTTTTATTCTTGCGTAACTTGGCATTTAAAAAAATGGTAATTCTTACTTTGCTTTAATGTTTGACCTTTATTTTACCTGCACGCCATTTATGCTCTGAGTAGGTATACATCCCTCAACGCAAAGTAATGGAAATGCACAGTAGCAAAAATATTCCACAAAACACACGTGCAAGAGAAATTTACCAGTTGAACTTGGCTTATTTGCATTTGCTTTCCAGACCGGTTGTCTACGCATCATGCTACCAAATCTAAACCAAATCTAAGTGACGTATAAGAAGATGTGAACTGCTGCTGGTATCTCATAATGTTAGAACTGCTGTTTGTCCTTGTAGTTGGACTATGCGGAGGACGCCACAGAGAAGAGAAGAGTGCTCGAAGTTGAAAAAGAGGATACAGAAGAGCTGCGACAAAAATACAAGGTGAGCTTCTTCAGGACTTGTGTAAATGTTGTGTTAAATGTAGCTGAACGCAAGACGAGCACTGTTGCAGAACTATTTCAGTTTGTACCTTTTTTAACTCATCGATTGATTCTTTCTCATAAATCTCACCAAAAATAGGATCAGGTGGAAAAGGAGAACGCCATTGCGAAGGCTCTCGAAGACCTAAGAGCAAATTTCTACTGCGAACTGTGTGACAAGCAGTACACTAAACACCAGGAGTTCGACAATCACATAAACTCCTATGATCATGCTCACAAGCAGGTATGAGTAATTTGTCAAGTTCTATAAACACTTCACACATGAATGGTGTAACAAAGGTCTTATTAAAACAGATGACTTGAATTTGTTCTTTTTAATAAAAAATCATTCGCTTTTCTGTTGACGCTTTTCACACCTTTATCGTGCACAACTGTCAGTCCCTGAAGAGTGCAAAATGTTATTCTTGAAAGAAGAACCGTAAAAAAATCTGCAAAGTTTTTGTAACAGTTGTTATGGTGTAGAGGCAGGGCAGCCGGCTTGGGACCCGAAAGTCCCAGGTTCGATCCCCAGTCACTGCACATCACGTGGCGTCTCTGGGCAGCACACCTCATCCCCAAAATGCCCCCCGGGCGCTTTCAATAGCTGCCCACTGCACCACCTGGTGGTGGATGGGTTAAATGCAGAGACTAATTTCGCCATTGTATGGAAACATACAGTGCTGACATTGTGATGACATTATTATTATTATTATTATTATTATTATTAATAGAGAAATATGTAGCAGCAGATGAACAGCTTTTTCACAACTTTCTGCAAGATGGAAGCTGCAAATGTTTGTGCATGTGTTATTTGTCATGCTCAGACTCTAGAAATAACTAAATGCTTCTGGTAATTGTAGAATAACCCATGAAGGAGGATGGTTTAGACAGTCTTGTTAATTATGAATGTAGTAAACGGATCGGTCTGATGACTCTGGACAGATGAGTAGTGATCAAGTTAAGCCATTGCTGCCATCTGATGTCACTGCAGTAATTCAGATTTGTGCTGTGGTGAAGGTGAAGCTCCGGTCCGTACATGTTGCCAGATTAAGCTAAGTCAGATTTCTGTGGCAAAATGTTTCAGAAATGCACCAGTAAGTCTTTACACACGACACCAACACTAGAATAATGGAAAGTGGTACAAGTGCAAAAGCAGCTACAATAATACAAACCTGTTTTCATTTTCAGCACATTAATAAAAATGCTAGCGATCCTGACACGCTTTGTTTTATTTTTCCTTCCCGTTTCTTTGATGTTGTGCAGAGATTAAAAGAACTGAAGCAGAGGGAGTTTGCTCGTATTGTGTCGTCCCGTTCTCGGAAAGATGGGAAAAAGCAAGAAAAGATGCTGCGGCGACTGCATGAGCTGGCGGAGCAGAGGAAACAAGTCAAACAAGACCGGTAAGAGCCCATTACTGTACTGGAGAGTCGTCTGCTGGCTGAACTGGAAACTGCAGCTGTAGAAATAATGTTTTGAGCTTTTGATAATCATTCTGTCTTTTTAAAGTCAAACTCACAATGTTTGATCATTTTCTTTTACTGAGGGTGAAAATATGTTTATTAGCAGAGCCTTACTGTCCTACGTAATTATGCAAGATTTCATTTTTGTGGCCTATTTCATTTCTTCAACAAGAAGTAACAGCTGTTAAACCTGGTACCATACTTGTGTGTTTTAGAACGCCTGGAAGTGGACCCATGTTTAAAACAACCACAGTTGCTGTTGATGGAGAAAAAGCTGAAGATTGTGACAGCATGACACCTGAGAACCCCACTTTGACAGACACCATCTTAGAGGGCTCCCCTGTAGAGAAACCTGAGCAGTCCTCACCAAAGCCCAGTCCAACTATTAATTTTTGTCTGGGAAAGAACACCTCCACATCTCCAACTCCGAGCAGTTCCTCCAAAGTCAGCGTGTCGTTCTCTTTTGCCAAGAAAGCCCCTGTGAAGTTGGAGACTGCTGCTGCTGTGTTTGCTGATCATGGTGAGGAGGCAATGGAGGAGGAGGAAAATCAGGAAGGAGAAAAAGCTGCAGAACAAGAGGAGGTGCCGGGCTGCAGCACAGACAGTCCTGAGGGAGAACCTGAAGTAGGTGAAAGAGGAGAGAAAGGTGGTGCAGGAGGAATGGAGGAGGTACAGCAGCCTGATGACGGATGCTCATTAGCCTCAACTCTCAATAAACTTAAGACGATGATGACGATGAAACGAGAGGAAGGGTTTACAGGACAGGAGCCTCAGTACTATCACTATGTACCTCCAGCCCACTGTCGGGTAAAGCCCAACTTTCAGTTTTTGCTCTTTATGAAGGCAACTGAACAGTGCCAGAGCAAAGAAGACGATGACGAGGAAGAGGTCCCGGAAGAAAAAGTGGCTGAAAAAAGTTCTGACCAGCCGGAGCGTAAAGCTGCTGAGTGCAAAACTGAAAAAGAACAAAGTGATGACGCATCAGCTGCTGATCCCGAGCCGGCTCCTCTGTCACCTAAAGTAAAGACGGATGAAAATGCGTCTTCTAGTGCTGTAGACACGGCTTCCACTGTTCCCACTTCTCCTACGCAGAAGATGGAGAACACACAGGATGTAACGGAGTCAAACACTGGTCCGAAAATCCCCACTGGACCGTTTTTTCCAGTTCTGAGCAAAGATGAAAGTACGACCCTACAGTGGCCTACAGAGCTGCTTGAATTTACAAAAGCTCAACCCTCCCTGTCGTACAGCTGTAACCCTCTCTACTTTGACTTTAAGCTGTCCAAAAACAGAAGACTTCATGGTGTAAAAGCAGCAAAGTCCCCGAAGATTTCAGAAAAACCTGAAGACAAGGGCCAAAAGGTGGAAGCTGCAACAGCTGAAGTAGAAGCAACACCTGAACCTGAAACAAGCACCGACAAAGATAAGCCAGAAATAAAGGGTGATCCCAGTAAGTCAGAAGGTGTTGAGCAGAAACCTGCGACTGCTGGCAGTAGTGTGAAGAAGAAAAAGAAGAAGAAGAAGCATAAGAAGTCTGGAAAGCATTCGAAGCACAAAGGGAAAGAAAAAAACTCTGAAGAAGCTGCCGGGGAAGGGACGGAAGTAGCGCAAGAAAAACCCAAAAAGAAAAAGAAACGCAAACGAAAGAAGAGCAAAAACAAGGTTCAAAATCCAGATGAGGCAGCTGGTGATGAAAAGGGAAAGGGTAAGTCAAAGCCAGAAGATAAAACTGTTGGCACTTGTGTTCAGATGACAACTGGCGGGGGAGCAGAACTGGGCAAGAGAAAACGTGCTGCAAAGGAAGTGCCTTCCAAGTCTGGAGTAGAGCATGGGGGAACGGGGAAAAGTAACGACAAGGCCAACCCCTCTGAAGAACACAGCAGCAACAAGAAACAAAAAACTGACTCTAGTGCATCCCAAAGTGCCTCTTGCTCCGCCTCCGCTCAGAAGAGTCCTGGTCACGGTAGACATCCCAGCAGTGACAGTGAAGAAGAAGGTGGCTCCAACAACCAGCGCTCGCGTCATCACAAGTCGAGTCCACAGGAACAGCGGCGCCATCGCAGCCAAGAATCTCGGCGATCTTGCAGCCGCTCTTCAAGACGAGGTGAAAAACACGGCAGTAGCCGTCGGCACCGTCGTGGTCAAACCTCTTGTAGTCGCACGTATTCGAGCAGCTCGGAGCGCTCCTCGGCAGGAAGCAGCACGTACAGTCACCGAAGCCGCAGCTACTCGGACAGTTACAGCGACTACAGCACAGAAGGCCACAGACGAAGGCACTCGAAGCGTTCGTCGGACTCCGAGTATGAGCGAAGGGGCAGTCGAGGACGTAGGCGGTCCAGAAGACGTCAGTACACCTCATCCTCCTCAGAGGACTCCCGCTCACGATCACGTAGCTACAGCCGGAAGAAGAGGCATCGGCGGCACCACCGCAGCAGCTCGAGAAGTTCCAGTAGCTGGAGCCACAGCACTAGTAGATCGTGGAGGCGTAGCTACAGTAGAAGCCGAAGCTCAGGCAGCCGCTCCTCTAGTTCAAACAAAGGCTCCCCTCACAGACGAAACACCAGGGGCCAAGCGGACAGCGACACAGTTCGCAGAGACTTCAACCGCTCATGCATCTACCGCTCCCAGTCTCCACGTTCATCACTACGAGGCCTTAACCGCAACACCCATTCATCCACCTCTCAGGCTTTGAGGCCAGGGGGGTCCCGTGATGCAAGGGAACAAAAAAATATGCTCACTGCGCGCCAGCTGCTGGAGAAAGTTCAGTCTAAAAAGAGTTCAGAGGACACTACCACCGGAACAAAATCTGGACTTAAGATTAAGGACCCACCACAGGGCTATTTTGGTCCTAAACTACCCCCAACCCTGGGAAGCAAAGCCATGCTGCCACTTTTTGGCAAGCTGCAGGCAGGAAAGAAACCTTTGTTTCCTCTAACCAGACCTGACGAGGGCGAGAAATCAGGCGCAGGGAAGGGCTCTGACACAGATGGAGAGGTTATCCTTGTTGAGCCCATAAGGGAGTTTCCTCCTCCGCCACCTCCACCAGCCCCACCTGTCCAGAAGGTTGAGGAGGCCCCTCAGACTACAGTAACACAAGAGGAGACTCAACAGCACACCATTGCAGAAAACCAGGTACACCAAGACCCCCAACCAATGTTTGACCAGGAGCCTTCCATGATGATGCCCCAGTATCAAGGAGAGCCAGGACAAGACCCTTCCCAAAACTCCATGATGGAGTCCCTCATGCCTGAAATGCAGCAGCAGCCTCCGTTGCATGCCTACCCTACTTACCCACCCCCCAGTCTGGAGGAGGATGGAATTGAGGCAGAGGAGGATGGACTGGCTCCTTTAGAGAGTCAGCCGATCACCTTCACACCAGAGGAGATGGAGAAATACAGCAAGCTGCAGCAGGCTGCTCAACAGCACATTCAGCAGCAGCTTTTGGCTAAGCAGGTCAAGGCATTTCCTTCAGCTGCTGCGGCTGCAGCCGCCGCTGCAGCAGCTGCTGCCAACATGGCCCCAGCCCCTCCCCCACAAGCCCTGCAGCAGATCCACATCCAGCAGCCAACCGTCTCTGTAGCATCAGGCACATCCATCACCACTGTGCAGCACGCCATCTTGCAACACCATGCGGCCACGGCTGCAGCAATGGGCATCCACCCAGCACATGCCCACCACCCTCACCCTGCGCATGCACAGTTGGCCCAAGTGCACCACATCCCCCAGCACCACCTTACCCCCATCTCCCTGTCGCCTTTGGCCCCCTCACTGGGTCATTCTTTGGGACACTCGCTGGGCCATGCAGGACTGATTCCTGCTCATCACACTGCGTTCTTGTCTGGTCAGCCCATACACATTATCCCTGCTTCTGCGCTTCACCACACCCCGTTAGCGCTCCACCACGTCCCCCATGCAGCTCTTTATCCCACACTGTTTGCACCTCGCCCCTCCCAGGCTGCTGCTGCAGCAGCAGCTCTTCAACTCCACCCACTCCTGCATCCAATTTTCTCAGGACAGGACCTTCAGCACCCACCTAACCATGGCTCTTGAGTGATTATAGAAGTGAAATGGGACATTTAAAGCATTCGTCCACTGAAGCAGGACACCTCTGTCTTGGGTTAAGGGTTTGCAACATCAAGGAGGCAGTTGAACATAAAGGACCCTGCACGGGGTCTTAAAATCAACACTAGGATTTTCTTCTGATTTATGTCGCTTGGTTTGTTCCCCCCCCCCCATAAGTTTGGATACTGGTTGTAATGTACAAAAACTTTGTCTTGGAAGTGACCGTTTCAGCTGACAGTGCATCGATAACGATAAACCACTGGATTTTTTTGTTCATCCTTGACTTTTTCCACCTTTTCTAATTTTGACGCTCAAATTAACTGCGTCTATAAACTGAAATATGTTAACAAAAAGTGGTTTTGCTGCAGAAATGAACAACTTCAACTGTGATTTACTTTAATTACGTTTTCTGATTCAGTTCCAGTTTCCATCTGACAACCAGTTCTGTTTGATTCTTGGTCTCGGACTAATTGCTGTAAGTTGCTCAAACATCAGTGCGTGATGTGAAAACCAACGTTGACGTGAAATGACAGGTCTGTCCAAACTGGCACGGTGTCATAAGTCTCTCTTAAGTAGGACAAATGTGTTGCAAGGGTTTTAACATCCTGAAAACTCCTTTTAAGGCAGAGCTCCTGTTTGAAGAAACGTGAATGAATTGCACTGAAATATGTACATGGAGATGCATTTTGCATCATGTAACAATAAGATTGTAGTATACTGCAATAATTGTATTTTTGTTTTAAATTATTTTCCATGTGCTCTTCAGAAGAAGGGCTGTGTTTGGCTTGTGTGTAATTTTGTAAATAAAGTGCTGTAGATTAACCTTTTAACATTCTTAAGAGTTGAGATTGCTACTGATTAAAAACGTTAGGTTGCATAGAAGTTGGGTGAACATGTATTTTATCGAGGTCGTTTCTAAATCTTCCCTGCGAACGCTGGCCGGGGCGGCAAACAAGTAATCTGTCAAAAAAAACAAAAAAAAACAACTGTATTTTTTAAAAACCTTAACTCCGTTTCAGCAAATAAAATCTTTGAGTCCATGTGTTGTTGTTTTTTCCTTTAAACATTTAAACTTCTTCCAGCCTACAAAATATTAGCAACAAACGCTCGTGACCCCAATTATTGACTGTTTAAATATGCAAACATTAATAATCCTATTAACCGAGAGCCTAATGACGACACAAACAGTATTAACAGTGTTCCACTTTGTTGTTCATGAACTTTTTATTTCTTTGTAACAGTTTTGGTGAAACTGGGCCATAAAGACGACTTTCAAAGTGGAACTGGAACTCTAGATCTTTTAAGGCCTGGGCTTGGTGTCCTGACAACAGAAGGATCCATGGAGCAGATATCAACAGTAGATGGTGCTGTAGTTACTCTGAACGATGCTTGTGACCAGTTGAAAGAAATGTTAAAGCTACTTGGAATGAGAATGTCTAATAAACAGCATGAGGACCATTAGGATGAACTGTGACCAGTTCTGGTTCTTGAGGGCCACAAACCTGCAGGTTTCGTCTCTTTCTCTGCTTCAACCGGATTTCATCAAATGGGTTGAGGTTTTGCAGAACTTTGAAGATGTGCTGAAGAGATAATTCAGCCACTGAATCGTGTCGCAGCAGGTAAACTAAAACATGAGGTGATCCTCAAGGACCAGTACTAGTCCCACTGTATTAGGTGAATACAGGTAATGATTAAATAAAAAAAAAATAAAAAAATTTAACACCAACATTCTGGGTTTTCTTACTGTTAAAAAATGTAAACGCTCTTAACCTTTTTAAGCTCCGTTATAAAAAATGAATAAATTCAATATTTCTGGAACAATTGCAGCAAAAGAGCAGATTTTCTGATTGACATGTGGCATCAATAAGCAGCTGTCAGATGAAGATTGGGAAGGATTACCGTACTGGGGAACAAACCAGATTTAGCATAGTGTGCTGATGCTACTTGTAAGTCAGACAATAAAACTGGAAATGCTAGAAAGTTCAAATGATAAATAATTTTGTGTTGCTTCTGCAATGTTTTTCCCACAAAAAATGCACATGTTTAAAAGACTAGAGGTTTTGGTCTATGATGTCATTATTTTCCCACTACATTTAATTGTGCTGTTAGACGATTAGTCTTAGGCAGTTAAACCACATTTTACATCAGACGATGGAAAACAAAGGAGTTCATGTGTTTTTCGTTCAATAAGTGATAAGACATGTGGAACTCTGAGCATGTTCACATTTGGATTCCTATATTTGTAAATGATAAGATTAATGACAAATTAAGAAACAACCGTTTTCCACTGTGGGAAAAGGAGAAGTCACGAGAATGATTTACAGTATTTACAGTGGTTTATGTAAAGAATGGATGTCTGGCTGTGAAATATACGGAAAGTGACAAACTGATCAACAGAAAAGTTACACTCGGCTTTTAAGTAAAGTAAAATACTGTCTGGAAGGAGGATCTTCCTCCATTGCCATTTAACAATGAAAGTCAAATGGTGGTAATCCATTTACAAAAAAGTAAAGTATAATTGCACCATTTATAAAAGTGATTTTAAAGTTAAAATTCATATCATGTGGGATGGCACACTGCTGAAATGTCCTCGACTGGTCAGTTGGAGATGGATGGATGACGGTCAGCCCAGGTATCTGATGACCAGGAACATAAAGATGCAGGTCAGCAACATCCCTCCGATCATGATGAACTTATCCTGGGTGGCTCGTCTTTCTATAAACCTCATCACCGTATTGGAGAGACCCAACATGTTGGCAACATCCAGCATCTTCTTATGTGTCCCCTGTGGAGCAAAAAGTGCAACAATGACACGACGACCAGCACAGTATAATTATCTGCACTAATTCATCTGATGTTGGGAGTGCCCTCCCTGACGCGCCACTCCATCAGAAGTTTCTCATGACGGGGACCGTCAGGCTGTGAATGCTGATCAGCAGTCACACCCTGATAAGAAGAGCCAAACCAGGAAGCTCGTCTCCTCCCTGGAAATTAGGCCTCACCCACCCACTTCAAAAAGGCTCAGGAACAATGAGACAATTGTGGACAACGTGGACACCAAACACCGAGTCAGAAGATGGAATGTGCAATCCCAGTTCTGAAAACGTTAAAACATTGTCTCAAATGTTTTATTTGTGCATTAAAAACAGGTCTGATTCTGTTATGGCTAAAGAATGCCCCAACTTTTTCAGAATTGGGGTTGTTAATCAACAAGTTTTTTTTTTCTTAGAACTGTATTTTTCGCTGTACACGTACTCCGCCCTATAACTTGCATCAGTCCAAATATGTCTAATAAAGTTTAAAAATCCATAAATAAGTCGCTTCGCCGTATACGTCGCATCATAATGCATCACCGCTGACGAGTCACGTTTGTTAAGTGTCACGGCTGGTGGGCCGGTGTTGTGCCAAACTCCTGACAAATAGTGGCCGTGGGAGCGTGCACTGGAGGACTTTAACAAGATAAACACTTAAAAACAATTATTTGTTTGTTTGAAATTATAGTAAATGTGTCTCAGTCTAACTTTTTGCTTAATAAATGCACTTTGACAGTCAAATCAGCTGCATTTCAAAAGCCGAAACGTGGAAGTAGGAACGTGCAGAGGGATGAGTTGTGCGTTTATTCGAAATTTAACAAGATAAACACCTAAAACAATTATTTGTTTGCTCAAAATTATAGCAAAGGTGTGTCTCAGTTGAACTTTTACTTAATAAATGCATTTTAATGGTCAAATCAGCTGCATTTCGCCGGGGCGGCGCGGTGAAATGAAGCCGATTTCACGGTTGCTCCAGATGAGCTGGACGAAGGTGGCGAGTATGGCAAGCTGATTGTGTCTTTAATAACTGGTGAAGATTCTCAGTCAAAAAGTACATAGTAAATTCAAAAAAGTTCAAGAAAAAAAAAACAAAGTATAAAGTACAATAAATAAAGTACAATAAATAAAGCCCAATTGTTTTGGTCTTGAATTTTTTTGAATTTGTCCTTATAGCCACGTTTACCTATTACATGATACAGCGGCCTGCCATACACTTCACGTGCCATCTAGCTGCTAAAATTGGTAGTGTTTAATTTTTTTCAGTCAGAATGAATGAAAAGGTCATATCTCAGCCAAAAGTTGTTTTATAAATATGGAAAAAATCTATAAATACATCACTTTGGCGTATAAGTTGCAGGTCATGTAAATTATGCAAAACAACATGACTTATGGGGTGAAAAATACGGTAATCAAGAGTGTATATAAAATCAAAATCAAAAGACCTACTGAGCAGCTACACATGATGTGAACACACCTTGAGAGTAGATCGTTGATCTCTGAGGCCGTGGAGGATGTTCGAGCCGCCGCTCAGGAGGTCATCCATGCCTCTGTGTGCGTTGTGCAAGTTGGTGTTGAACTGTAGGGTCTCGTCTATAGGGATGGATGTATCTGCATCCTGTTGGATAAAATAATTTGTTTTGTTTCACAAGAATCAGCTTGTGGGCTAATCTACCAGAGTCTCCTCACTGGCCACACAGAAAATTATAATATATATAATATAGTATATATAATATATTATAATATATAATATAGTGTTGGTGAACTTATCTGCCTACAGCGTGAGTTTGCTTTAGTTTACATCCCATAGTGCGTTTTAATGCACTTACATTTGTGGTGAAGGTGCGACTCAGGAGTTCCTCCCTTTCTCTCTCTTGGGCCTCTCTGGCGTAGCGTCGGTGCTGGAAGTTTTGCAGAGCCGATCGCAAGTGTTGAACATCGTACTTGAGTTGGTCCACTCGTCTAACGGAAATTTAAAAAAATTGCTTTTGAACAAAACCACTAGATTGTAAGCAGGTCGTATAAATGTGACAAACTAAAGCCATTCAAAAAGGATTGGAAAGTTATTTGTTAATCATAAAAAAATGTACCTAAAGATCCCTTTTGTTATTAGTCTTTGCTGCTTAACAGGGTTGATGTGAGTGCAAGTTACTTGTTAAAATAAATGCTGTTATTGTCAGTAAATTCCAATAAAAATCATAAAACACAAGACTTATTGTCTATCCTGAATGCTTATTCTTTCACAATAGCAGGATAATTAAATTGGCTCGTGTACTATTTTAAAAGCTACATGTTTTGCAATAGTAATGCAGTTTATGATGTTGCTTATTGTGTCTCAACCTAAAAACAATCCCAAGTATTTATGTAGGTTAAAGCACTTGTTTTAAATGTCATGTAGTTGGAATGATGAGGCCTGTTTTCAGCTTCACTCCAGCCCTCCATGAGACCTGCCAGGATCACAGGAGAGCTTTGGGATGGGGTGAACCGTGTCCCCTAAGGCCTGTTTACCCAAGTCAGAGATGAATCTCTGCCCGGTGCAGCAGTAATGTCGGTGATGACGGGGGCTTCTAAGGAAATGTTTTCATAGAGCCACATCGCCACAGGGCAGGAGGAGGCTGCGTGTTTTTGTCTTCTACACCCTCTCGGTCTCTTTATGAGATATACCGTAGTTCACCCTGTCAGCTCAAGAGCTTTACAGGCACTTCTGACTCACTCCGAACTCACAATTTAGCGTTCTGGCGGCGGTTTGGTGGTTCTTTGCCGGCGAGGATCTCAAGACGTTCTAGACCATTGAAAATCTGGTCAATTCTGGCCTGGAGTTCATTTTCCAGCACTGGTGATGGAGCAAAGGGGAAAACAAAATGTTAGAAGCAAAGAAAACATTCGGCAAACAGATGCATTTAGAATCAGTGACATTAATAAGCAAGAAGTCCAAAACCAATAAACATTTGACCTGGTCAAGCGGAAGTAATACATTTGTTTGAAACAATTGTATAAAGACTTTTCATGGGTGGCATTTATCTGTGAAATGGCCGTTAATAACTGTATGGACTTACGTCCTCCCTTTGGTGAAAATATGATGTCATGGTCTGTGAAAAGAACTAAGGAGGGGGCTTAACTGTATCCCACCCTACTGCTTCCTGTCCCAGCCACTGGCACCACCACAGAGAGCAACCAGTCAGAGAGGCATCAGCCCACTGCCTCTCCCAGTCTGTACATCTGAGACACCAGTACCAAACAGCCCCAACAGGAACTGGGGAGGAGTTGGCTCCACGTTTAGGAGAAGGTCGGCAGGAGGTGGCGTTGGACCAACACACGCAGCTTTAATGGCAGCTTGTTATCATCACAGCCAGAGATCATTATGGACTCACAGTGAACCGACTGACGGTCTGTCCTCTCCAGGTTTCCCATCTGAGACTGCACCTCCTGGATTTGTCTAATCCAGAACCAAAAATAACGTTACCGAACAGAAACTAAAAACATCAAATTAAAGCTTTCATCTTTGTTACATTTATGAACGTTAACAACACTGCAGAACTAATAAGTGGAGTGTCGGTGAGTTTTAACGAAACTTTAACTTGAAACACACCATTTCTTTAGTTATGAGCTAACGTTGCTAACAAAAAGCCGGCCGTTTTCACAGAAACACTCACTTGTTTGTCTGGTGGTAAAGCGTCTCCATCTTTTAAATCAACGGAATTAAACGCTTTACGTCCCCTTTCCTTAAATCCCTCCTTTATTACTACAACAACCCAATTCCGACAGGTGGCTAAGCTACCTAGCTAACCAGAGGAGTGTACACGTCATCGGCTGAGCTTTTGTGTACGGAAATGGCAAACGGAAGCCACGTGACATCTCGCGAGAACACAAAAAAAAGAAGAGCACTCACTCAGCCTCAAATTTTAGACACTCAAAACGTAACTTTCAAATTAAACTCATCGTTCTCTTCTCTTCCAGTAAATTTTCTGCCATTCTAAGCGTTAAACGTCATCAAATGTATTATTAAATTTTACAACACCATTCAATGAAATTTCTGGTCCTGTATTATTTGTACTCATGTGTGCCATTTTCTAATTAACGATCTTTGGCAAGGCAACAAACGTTTCGAGACCTTTATACTTTTATCAATGTGGAAGAGTAGCAGGCAAACTTTGACCCTCATCACATGTCATGGTATTTATTGCATTTTAAGAAGAATCTTTAAGGTTTTTATGCTCACAAATATTATAATTGCTTAGAACAAGTAATTGCTCTGCATGTCAACAAGACACGAAAAACTAAAAGCATTTGTTTTTTGTTGTGTTTTTGTTTTTTTTCATTTTGGTCATTGGATTCTTCACTTCCCAGATTAAAATCTCAGACCATAGGCTACATTTTCCATTATGCTTTATATTTTCTTAAAAGCAATAGCTGCCAGAAATGCTTTAAGAGCTACCACATAATCTGTTGACATGTAGACATGTGACAGGAAAGACTCTGTCCTGAGGCTACATTTTGTCAGCTCTCTCTCACTTGACTCTATTTTGGCTATTCTTCTTATTTCCCTCCCACAGACAGATGTCTGAACATTTCTGTTGTTCACCAAGTGGCCTCCGTCTCACCTGCAGACTGAGGCAACCAAGCAAATTGCACCCAACCTTTTAGTTTGTGATTTTTCCTCGTCACCAACTGGGTTTGACACAGAATACAGTGTGAATGTGATGTGATTGGATTTCCCAGAACAGGATTTGAACATTTCACAATAGCTTCTTGGTGATTTAATGGGAGGGAAATTGTCCCGGGGCACTGCCTGGCACTTTAGCAAAACCACAAATCAATCATTTTTACCCCAAACTTCCATCATTGCGGTGTCTGCAGGTTCAGGGGAGTAAAAACAACGAGTACACACGGAGCAGGTCAAGTAAACATCGTTTAAACTAAAGACACTGAATTTCCTGTGAAAATGCAGAGCTAAAGCCGGAGGATTTTGCTGAAAGCTGCAAAAAAAGCTGAAATTCGGTTGTTATAAAAAAGAATCAGAACTCTAGCTAAAAGTTTCAAGGAGACAAATGCTCATTAAAACCTAACAGGAGCTAAACACAAGCTTAAAACAAAAAAATAGTGAAACACTTAAAATATAGAAGAAGCAAACACTAAGTAAAAGTTAAAAGTACAAATCATTTAACAAAACTTAGTGAAATGTTTACTAAAATTTTCAAATAGCAAAACGTTATGTGAAAGTTGCAAAATGCTAAAAGTAGCAGAATGTTAGCTGAAGTGGCAAATTGCTAGCTAAAAGATATAAGTAGCAAAAGCTCAAGGGTAACACTAGAGAAACATTTGTTTAAAGCTAAAAATAAACGGCTAGCTTAAAAGTTTTAAAACACGAACTAAAAGTTAACAGTAGTAAAATCTTAACTAAAAGTAGCAAAAAGCTAACTAATGAAAAAATAGATAAATAAAAGAAGCAAAATGCTGGCTAAAAGGTAAAATTTGCTAAATGTTAGAAGTACCAAAACAATAGCTAAATGTTAAGATTAGCAAAAGGCTAATTAAAAACTAAAAGAAGCAGAAGAAGACAAAAATAGACTCGATGTGCTGAAGCAGATTTCAAAGAAAACAATGTTTTTCAAATAAATATTTCAACTTGGCTTTTATTTCTGTTGGGAAATTCTTGGGAAATAAGCCCCCAACAATTTTCAGTCAGGTCATCTGGATAGTTTCTCTTTTTTGTGCTGAAACGTTTCACCTTCCATCCAGAAGGCTTCATCAGTCAAGGAAACACACAACACAAAACCGATTCTTCCCCCAACAGCTTACTCTGAAGTGGAACAAACCAGTTCTGTTGGTGCTAAGATGAAGCCTTCCGGATCGAAGGTGAAACGTTTCAGCAATAAAAAAAAGAAACTGTCCAGATGACCTGACTGAACATTGTTGGATTGTATACCTGGATTATTGAGCATGGACTTTGTTGGCTTGGTAAATAAGGTTAAATGGTTTTGAAAAGTATTAAAATTTCAAACTGGAATGTCCTGAATGATTCAAACAATTTGACACTTGAATGATTAAAATGGCACAACGACGTATCGTAACGACGTACAGACATCTACACCTCCAGATGCAGGAAGAGAGTCACCTGCATCATGAAGGACCACACTCACCCAGCACACACACTTTTTGCCCCGCTCCCCTCAGGAAGGAGGTTGAGGAGCATTAAGTGTAGAACCACTAGACCACATGTGTCAAAGTCAAGGCCCGGGGGCCAAAAGTGGCCCTCGTTGACATCTTGTCTGGCCCCCAACATGTTATTTTAAATGTAAAATACTTTTATCACTTGAATTTTGTTCAGTCATCTTTGATCATGATGTCAAAAGTGCAACAGCGAACATCAAATGAGACCAATCAAACTCTTTCTGAGGAACCTGCAACCAAGAAAAGATGTTGGTATCTAACTTGAGCTAATGTCGATTCTGAAACCGGCCCTTAGTTTAAACAAGGTTTTAATTTTTGGCCCCCTTTTGTACGTGGGTTTGACACCCCTGCACTAGACTGAGGAACAGCTTCTACCCTGAGGCTGTTAGACTCATGAATCTCTAACTAGAATAATCACTGTGAAAAACCATATCATGTTGCTGCTGATCTGTTTCATGTTGCTGCTGATCTGTTTCATGTTGCTGCTGATCTGTTTCATGTTGCTGCTGATCTGTTTCATATTGCTTCTGATCTGTTTCATGTTGCTGCTGATCTGTTTCATATTGCTTCTGATCTGTTTCATGTTGCTGCTGATCTGTTTCATATTGCTTCTGATCTGTTTCATATTGCTTCTGATCTGTTTCATGTTGCTTCTGATCTGTTTCATGTTGCTGCTGATCTGTTTCATATTGCTTCTGATCTGTTTCATGTTGCTGCTGATCTGTTTCATGTTGCTTCTGATCTGTTTCATGTTGCTGCTGATCTGTTTCATGTTGCTTCTGATCTGTTTCATATTGCTTCTGATCTGTTTCATATTGCTGCTGATCTGTTTCATGTTGCTGCTGATCTGTTTCATGTTGCTGCTGATCTGTTTCATGTTGCTGCTGATCTGTTTCATGTTGCTGCTGATCTGTTTCATGTTGCTGTGTTAATTCGTCCTCATCTGTTCACACAGACTCATGCTCGTGCTGCTGTTCGGCGTATTGTTTTGTACTACTAGTGCTTAGTGCGTTTTTTAGGGATGCACGATATTATCGGCATGGTATCAGTATCGGACGATATTATCATTAAAGTTCAATATCAGACATCGACCACTACATCAGAATAACTCACCGATATAAAAGGCGCTGTTTTTACCTGCAGCAGCAGCACATCGTGATGATGTCACTCACGCCTACCTGATCTCACGGCGGAGAGGAAAATTCAAAATGTTGACGTGTGGAAGCTTATTTTTGTTGAGGATGTCGGATTCCAAAGATTTATGGAGTACGTTGAGCCTCGCTACATCGTCCCCAGTCAGATATTTTTCTGACGTAGCCTTACCCGAGTTACAAGCCGTCATTTCTGACGTCACTGAGAAGCTAACAGCTGATAGCACTTGGGTGAGTTTTACCACAGACATCAAGTGTTAGCCCCGTTAGCATGATTAGCCTTATGGAACAATGGACAGACAAAAACTTTGAACTTACAAAGTGTGTCCTTCATGCACAGGAGTGCAGAGGATCCCACACTGCAGCTATAGGAACCTGGAACAAACCTCCACAGGTGAGACAGCATCACAGGTGACTAATGCTAATAAATAACATTTAACACTTTTCATTTAATATAAGTTAAAGTGCTGTGCATATCATACGGCTGTTACTGAATATATGTCACCAGCTCTTACTGCTGTTGCACAGTTTTTGTAGCAAATAAGCCTAAATAAGACGCTATGTTCTGACAGAGGAAAGTACATAAAATATCAGTATCGGTTATCGGCCCAATAAGTTTTAACAGATCGGCCAAAAATCCAACATCGTGCATCACTAGTTTTTTTAGTTAAAATTTTTCTTAGTTCATATCTTAGATCTTATCACTGTTTTCTTTTATATTTTATACTTTAGTTGGATGTAACTGGACCCTGTGTACATAATTTCGTTCTACCACATGTACCACATGTGGTGCTTATGACAAATAAAGGACCTTGAATCCTTGAATCCTTGAATCAGAAAAGCCAAAAATAAAGAGACGGGATCTCTTGGGTGTGGATGCTAAATGAGCGCTCACACAAACATGTTCCTGAGCCGTGTCAGGCTCCTGTTTTCCACCGGTAGCTCTATTTGTTTTCGTCACTCAGCACAGCAATCAGAAGTTGCCCAGACAGTTTCCCGCGGCGGCCTGACGCTACATGAGCTGATGGTTGTATCTCCAGGCGAGACACTTCTCAGCAGAGGTCCTTTCCACCCACCCTCTCATGTCAGAAACCCTGAAGTCTGTTCATGTCACTTCTTGCTCTCTCTTCTCGCCATTTTTGGTTGTCATAACACGTCCCCAGGGCAGCCGTTGGACATACGCACTGCTCAGAGCAGAGACGATGCAAAAAGACAGAGGACAACGTCCCCCTCCCTGCTCAGACTTCTACAGAGCTGCGTTAGGTCACGGGGTTCTCCCTGTCTGTCCTTCATGCTTCAGCCCCGAGGAAAGGATGAGATGAGCTTACTGGTTTTCCTCCGCACCTGAGCACCACGGGCACAAACTGGATTCCAGACGCCAGGTGTTGGTGCTGGATCGCACTTCTCTGACTGACCGACAGGTCCCACATTGTTGCACCAAGTTTTTGTTTAACCAAAAGTTTCAAGAAAACATTTGGACAGTATCGGCATTTTGTGTGCCTGGTTCTCTAAGAATGCCAGACTGTGGCCCTTAAGGTTTTATTTTTTATTTTTTCTTGAACGAAACCAAATTTAGTGCTTGGTAGTTGTTGGATTCTGGTCATTCAACCCAGCAGCTGAGTTATTTCTGGGTAGAGGGAAAAGGCAGTCTGCGCACTTGAGGCTACAAATTCTGCAGCCGTCAATAGCACTGTTCTGTTCACCCAGAGAAAATGATATGTTCCTAAATCACTTGGACTTAATATATTTAATGATGTTTTCCAGGCAGCATAATGCGTCATAACTCTGCACTGATTGCCCAAGACAGACAGAACGAAGAAGCCAATTAGGAGGCGCAGAAATTGCCCCCGGGTCAAAAATCTTTGGATACCAGTCATTTTTGGAGGGCACATTGATCTTCTTGCTCCCCCCACCCCTGAGGGGAGATGAGCCACTCATCTTTGAAGCTGTGATGAGATGCTGAATGAAAGCAAATGAGAGCCTGTCAGAGGTGACGGGAGAAACTCATAAGCTCCTAACGTCTTAGTCGGTTGTGGTGGGAAACAGGTCAGAAGGGACGCCACCCGCAACCCCTCTGTCCTCGCACACGCCTGGGTCCACCCCTTCCAGGTCACGACTCAGAAAGATGCAAAACCCCCAGAAGATGAGCAGCGTTTTCACAGCCCAGCACAGAACCAGCTACCTGTCTGCTTTTCAACGATTCAAGGGTTTTATTGTCATTCACATCACGTGGTACACGAGGTGGGACGAAATTATGTACACAGGGTCCCAGTTGCATCCAACTAAAATACACATTGTAAAGAAAAACAGTGTTAAGATGCAAGACATGAAGTAAGAATACACTAAAGTAATAATAGAACAAAACAATGCACCAAACAACAGCAGCACAATATTTAACAACCAGCCACACATTCATATACAGCACAGTGTAAAACCTTAATTATTTTTGGTTTGAAGAAGAAATACATTCTTGATTAAATATGGAAACGTGATGTTTTGACGTTTTTACAGCTTTATAAACTAATGCTCATAAGAGCTACAATATCAGGCAAACCCTGACAACGTTAAAGTTCTGCAACAATCGGCACCGGCGCCACGTTTGTCAGATGAAAACGTAAGAAAATCCCCTTGTTGGTGCAGAAAATAAATGCTATTTATTTTATTAGGATTAAAATGTATATATCATTTTTTTAGAGGGCAAGGTGGCACAGTTGGTAGAGCTCAAGCCTTTCAGTGAAAAGGTCGTCTGATTAGATCTTGGCACCTTTCTGGGTGGAGTGTGCATGTTCTCCCCGTGCTGCGTGGGTTTTCTCCAGGTACTCCAGTTTCCTCCCACAGACCAAGAACATGCATGTTGGACTGACTGGTGACTCTGAACTGTCCCGAGGTGAGAGAGAGAGAGAGAATGGTTGTTTGTCTCGTGTCCCTGTGATGGACCTGTCCAGGGTGTCCCTCGCCTCTTGCACAGTGATTGCTGGACATGGGCACCAGTGACCCCCGTGCTCCGGAAAGGAAGAAGTGGATGGATGGTACTAAAAATGGTTCAAATACATTTTCTGGTTTGTCAGTTGTATTATTTTTAACAAAGTTCTGGACTGAACCTAATGAAGAAACACTGTAGAAAACCTTCAGAGAGCTTGAAGTACTTTTACTCATGATACAATACAATCAGGTAACTTTCCTAGTACTAATTGAAAGGATTTGTCAAGTTTTTTTATTAAACATATTTAAAATGAGCACCGATAAACGAAGTGGTGAACATAAAATACTAAAAAAACTACAACAGCGCAAAAGTTAAGAGATAAATATAAAGACATAAAAATCAAAGTAACGAACAGTATGATTATTTTGTGCATACTGCAAGGTGATTGGTGAGTGCAGAATGGATTGAACAAACTGTTTTATTAAAGTGAAAACAATCATAGCAAAAGATATTTGCACAAGAAGCTAAAAGTTTAAAATAGCACAACCATAGCTAAAACTGACAAAATAATTGACAAAAGCTAAGTTTATCAACAAAGTAGCTAAATGCTAAAATCAAAGTGTTGTTTTAAATTAATTTGAAGCAATCTCAATTCATTTTTATATAAAAAAATGTAAATAAAATTAAATAATTCAAAGTATAAAGTTCCAAAATTCTGGCATATAAATGGTTAAAATATCCGATTACGTTGAAGTCGCTGCAGTCGAAGAAAAAATACAGAGGAAACTATAACCAGAAAAACAATTTATGACGCTGACTCAGCTTTCACAAAATAAAACAAATAAAATGATGAGAGGAAAAACAATGTGATGAGTGAGAAGCTGATTAATCCAGATGTTATCAGCTTAGAAACAAAGAGCTGACCTGCAGGAGCAGCTGCTTCCAAAACTAAACATGATTTCACGGTGATTTTATTTTTTGTAGCTAGAAATAAGTCAAATATTTATTCTCTGGGGCTTTAAATTTAAATGTTGGTACATTTGGGCTCATTTTCAAAAACCTCTCTCGGTGCTCCCATTTGGCCACCTGAAAAAAAAAAGACTGCGGCTGATTTTTTAGCTACTCTTTAGCTGTTTTTTTGTTGTTGTTTTTTTTTATACATATTTCTGCTTTTTTCAAATAATTTCCACTTTTTTGTGCTAGTTTTTGCTTCTTTCTGCCATTTCAGCCATTTTTTCTTATAATTTCTACTTTTTTTAGCTAATTTACTAATTTTTGTGCTCATTTCTGTTTATTTAAACCAATTTCAGTAAACATGTTCTTTCTGCTTTCTTCTGCTAACTTAGGCTTGTTTTTCTATTTTAGCTCATTTCAGCTGATTTTTCCAGCAATAAGCAGTCACATTGCATTTTCTCAGGAAATGTAATTCTTCCAGTTTTATTCAATTTTTGCAGAGCAAAGAACAAGCTGCTTCATGGAGGTGATCTGGGGCGTTCTTTATTGACATCACGCCGTCTTACTCCATGTCATTTGTGACACGCAGACCTCTCATCTTCTCCATCTCTGTGGTTGGACGACAGCTGAGCAGAGAGGTGAACACAAGCAGCCGTGGCGTGGAGAGCATCACCGGGCTTCTCCTCTTGACAGCTTCCTACACACCGTCGCCCCCCCCCCACCCCCCACCCTGAACCACACGCTCACATTTAAGTCATGTGTGTCAGTTTGCTCAGCGTGTGGTTCTCGGAGCTCAAAAGGCATCACATGCTGACAGGACCTCATTGTGCGCCTGAATCCTTTAACGACAGTGATGATTTAATTGCGACCAGTCGCGAACACAACATCAAGACTGCACAGTGGTGGAGCTGTGGAGATTAAAAAATAATCCCAGACTGTTGAGGGAACATGCAGCTCTGGCCTTTATCTGTGTTTCTTTTCCGTCTTGGACATTGTTGATGTGGGAAAGTTTTATTTTGCTTTAGATGGAGGTCAGGGTGTGTGCTGCTGTGTGTGACTGTGGGAGAGAAGTGAGAGGAATGCCATACATTGAGCAGGGAAGGGGGTGGGGGGAGTCAGTTGTGAAGGTGCACGAGGTCTTATCGTGTCCTATCACAGCGGCTGCCTTGTAAACCGTACTGTTAACCCTGCAGGTGTTTCTGTCGAGCAGCATGGGAACGGCCTCTCCCAGGAGCTTCTCAATGGGAGTCAGTCTGAGTGGGATGGGGGGAGGTTACTGATAGGTTTGTTTATTTAGAAATCAGGCAAGATTTTGGAGCATGTTGTGCGGCGCACCCTTAAAAAGTGAGAAAAGTGGAGGATAAAAGAAGAAGTATAGGGTTGAAACAGCAGATGAAGAGTCTCTGAAAGTTGCTTCTTAAAGAAACGGTCACTTTGAGCCCCCTCCTGTTCTCTCTGCTCACGTATGATTGTGCAGCTACCCATCCAGGCCGTCACTTTGTAAAGTTTTAGATGATACAGCGGTGGTGGGATGCATCACAAACTGATGAGTCCAGCTACAGGCAGGAGGTGGAACACCTGGAGAGCTGGTGCAAAGAGAATAACCTTCACATCAATGTGAAGAAGACAAAAGACATGATTGTGGATTTCAGACGGAACAAACTCACCTACACCCCCCTGAACATAAGAGGATCTGTGGTGGAAGTGGTCTCCAGCTACAAGTACCTGAACAACAACCTCAGCTGGAGCAACAACACCACCAGCCTGATGAAGAAAGTTCATCAGAGACTCTACTTCCTCAGACGGCTGAGACGAGCTGGTCTGGAAGCTCAGTCCTCACCTCCTTCTACAGGTGTGCAGTGGAGAGCATCCTGTGCTCCAGCATCAATGTGTGGCATGGAGGCTGCACAGCTGCAGAAAGAAAAGCTTTGCAGAGAGTGGTGAAGGCTGCACAGAAGATTTTGGAGTCAGTCTCCCCACCATCACAGACATCTACACCTCCAGATGCAGGAAGAGGGCCACCTGCATCATGAAGGACCCCACTCACCCAGCACACACACTTTTTGCCCCACTCCCCTCAGGAAGGAGGTTGAGGAGCATTAAGTGTAGAACCACTAGACTGAGGAACAGCTTCTACCCTGAGGCTGTTAGACTCATGAATCTCTAACCAGAATAATCACTGTGAAAAATCACAACCTCATCCAATATCAAGAGCTCACACAGCTATATGAGTTTTGAATGACTCTCAGCTACTACCACATTAAATTAAAGCTCAATCTTGATTTAATTGACAGAGTTATAGACATTTTTGTGTTGGATAATTGGCTGTGGCGGCCATCTTGAATTGCATTTTCATCACAAGTTGTTCCGTGTTTGTTTGCTGATAGAGTTGTTTGTCATGAACCAGTGGAGGAATTTTAATGAAACTCTCAGACAAAATTATACATAGACCTGTCACGACAACAAATGTTGCTGGGCGATTAATTGTCTCAGAAATTATTGCATAAATTATAATATTGTTTCGAATTTGACAATAATTAATAATTATTGTCAAATTTGAAAAGAAATGTTGATTTGTTTTGAGTGTACTACCTTTTTGAACCACTTGATGGCAGTTTAAGACTGTTTGAACCAAAGGATGGATAGTGAGGGAGCGAGCAGCGTGTCTCTTTAAGAAAAATGGGAGGGAGGCCCCTCGACGTGACATGGGCTGTCTCGTTCCTGTTTTTCAGTTTTCAAAATGGCAGACGCTCAGTGTGGTTTGAGCTCTTTAGCATTTTTCACACAAATCTTTTAATAAAAATCAGTAAACAAGTTCTCAGATTCTGTTTTCAGAGAAAAACAATTTTTTACACAAAGGCACGAGTTTCAACCGTGAATTTTGGAGCTTCGACAAGACGGAGGTTTTTTCCCGAGGTCGGCCTGTTTTAGCTCGTAGCTTAGCTTCTCAGCTTAGCTACTTTTAACGATACAGAAACGTGATTTTGGACGTTAAAACAGATTTTAAAGAGAAAGGGCGGGGTCAGTGAAGAACCGGAGTTGAACCTTTTGTCATCGAGTGTCTTCAGTAGAAAGAGAGACACGCAAAGAAACGGTAAAGCTGATAAATGAAAATGAGGTCGATAATTTTCATCTATCATGCGATTAATTGATTTATTGTTTATTGATTTATTGTTTATCGCGACCGGCCTAGACAGACATCATTTTACTGTCAGCCCAATTCAAGATGGCTGCCACAAACTTTACAGATATTGAGCTAAAATTAGTTAAATAGCAGCTGAAGATCACAGCATCACATTTTGTGCAAGATGTTTGACTAATTACCAGACGGAGTCAAACCTTTCTGTCTGTTAGCAAAATATCTTATAAACAGTTGGACATTTATTGATGAAAATTTCACAAAGTCGTATTTACATGTGCAGCTGCAGCTTATTAGCTTTTGGAGTCAACCTAAATGTTGATTGCTAGCAATGTCAATTTTATGTTTATGGTGGATTCAAAACAAAAATTGACCAAAGGGTTTTTAAATTAGAACAAATATAAAATAAAAGGCAGAGAGAAAGTAAAACCACAGCTGATTCACGTTAGCCAACACAAAATACCAATAACTCCGTCATATTTCAGATACTGAGCTAATATTGGTTGTTGTGGCGGTAGCTGACGTTCGCTGCTTTGATCAACATGTTCTCTAAGAAGCTTCACGTTTCTTGAGATGTTTACAAGCTTTGTTGTTTCTCACCACGAGATCACTTCAGTTTAAATCTCTGACATGAATGACGGCGGGCGATGTGCAATCAAGGAGCACCTTGAGGATTAATGGATGATTTTCAAACGTCTGTTTTCTTTTATCTATAATTTACTCAACGATGAGTCGGCTTGATTCTTTCTTCTTCACCTTCAGCAGAACAAAGCTGAATCGAGCCGTGTGCTTAATTAATAAAGTCTTTAAAGTATGTGATCACAAACTCAGAGGAGCTCAGCTGCCACCCCTGTTCACCCCAACCTCACAGAACCCCACAGTCCCCCCCCCTACAGGTATGCACTCAGCCTTGTCGTAGCTCCAGGCACTGCATGTTCTTGTTGTGGGTTGAGCAAATGCATTAGTCATTTCACATTCCAAATTCCTACTCCATGTTTTAGTCTCAAGTCTCTGTGTCACTTCATTTTGCCTCTTATTTTATTATTTACCAGATAAATGTCTCTTTTTTTCTACTTTCATCTATTAATACTCGTTATCGGTGTGAGAGGAAAGTGTCTCCTCCTCAGAGGGGACGTCGTGCCGGGTGTAGATGTTTGACCCGAGGCTCGCAGCTTCCTGTTACAGGACAGGTCTGCGCCTCGTGTCCTTCAGCAAAATGTCTACAGACTTTCTACGCTTCAGTTAACATGTTCTTACACAAATGAGTGATCCATAAACCTGAAAGCTGTGTAACGAGAAATGGATAATATCTTTTTGCTTAGCAACAAAAATGTCATACATATCTGGAAAAACTTAAAAAAGCAAAACGGTTTAACAATTCGTTCTCGACTGCCAGACGTTTGCACAGAACGTGAGTCAAACATCAGACGTAAGAGAAACGGTTTCCTTGAAGATCAGGGGACATTATTATTGCCCCATTCCAAAATATGAACACAAACAATAAGGTTGTGCTCGTGTCTGCGAGCGAGCATGTTTTTCTCTGTTAGCAAAATACCTCACGAACCACACAACTGATTTCAATAAAACGTTCAGAAAATAATACCGTAACTGGGTGTGCAATTACGACTGAATAACTTTTACAGCCAACCCAGTCCATTAGTGTCTTTTTTTATTCACTCACTTGGAACTAAGGAAAAGTTTCATCTACCCCCCCACCCCCCACCCCCGAACCTCTGTGGAGTCTTATCAGAACTGTGCCGACTGACCAGCATCTGATCAGGACTATGATCAGGACTATGATCAGGACTATGATCAGGACTATGATCAGGACTATGGACTCTCAGTTGGTGCTTCATGGACCGCCTCGTCGTAAATGCACGGAACGTGTTCATCAATGTGCAGAGTTTCTTGAATCGTGTCCTGATAGGACACGGTGTGACGAGATCTTTGTAATACACCGTCCTCTCCTCGTGGCTTTGTCCCTCTTTCTATCTAAAGGGATTCTGAAAAGGGTAAGAGGCCGCGCTCTCAAAGAGCAGCAGCTACGTGCACTCCGCCCGTCTTTCAGACGACTGTACGGACATATTCTCGCTGTATTCCGATAAATTGATAATAAAGCTTATTCTGATTCTGATTAGCGTTTATCTTAGATCCTTTATCATACTGTTTAGCATTAATTTTTAGATCTTTATATACTAGCTGTTTCTTTTTATACTTTATATTTTTTGCTATTTTGGGACCTTGAATACAGAATTTCATTCCACCTCATGTTTTACATGTGATGAGAATGACAATAAAGATACGTGAAGTTGAAGGTCTTATCTTATGGATTACTTGAAGGGTTTTAATAAAACCTTTAGAAAGTAATCAATGGATCAATCAATCAATCAACCTTTATTTATACAGGTAAATCCCATTGAGCCTCGAGGACTCATTTACAAGAGAGACCTGATTTAACAAAGAAAGATGACAACAATGGACAACAGCAACAACAATAAACAGTTATAAAAACTCATACTACAGTTTTTTTTTTTTTTTTTTTTTTTTTTTAACAAATAGGATGGCTAAAAGGAAAAAGGTAACAAAAACAAAAAAACAGCTAGATTCCAAGACAAATGTATAAAACTAAAAACAGGAACATGTCTGCATTGGTCCCTGCCAGGAGTCCAACAGATTCTTAAAGCCACTTAGAGAGGTCAAAGGTCGAGAGCTTCAGGTCTTTTTACAAGATATTCCAGGAAACAGGAGCGGAGTAGGAGAAGGTCCTTTTGTCTAGTTCAGTCCTCACTGAGGGAACACTGCAGGTAATGATGTCCTGAGAGCGCACGCTGTAGCTGCACTCACACAGAGACATGTACGAGGAGATGTATGAAGGCAGCAGACCAGGAAGTGATTTAAAGATGAAAATGTACCAGTGAGAGAGTCTGTGTGGAGTTAATGGTGACCAGTTAACCAGTGAATACTGGGTGCAGTGGTGGGTACGATAATCACAGCCAGTTATGAATCTTAGTGCACCATGATAGACAGCATCCAACATCTGCAGCATCCAACATCTGCAGCATCCAACATCTGCAGGGTTCTTGTAGGAGCGTTCATGTAAATAATGTCACCAAAATCAATTAGAAAGTATTTAGAAAGTAATCAATGGATGTACTGTATGTCTACAACTGATCAACTTATTGAGTTTATACAAGTGAAGATGGCTGCCACAGCTAATCGACATGTGGTTCTTGAGTTTTTAACAAAACAGCTATAATTTTTATTTTTTTTCATTTAGCCTTTATTTATCCAGGTTAGTCTCATTGAGCCACGAGAACTCATTTTCAAGAGAGACCTGTTTAGGGAGCACATGGTGGGGGTTAAGGGCCTTGCTCATGGGCCCAGAGTGGGGCGAATGAGGGTGGGGGCAAGTGTGGGTGTTTCACCTACCCCACCCACAATTTTGATGTTGTCGGGGCCGGGGCGTGAACCGGCGATCTTCGGATCACAAGCCCACCTCTCTAACCTCTGCGCCACCACTCCAAATACACCTGCACCTGCATAATGCCACCATTTCTCAGCATGAGGTGGTCACAGTCTAAACTCTTTTATCCGTCAAAGTTTTGCACCATCTGTATGGGACGCTCCTTCTCCATCTCCAGCTCCATCTCCATCTTCAGCTCCATCTTCAGCTCCATCTCCAGCTCCATTTCCATCTCCAGCTCCAGCTCCATCTCCCTCTCCATCTCCATCTCCATCTCCAGCTCCATCTCCCTCTCCATCTTCAGCTCCAGCTCCATCTCCCTCTCCATCTCCATCTCTAGCTCCATCTCCATCTTCAGCTCCAGCTCCATCTCCAGCTCCATCTCCCTCTCCATCTCCATCTCCAGCTCCATCTCCATCTTCAGCTCCAGCTCCATCTCCAGCTCCAGCTCCA
>NC_056512.1:45702449-45711184 GCF_014905685.2 Nematolebias whitei | reverse complement strand
CAGCTCCAGCTCCAGCTCCAGCTCCAGCTCCATCTCCAGCTCCAGCTCCATCTTCAGCTCCAGCTCCATCTTCAGCTCCAGCTCCATCTCCATCTTCAGCTCCATCTCCAGCTCCAGCTCCAGCTCCATTTCCAGCTACATCTTCAGCTCCATCTCCAGCTCCATCTTCAGCTCCAACTCCAGCTCCATCAGGCTGACTGCAGCCCGCCCTCACCGAGAAACCTCACCACAAATATACGTCAGTCCCACTGAAGTGACCAGGTGTGCACAGTGCAGATGTGTGCACAGTAAAGGTGTGTGCACAGTGCAGATGTGTGCACAGTGCAGATGTGTGCACAGTACAGGTGTGTGCACAGTACAGGTGTGTGCACAGTGCAGATGTGTGCACAGTACAGGTGTGTGCACAGTGCAGATGTGTGCACAGTGCAGGTGTGTGCACAGTACAGGTGTGGACACAGTACAGGTGTGTGCACAGTACAGGTGTGGACACAGTACAGGTGTGTGCACAGTGCAGGTGTGTGCACAGTGCAGATGTGTGCACAGTGCAGGTGTGTGCACAGTGCAGGTGTGTGCACAGTACAGATGTGTGCACAGTGCAGGTGTGTGCACAGTGCAGATGTGTGCACGTACAGTTAGATAGCAACTCCCTGCCCTCACATTGTTTTCCCCTTGCAGACCTGCTACAAACACAGTTTGCACCCCTGCTTGGTCCAACGCCCGCCCCCACCCACCCCTGCTCATAGCAGCCACCCCTGAGGCGAGTGCGTGCAAACCTGGCTGTAGACTCAGCAGCCCCCCCATCGCTGCACCCCTTCTGCTCAGAGTACAGAGGGAAATGAAGGCTTTTGGAGTTCATTATGAAACAACAACAGCAGCAGCAGGGGATCGGCCTCCTGGGGCCACAAAGTCTCCCCCATCATCCCTCCATCCTTGTCTTTCTTCTTGATGTCCTTCAATATTTCCACCTGAGTCCACCGTTCGTGATATGCTGTTCAGTCTTTTTTATTAATCCTGCAGCTCTGCTAAGAAGAATGCCGTTTCTTTTAAGCTGAATGAAGTTAAATATTTATCTGAAATATTACAGTTTGATCAGTTAATATAGTGAGTCAGTAGTGAAGAAATATGAACTTGGCTGACCTCAGCCTTTGGAAAGACGCTTATACAATTTCAAACAGGACCCAAGATTTATGTGCGTAGAAACATTATGCTGCTGCACAAACATGTAATTCCTCAAAAATATTTAAAAAGCATTGCTTATAAAGAGCTTTTGGAATGGATTAATTCAATAATGTAAAGATTGAATCTTTTTCATACACAAGAGTTGGTCATGAAGTTCCTCAGGGTTCAGTGCTTGGACCAAAACTCTTTACGTTTCCTTCCATTAGGTGAAATTAGTTTACAACATGGGTTAAATTCTCATTTTTATGCTGATGATACACAGTTCCATTTATCCATAAAAGCTGATGAATTCTATCCGAAATGCTGCTGCCAGAGTTCTGACGAGCGTTAAAACGAGAGCTCGCGTTTCTCCTATTTTAGCTTCTCTGTGGTTCCCTGTAAAATTCAATATATCATTTAAAATCTTGCTTCTAACATATAAACCTCTCAGCAACTGAGCTCCATCCCATGTTAAACATGTTATATATTCACCTAGCAGAGCTTTTCATTATCTAACTTTAGGTTTACTCGTGGTTCCTAGAGTTTGTAAAAGCAGAAGGGGAATCCGAGCATTGTGTTATCCGACTCCTCTCTTGCGGAGCCAACTTCAAGTCTCTGAGGCCGACACGGTTTCCTTTTAAGACTAAGTTGGCTTGGGTTTCTTGAAGTATCCTTTAGTTGTGCTGTTGTAGGCTTGGACTTCTTGAGGACGCGCTCTCTATAGATTTGCTGTTGTTATTGTCACTATGAAACGACTCCCATAGATTTTATGTTGAGCTCTTTGGTAAGAGCTGCTGTTTTAAATGTGCTTCATAAATAAAGTTGACTTATGTTCTCTGCTTGTCATCTCATAGAAACCTTCCAGTCATCTGAACCCCCAGTCAGTTGAAGCAGACGGCCGCTTGTCCTCAGCCTGGTTCTGCTGGAAGTTCCTTCCTGTTTAAAGGGAGTTATTTCTTTCCACTGTCGCCCAAATGCTGCTCTGGACGTGGGATCACGAATTGAACATTTGTTGCAAATGTAGCCATTTTGGTAAATCTTTGAAAATAATGTTTTCCTAAATCACATGCAAGATTGTGAGATTTCACACTGAGATTATATGAAGTTAATGACTCTCAGCTACTATTTCACAAATTTTAGCTCAATATCTGTTAAATTTACCGAGTTAGAGCCAATGTCTATTAGTTGTGAAGGCCACATTGAACTGGACTGACTCCAAAAGTTAATCAATAGATGCACATCCAATGATTATTTTCTGGGTTTCAATAAAAGCATTCAATTGGTTCACAAATTATTTGGGTAACAAACACAGGCAAAAACATTATCGCCCGCAGATTTGCTCTAATAATGCCGGACTGTACGCCCATAAGGAGATTTTTTAAGTAATTAAACCTGTGAAATGCTTCAAAACTTGACGTCTCAATACGTAATAATAAAGTGTAATTATAATAACGAGGGAGAAGCATCAAAAGCTTCTGAGCTGTAAATACTTCACACAAAAGGCCTCTGCGCTGCAGGTTCACATGCAAATTATGATTCACGGATAATGGCACGTAAACGGTTCCCCATCAAAGTTCTGGGGCAGCCCATTATAACTTTCTAACAGTCATTTGGGGGTGAAATGCTGTGCACAGCCGCGGTCCTCTGAGTCAACGCTTTGGTCATCATGGCGTGCTGGCCAGGGGCAGAACACCTGTAAGAACCCACCCCTCGGATTTTACTGTAGGCTTGAGGGTGACGCAGCGCGACCGCATCATTTTCAGATGAAAAGCAGAGCAGGCGTCATGAGCAGGAAGTGGTTTCACTCGATGGGTGCAGAGTTTCAGGCAGGTGGATTCATCTGTGCGTTTGTGTCGGTGGGCGACCGAGAAAAACAACAAAACACACAGCTCTTACAAATGTACGACTCTTTATTCATCTTATCTGTATTAAATAAAAGTGTGAAGCAACAAGATAAAAACTTTGGACTAACGGGTTATATATTTTACCACATTCACGGGGCCTGTACAGACATCTAACATACGATGTTTCAAAGGAAAGCAGAAGGAAAGACAAGTATCTACAGAGATCACTCCGCACAGCTCGTAAATCTTACAGATATTTGACAAAAAGTTGAAGTGAGGTAGAAAATTACAATTCCGCGTTGGCAGACGCCTCGAGCCCCGACGTGAGTTATATACAGGATCACTCGGATAAAACATAAACGCACGCTTTTAGGTCTTGCGTGCACTTTCGACCTGCACACATGGACAAAGAGAAGTGGAGTAAACACGGTCATTTTCTTTGATTAGCAATTAGGGAAAACAAGGAGCACGATTCACTTCAAAGGCACGAAGAACAACGATGTAATTTGGACTCTGAAAGCAGAAGTTTGGAGAAGCCATAAAAGTGTATGAACATGTGTGCGTCTATAAATACTTAAAGAGGAAAAAACAGTTGGTGTGAACCCAAATTGAGCAGAATTTCTAGAACCTTGCAGGGTTTCCCTCTGTGTTACCTTTTCCTTTTGTTCTGCTTTGCACATGTGGAGATTTCCATAGACATTTCCATACGAGCAACTGAAAAACCCAGCGTTCTTCTTGACACGATCACCCTGTTAATGCATGTAGCAATGTACATCAGCTTCCAGTGGTTCTGTTCAGACTATAACATTAAAAATACACCTTGTGGAGCAAATTAAGTGCTTTGTTTCCACCCATTAAAGAACTTTAAACGTTCTCCACAGCAGTCACAGAGACAGGCAGGTAAGTTCCTCAACTGAAGCCTTACCGGCAACACTTGATCATAAGATTTAAAATGTAAAGCAGCGGTATGACAGACAGAGATCGGCACAATAAATAGTCACACCAGAAGGATGAACACCAAACAAAGTCCGTGTCAGAGCTCCCATCCTGCTGGCTGAACCCAGTCCAGGTCTTGATTTTATTGTTACGTTTCAGGAGCCAGCTTCGCTCTTTTCCCAAAAAGTGGGATTTCAGTGCATCCAGCGAAAGAAAACATCCAGCACCTCCAGTCAGCTGCTGCAAATCAAACCAGTGATGATTAGCAAGTCTCCAGTAATATGATAGGGTTACATTTTCCTCCCACAACAACATGCAAGTCACGAACGGGATCTGCTCTGACGTGATTCAACATCAGTCTTTGTCACATTTTCTCACTGCTTTCCTTTTTTTACCTCAAGTCTTCCATTTTCTATTTTGTTTATGCATTTTTGCAGGTGTACACCTCCTCCTCCCTCACGCACGTCTGACACTCCACGTGGCAGCACCAGCGCACCTGGCAGTGGCAGGAGAGGCTGGTGAGGCGCAGGGCCGTGTTGTAGCCGCGGCCGCAGCACAGACTCTGACAGCTCGTGTCTTTGGTGCAGGACCGGCCCCCCGTGCCGGGCGAGTAACGGGACGGCCTGCAGAAGCTTGGCGAGTCCTCCAGGTAGACCAGGTCCGTGTTGCGGAGGCTCTGGCCGTGGCGACGAGGGCCGGCGAGCTCCGTCTCCCCCGTGGCCACGTTGGTGACGCTCAGCACCCTCATGGCGTTGTCGTATCGGTACTTGAGCAGCCGCCCCGTGTCGTGGAAAGGCGACAGCTGCTTCCAGCAAGTCCGCACGGCACAGGAGCCGGAGACCCCGTGGCACTTGCAGGTCGTTTTCAGTCCACTCTTTACTGCCTTTAAGAAAACAGGGGGAGGGGGGCAGAAACATCAGATCTTTCAGTTTGATTCATTACCTGGCTTCTTATCTGTGGGGTCTATCTGAAGAGAGGGAGACAGTTTCCTGCAGGGCGCGTTGAGGATTTAGAGGCCTGCAGAGATGCAACTGCAGCTTTTCGCAGAATGGCTCGACGGTGGAGACGCTCCGCTCGTCGCGTTTCAACCACCTCGTGTTCAGCTCCGTCTCTTTCCCCTGCAGCCTGAGGCAGAGGGGACGAGCGGCGCAGACGGGGCTGAAACTCTCCGCCCAACTTCATGCCCGTTCGTGGAAAACGCCGATGAGAATTTCTGTTCGAACAAAACAGTTTCGGATGTGCCCTCTCGGTTTGGGTGAATAGTTCACCGAGCTGGATGGTCAGCGAAGAGGGCACGATCAGTCAGGCTGAGAGCTGCTGTCGTGGCGGGGCCAGAGACAGGTCAAAGCGAAAGAGCCGGAGGGCTTGAAAAGGTCTGCTCAGTTCCTCCCTTTGCAGGTATGAACCCCTCCGGGGGGCTTGGGAGCACAGGGGGAACCTAAACCACTTGTTTTTCTGTAAACTCTTTTCAGTGTAAAACTTTTAGCTCAGTCGAGATGAGATAAGATGGAGCTCTTCCTGTTGTGTTGTTCCTCCTTGTCCCCACCGGCTCTGTGTGTAGGTGTGAGCTACAAGAGCAACACCCCCGGGCTCGTTTTCTGAGCCTCAGAGTGGTGGTTATGAACGTTAAGTGGATTTATGAAGAGCACAGGGATCCAGTAAGTGGGAAAAAATGCTTGCTCGTATATTAAAAAGAGGCCACGGTTATAATCGCTCTCTTCGACACGAGGCCTTTAATTTTGTGTTGGCCCGCACAGCAAGCTTTATCATGCCTGAGAACACCTGGCTCCAATGATCCCTCAGCCATCTTGTCTCCTCGCTGCATCTACTTTTACCCACCCAGGCCAAACATGGCAGAAAATACGAGGGGAAGGGTCTGACTGGAAGACAACTGTTCAGCGGAGGTTTTGTATCACCTGATGCTATAAACTCTTTCAGGCTGGAGTTGCAGCCCGAGTGTTCAAGTCAAATGTTCTATTTGTGGTTGTTGCAGGTTTTTATCAGGACTGAACGGCTGAACTTTGGGTTTACCTCTCAGCACTCACCCGAATTCCAACGTTGATGTTGTGGGCGTCCATCTGAGCCCTGAGGTCTTTGCTGACCCTTTTTTGACCGAGGAACTTCTTGAGAAACTTGGTGCTGTATTTCAGGTTGTCACCGCAGACCCCCCACTGCCACGCTTCTCGGTGCTGGATGCCGGGGGAGTCGTCGCACGTGCACCTCTCCATCCGGCCCGAGCTGCACGCTTTGGCGAGGGCATGGGTCAGCGCTGCAGAGGACACGGCCAGCAGGAAGGCGGTCTCCTTGAACGCTGGAATGAAAGGAAAAGGCATCAGAACAAACGTGTTAAACAGTTAAAAATGTGAGGCAGAGCTGTGAATGCTAATAAAATGTATTTTTGTTTGACTCATTAATCATCGATCCCCCTGACGTCATAGTTTACAACATCCTCAGCAGTTCTGTAAGTTTGTATCATAACTTCTCTTTTGACCTTTCCTGCACTGTTATTTCCTTCACCCAGAGCCACCACCAGGGTATATTTTGATCCAATTAATTGTTATTTTGACTAGGAAGGATTTTCCCAGATGAAAGTGGGCAACCACACCACCCTTTTCCTCTGGGAATGGCCGTTTTCCCTGAGATAAAAATAACCACAGGGTTTCTGTACGGCTCTGCTCCCTCATTAAACTGCACTTATACGCTGACCTGCTCATGTGCTCCCACACACTCACATCCATATGCATAAAGCCATTCTGTGTGCACAGCAGATATGAAGATCTTTATCCGATAAAGTTGCGGTAACAAGCTGCAAAGGACAGTTATGATTTTTTTAAGCTAACAATGTTATTCTCAGATTTTTTTTTTTTGCTTTGCCACAGCTGCAGTTGAGTTTCATCATGAAAAAATGTCTAAAGTTACTAAAATGTTGTGGAAGTTACTATAAAAAAACGTTTTCTTGTTTAATTTCAACTTGTTTTTTGAGTTGAAAGATCATAAAACCTCCTAAATAACTCAGACAAGCCAACAAAACCAATCAAAACAACTTGTATTTGCCTATTTTTACAAATTAATTACACAAACTCTGTTTTTATGAAACTTTAAAAGTACTGAGCACTCATTTAACTTTTACTAGACAAAACAAATATAAGAATATTATGGAAAACAGTTTTTTTGTTAGTTGTTCACTCACAGATCTGAAGATTTGTCTGTACATATTGTGACAAACGTGAGAAGTTGATGTGAATCATTTCACTTCAGCTTTTCGAGTTTTGGACTTTTAGCACAAAACTTGACCAGTTTCAAAGTTTTACAGCAGCAGTCTGACTTTGAACAGAAATATAGTTAATATAAATGCGTAAAAGCAACAAGCAGAGAGTGCCTCACCTCTTTTCAGGAGGCTTCCCCGACCATCCAGGCTGCAGTTCCAGCGCTCGCTCCGGAACTGGTAGCGACACTCCAGCAGGCTGAGGCGCACCGACTCCCGGAGCGTCTCTGCCAGACCCGGCTCCCGGCGGCACATGCGCTTCTGCCGCCGGCTCAGACTCATCTGCTCGCACTGCTTCAGGTGGGCCTTCCCGCTTGGAGATTCATTGGAAAACGGACCTGGTAAAAACACCAAAGGCTCCCGACCTGTCAGCCTATATGAAGACGAGAAACAGAAAAGTGTAAAACTGCGGTAAAATAAAGGCACTCTTTTGGGAACATTCCAATAATTAATATCTAATAAGTAATGTTGTATTTCGAAGATGGTGCAAAAACCGTCTCAACGAATCCACTCAAACTGATTCAGTCAGCTGCAACATAAATTATAAACGCTGATATGTTTCATTGCAACAAAATCTGCCGCAAATCTTTCAAGCAAAATGACAAATTCCAGCAGTTTGAGCGCATTTACGCGTGCGTAATTTGGTTCAAGCGCGTAAAGCCGAAGTTATTATCTTCCCAAGGGAGTAAAACAAACACAACCAATCAACAAATGTATAAAAGTTGATGGTCTGACCCAAAGTAAGCTGCAGCGTGAGAGAGGAGGATGCAGAGCGCAACAGTTCGGAATAAGCAGGCGGTCCTTGGGAGCCTGGAGCGCATTGTGCCGGGTTGGCGCTGTGCCTCATTTCGCTGATTCTTCAACGGAGAAAGTTGGTGCCGTGTGTTCGGCGCGTCTCTTTAAGGGGCTCCCACATGCACAACACTGAGCTGTGACTGCGATGCGCGTGGACCCCTGCTCCGCTGGGAGGCAGGGCTGCATCCTTCTGCCGCACCCTCTCTGGACTCTCCTCAGCACTGATCCTGATGGTTCCCTCCCTCTGAGACGCCACCAGGCTTTCAGCTTAAGAAACACTCGGAACTGTGGCCATCATCGTTTAATCATCTGTTTAGCTACATGTTGCTTGGAAGCTCCTGTTTGCAGGAACTGTTGCATGTCAACATGGTGCTTCCTTAATCATCTGAACTCTTCCACGTGTCACCTCAAATGACAGTCAAAGCTACTTCAAAAACACACACAAGTGGTAAATAATATAAATCCACAATGTAAGGAATAAATCCTTAATTATGACATTGAATCTTAAGTTCATGTTTTTCTTTTGCGCGTAAGAAAATGAGGAACTGCTTGTGCCACATTTGCTCCATCTAGTGGACTCTGAAACCTGAAAGCAAGAGCAAACACAAGTCCAGTTCTAGTTCATTTAAAAAAACACTGCAGAGAAAAAAGACGGTTTACTGGTTTGATGCTTAACAGTTTACTCTAAACATAGATATCTTTGCCGTGAAAATGGTCATTTTGTTTGAAAATAACTT
>NC_056512.1:45694630-45697449 GCF_014905685.2 Nematolebias whitei | reverse complement strand
TCCAACAGGGTGCAGATCTGGTCTGGGGTGAAGTTGGTCCTGTTGATTAAGTCCTTGTCTTGTAGAAGTTGTTTTCTGACGGTTTCTACTGCTTCAGAGATGGGTATGCATGTGAAAAGAGAAGTCACATCATACGATACAAGGGTTTCTCCTGGTGATGTTTTGAACGCTCTTTGAATTCATCATGTCCTGGATGATGGAGAATCTTCACCAGCTTCCTGCATTCATCACAAATCAAAGCTCGTCCATTTTATTTGTCCAACGCCAGTTCTGTTTAAAACCATCTTTAATGCACGTGCTTCACTGGTCCACACGTGTAATGATCAGTTGTCCTCACGCAAGTGGAGTGGACCATAGATTATTATATTTCCACAGAAGTAATTCATGATATATTTTGCTAACAGACAAACTCTTACAGTTGATTCTGAAGCTTTTAGCAAAGATCTCACACAGTGTGTGGCGCTGGATGTTGTGAACGACTCTCAGCTACTACCACACCAGATCCAAGCACAATATGAGTAAAATGAATGAATGAATGAATTGTAGGCCTTTTTGTGATTCTTCAACCAGTTGGTTGTGGCGGTCATCTTAAATGGATAGGCTCCAAAAGTTAATCACTTGTAGACATCCATTAAATGTTTATTTCCTGAAAGTTTTATTAAAATGCCAATAAGTATTTTATTAACAGACCTAGTTGACTCTTATTAGTACTTGGTAATTGCAAATATTTTACATAAAGATCAGTCTGAACACTCAGAATATTAATCCGTAATAGTGTTGGGGACCGAACTGTCTCAGCTTCTACCACACATCAGTTCAACATCTGTCAAACTGACTGAGTTGAAGTTGTCCGTTGTAACAACGTGTCTCGTTTGTTCATGATATCATTTGGTATCAGATGAGGACGCACTCACATGCACGAGCAGACATCATCACCCACCTTTGCCTTTTTGCAGCAATAAATGTAGATTTGCAGCTTAGTTTGGCGTTGAAGACTTTTGTCTTTAAGTTTGACTTTAAAGTGTAAATTGTAACGTTGCATGCTCCACATATCGGCTGCTGTTGTCTTTGATTACCAATAATCTATACCTGCTTTGATTTTGTTTTTCTGCATATTTACACTTGTCCAACATGCTTTAGTTTTGGCCTCATTTCAGTTTACTGAGGGAAACTTTCTCTTTTAGGTACAAAATAATTTAAAATACATTTAGAGAATGACAGAAATGAGAAGAACTTCTGTAAATGACAACTCTGCCCTCGGTTTGAATTTAGGCACAGCTTCCATTGTTAAAGTGGGTTTGCTTTCCCCTTGTGCTCATTAATCAAAAAATAAGTTGGTCAACATGTGGACATCTGTTTTTAAAAGTTAATTCAGTGACAGCAACAATTGATTTAATATCTTTTGTATGTTGTTGCTGTGAAGGAACCTGTCTCACTGGAAACTTTACTTTTCAGGGACTTGGTGCTTTTGTATTTAGAAAGTCTGGACTCTGAACTTCCACATGAACCTTTGAGTTTCTTTGTGTTTCTTTCTGTTTCTTTATGCGTTAAGTGAAGACGTCTCGTTGCTTTGGCTGAATAAAGCTGTTGTAAACTGTTGCCAAACACAGATCGGTTGTAACTCTTTTTATTTCACAGATCTTTTTCAAGCAGAATTTTAGCTCAGCCAATGAAACATTTTTTTCTTTTGTTGTTGGTTAGTTTAGTTGTAAAGTTTTATTTGCTCCGAGTGATTTTAAAGCGTCTGATCTGTGGTAAAGCTTCGGCTGTGTGTCTTTGTCTGGTTTTTTAAGCCTTCAGATCAGAGCACAACTTTTCATACCCTGGAGTGTATCACACCTCAAGGTGTCTCAACTGGGTCATTTTGAGTTTGTAAATGGTCATTCAGATCCTTTTGGGTGTGTGCATTAAAAAAACTTAATTTGACGTCCGTTTAGGAAGATCTTGCCTGCTCTGCTCGACCACACCGACTGAAACATGACGGTTCCACGTCTGCTTTCAGACGGCACAACGGTGTTACGGCACCTATGAAGGCAACTCTGTTTACATGGACACAAGTAGTCAGATTAAACGGCCATTCGGAATACAAACGTGTCGTATAAACGCCCTATTTGGATTATTCTTTGTTTATTCAGATCAATCTGAATGAATTTGTAATCTGAATGAGAGGGGTGGTTTAATGCTGATTCATAATCTGAACATTGTGCATGTAAACACTTAATCTGATCGTTTTATTCAGATCGTGAAAAACTGACCTGACTGTGCATGTGCGACCTTTGTCAACCTCACGTGTTTCCTCCTGGCTCATTTTAATCTGTCGAAAGTCAAACTGGTCGTTGAGCGACAACTTTTCTACTAGAAACTTGGAAAGAGCTCCGAATGATCCGTTTGACCTGCAGCTGTCGGGGAGTGCAGCAACGTGTCACCGTCATTAAAACCTGTCGCGGGTCCATTTTGGTGCGCAGGTTTGTTTACGTTCATCCAGGAAGTAGAACTTCTTCTTCTGTGGTTTTTAAGGAAAGTTTACCGCTCTACGCATGTCAGTACTTCTGTTCTGAATAAAAGCTCGCTGCATGTAAACACTTGTCGTGAACAGATCGCGCAGTGGAAACGATAAATTTGAATTATTTAATCTGAAAACATTTCAATCCGATCAAATAATTTTGTGCATGTAAACGTAGCTGGAAGGCGTCCACCAGCGTTGATGCTCGTTTTTGTGTGTTCACCGAACTCGACACTGTTTGACATATTCAGTTTTAGTTTTCTGCAGATTTGGAGCGGTAACATGTTTTGTGCACGTTCTCTCTGTGCATACGTGG
>NC_056512.1:45693117-45694620 GCF_014905685.2 Nematolebias whitei | reverse complement strand
GAGCGGTAACATGTTTTGTGCACGTTCTCTCTGTGCATACGTGGGTTTCTTCCCACAGACAAAAAAAGCACGTTAGGCTGATTGTTCCTAAGTGTGAATCATTTGTCTCTGTGTCCCTGTGATGGACTTGGGACGTGTCCAGGGTGCACGTCTCCTCAGGTACCGCTGGACATGGCACCAACGACCTGGAAACGAAGAAGCCGTTAAAGATGATGGATGGATCTATCCATGTATTTTTTATTTATTATTTATTTTCTGGTGAACAACGATTCAGACATTTGCTTCAAACGGAGCGGACAGTTGGATGGAAACAGTTTTACTGGCAGTGTCTGTTGAGTTCGCACGATTTCTGTCACACGTTCAGTCGTCTGTTGGTGACACGTGCACTGTGCTTGGAAACTATTTGATGTTTTAATAAGTTATTCATGTAGTTTTTTCACACTCATGCCAAGCTCAAATGTTTAATTGTCCAGTTTTGATAGTGGCGCCGTGATCGGTCACGTTTTACTCCAAACGTCTGCCTCTCTCTCTGAGGAGTTGATGTTCGACGCAAACGTTGTAAAAATGTGAAATCTCCACTGTTGAGTCTGATCACAGTTAACAGAAAATATGTGAATTAATTTATTCACGAGAACAGGACATGAACGACACAACTATTTTAAACAACGAGTTGTTACTTTGTTGAATGAAATGACATTTTATGGTTCCAAGATTAAAAAATGTGGTAAATGTTTTATTGTGCGGACAGTTTGATCAAATATTTTGTCACTTTGAACTTGAGGGAAGTTGTGATGACTCATTTTGATTAATTTTAGGAATTAATTTGTTATATGAGAGTCCAGCAGATTCTGTGATTATGCAGCAACATTTTTGCACTCGCTAACTTTCCTGTGCAGCAAAAACAAAGATTCATTGTTTCGGCTCGTCTTGTTTTCTGTACCGTTGTGACGATTTTTGCTAAAAATCTTGCTCGGCAACTTGTAATCCAAAGTACAAAATATACTTTAATCTCTGGCACTAACTGGTTGTTGTTTATGTTTGCAAATGATAATGACAATCTAAAATTATACACAATAATGTACTTTTAACATCCTTTTTGTAGTGCGGAGCTGAAAAGCAAAAATGTTTCCTATGAATTTGTTCACCTTGAGACTGTGTTGGAAAAAAAATATAAAGTTATGACTTTAATACTAAAAAACTGAACCAAGTGAAATTATTGAATTGATCTGAACTCTTAGACAATTATAAACAAATATGATTTGGGTGTTTTTCTTGTTTCCCCCTAAAAATAGTTTTTTTTTTGTTCAGGTTGTTCGTAAATTATTTAACTTTTCTTGTAAATGATGTTTAAGTTAATAAAACTTGCCATAAGGAAGTTACAGAAATGACCAAAGTGTTTTGTGGTTTCTAAAATGCACAAAATCTACACAGGAAATGACAAAAACGAGCTGTTGACTATTAAAAACTAAAAAACGAGCTGTTGACTGTATTAAAAACTGAAAA
>NC_056512.1:45679418-45693107 GCF_014905685.2 Nematolebias whitei | reverse complement strand
AAACGAGCTGTTGACTGTATTAAAAACTGAAAAACGAGCTGTTGACTGTATTAAAAGCAGAAAAACGAGCTTTTGACTGTATTAAAAACTGAAAAACGAGCTGTCGCAGCAGTCGGACACAGCTTGAAGTTGTAGTCGAGCCCTTGTTTGCAGTTCAGTAGCAGCTTTGTGACTCTGTGTTTTACGTCCCTGCAGCTGAGCCAACATGGGGAACTTTGCAAGCCTTTTTAAAGGACTGTTTGGCAAGAAAGAGATGAGGATCCTGATGGTTGGACTAGATGCTGCTGGAAAGACTACCATCTTGTACAAACTCAAACTGGGAGAAATTGTTACCACCATCCCTACCATTGGTGAGTCATGTCATGCGTTGTTAGACTAAGACCTCCATAAGCTGATTTGTTGGTGTCCATGCATCGTTTCCTCTCTTTGTTCTCAGGGTTTAATGTTGAGACGGTAGAATTCAAGAACATCAGCTTCACAGTTTGGGATGTTGGTGGTCAGGACAAGATCAGGCCCCTCTGGAGACATTATTTCCAAAACACGCAAGGTGAGACCGATGTGATGTTTCTGTTCTGTCCGTCCGTTTTGAATCCGAGATGTTTGTCTGTCTCTCATGTACGAACGGTCGTCTCTGTTTTCAGGCCTCATCTTCGTAGTGGACAGTAACGACAGAGAGAGAATTGCAGAAGCGAAGGAGGAGCTGATGCGAATGCTGGCTGAGGACGAGCTGAGGGACGCCGTGCTGCTTGTGTTTGCTAACAAACAGGTGAACTTGTGTTCCTTTAAAAACACCATGTTGATTATTAGGTAGGTTTGACAGTTCATGTACACAGGTGGCTAATTTGTGGTACCCTTCCACAGCAATATTAAACCCCCTGATGTGACTGGAGTCAAGAAGCTCCAGTTTGTCTCATCAGTCCCAGATATGGTAGAACATTTTCTGTCAGTGGTGGGGCCATCATGTGTTCTCCACCAGAGTCCATTGTCGTTTAAAGTGTGATCAGAATAGCTTTGAGTTATGCTTGAATGTTTTTTGGACGTTTCTTTGGCTCTTTTTCTACCGTCTGCTCTCTTTGTTGGCAGCTGTAGTTAGAAGAACAAGAAGCTGCAGCAGGTGGTCCTGCAGCTTGTAGCTTTTCATATCTCTAGTCTTCTCTCTGAGCTCCTCGGAAAGCTTCCACCTTCTCTGCTCCATGTTCAGCACGGAGCAGTAACAAACTACCCAGTGGCACGTTCGTCCCATTAAAAAGGCTGAATGGTTGAAAAGCTTCAAGGCACCTGTGGTACTAATTCAAGTCCAGCAGTTTGAAATATGAACGTGTTGCACAGAAAAATGACCTTTAAAGTACCAACATGTCCGTCTATATTGTTTTAGCACGTCTGCGTAAGGTAAACCGTCTCTTTTCACATTTTTGCAAACTTGCTCACACTAAAGCATGCACCGTACTTTCTGCCGTATAAGTCGCATCAGTCCAAATATGTTGAACAAAGTATAAAAATCAAGACAAGAATTTAACAAGATTAGCACTTAAAAACGATTTGTTTGCTCAACATTATAGTAAAGTTGTGTCTCAGTTGAACTTTTCCTTAATAAATGCACTTTAACGGTGAAATCAGCTGCATTGCTCCGGGTCGGTGCAGTGAAATTAAGCTGATTTGACGGTTGTTCCAGGCGAGTTGGATGAAGGTGCCTCTATGGTAAGCCTGTTGTGTCATTAATAGCCACCTTTACCTATTACATGACACAACGGCATGCCATACAACTCGAGTGCCATTTAGTGGCTGAAAAATACGGTTGATCTGTAGACGTCGTTGCACATGGACAAAGTACAGGAGGAGTTGTTTAAAGGTGTAGAACAGAGATTATGCTCCCAGTATTTGTGTTAACAGACTAATGCAGATGATTGCATGAAGCTGATCATGAATCTTGAGTCCTGCTCTAGTTGGGCAGGTCTTCTGTATAACGTTATGACCACTTTTCTATTTCAACTCCACAATAAAATCAAAGCACGTCCAAAGTGAAGATCTTGCTAACGTTTCCCCGTTTTTGTCATTTTGTGGTATTTTTATTTTAGGACCTGCCGAACGCCATGAACGCTGCTGAGATCACAGATAAACTGGGCCTGCACTCCCTCCGTCACCGTAACTGGTACATCCAGGCCACGTGCGCTACCAGCGGGGACGGGCTCTACGAGGGTCTGGACTGGCTTTCAAACCAGCTAAAGAACGCAAAATGATTCATGGGTCCACCTCCACCGTCAGCTCTGCGGTGTTTGTTTGGGAGTCGGCACTGGTCCTGGTCTCAGTCTTTCCTCGCCGTTTCTTTTCCTCTGAATAATTTGTCCAGTGCCGCTCTGCATCCGTGTACTGTTTGTGCGTGTGTTGGGTAAGTGTGAGTGTTTGAATGGGTCTGTGTGGAGCTAAGTGGGAGCAGCCCTGCTGTGCCTTGAACACAGTGCGCTCTGTCCACTCGTTCCTCCAGCATCAGAGGCGCTGGTTTCCACGAAGCATAAACCAACGCACCGTCCCGAGTGCTTTCTTCAAAGAATGTTTAAGAGAAAACAAACCAAATGACAAGAAATGTTTTTTTTCATTGTTAGGTACATTTAAGCCTTTTGATATCAGTTTCCAACAGTCAGCTGTGGAACGTCAACCATCCTGGAGCAGTCGGTGTTTCTTGAATTAGTGCAGCTTTATGAAAAAATAAACCTCCAAAAAGCCGATGATGTTACAGACGTCAGTTTGCAGAGTCCTACTGGTCATGGGTTCCACATGTGGAGTTTGTTTTTCTTCTAGTGTTTAGGTCAAACGGTCCGGTGCGGTTGGATGTGGTGAAGGCAATAAAAGTTTCAGCGCATGTTTACATATTTGGAGGAGTGAATCTCTTGCATGGTTTGTCGTTTCTGTCCTGGAGGCCTGTGTGGGCTTCAGCTTTTCATTCCCATGACGAGTTGCTCCCACTCGTGCTCTTTCTTTACTGGTAGACGCTTTTTCTCTTGTAAGTAGTTCCTTGGCTAAGGTCTGTCTTCTTATTTGTTCTTAATTTTTATATTACCATTATTCCACGTGTGACCTGGTTTACTTTAATACGACTTGCCAGGTGTGCTGTCCTTCCTGAGTAAAATGCTCTTGGGACCAAATGGTTGGCTTTAGAAATGTCTCGTTGTTTTCAGGTCAGTTCTGGATTCATTTGCAGAAGCTTTTGTATCTTCGGTGGGTGCACACATGCTTTCAGCTGCGTTGTTGGTGCTGTGATAGATTGCACTTTTTGAATCGGAAGTGTTTCAGACACATTTAACTTGTCAGGCTTTGTGCTTCAGGCTGGGTACGTCCTCCGTTTGGCATATCATGCAATTCAACCATTTGTATGACCGCATCAGCTTGCACAACACTGACGTGTGTGATGACGGCCGTTCCGTCGCTCTCCATTTCTCGACACCAGCAGATCAAAGAATGTTGCTTGAGTTTAACCAGAATAGTTTCCCCTCTCACACCTGTTCTTGCCCCGAAGGCTTCTGTGATTTAAAATAAAGCGTGAAGACGACTGCACAGTTATTTTACAGTGACCTCAGCAGGGAGCGTTGAACCCCTTCTTTTCTACAACTGGACATTTTCTTTGAAAGTTGCAACAGAACAACTGTTTTTTGTTTTTGTTTGTCCTCCTTTTACAGTATTCCTTAAACAAATGTTAAGTTTTTTAAGAACAAGCAGAGGCAAAAAAGTTTCAAAAAGTAATACTGTAAAAGTGTTTGAAATTGACTTATTCTGTCGTCCTTCCGCCAGATGTGAAGCTTTAGTTTGCAAAATTCTGTGTACAAATGACGTATTTCTTTTTCTTCTTTTGCCTTTAAAACAATTCATCCTGTAACCTCTGATAAATGCACTATAATAAAGAGAGTATCTATTATAAAGTGTTGTCCTTCTTGGCAGTTTAATTCTTTCATGCTCCTGTTAGAAAGTCGTATTTGTATTGATCACATGATTATCAAATATAAGAGCATTTAAATTAAAGGCTTGGCAGTCACTGAATAATTCTAAATGCAGGGACTTCAAAAGATAAATTGTAATCGATGACTGGTTCCTTGACTTGTACTTCCGCACCGTCTCCAGCAGAGGGCGCGCGTTCAAACAGTTGCACATCATCGATTATCAGAAGAGAAGTCGTCATGAGACGTCATCACCTTGTTTCTTAGATTGGTTTAGATTTGTAAGAGGACAAAAATCAACCTGTAAACTTGTTGCACATGCCGTTAGAGATCAGAAGTCATTTCTGTCCAGTGTTTGCAGGACACTTTCTAGAATGGTTTATTTAAAAAAAACATTGTTTGGACGTAGAAGAGTGGAGATGAAGGTAAATTTAAAAATTAACATCCCAGCACACTTCACATTCCTCTTGTTTTCTGCAGCATCTTAAATACAGGTGGCTGATTCTCCCATGAGTTGTTACCTTGGCAACAGCGCTTTTTGTACTTACGCAGCGACTGTAAGGGAAATGTGTTAAAGAAGTGCAGGGTTCTGATAGGAGTTTGTATTTAGCTGAAAGAACACACGGATTAAGATTGTCTGTCTTTAATTGGCTGAGCATCCTTTAGTCAGAGGGCAGACTGCATCATGTCCTCACATCGAGCTGCCTGTCTCTCAAGATCTTTGATGGTCTTATCTGGTAAAGTGTTCAAGATCTTTGATGGTCTTATCTGGTAAAGTGTTCATTATTTTACCTCATGGATTAATTCAGTTTGAGTTGTGTCTTCCAAATGCATTCGAGGCTCTTTAACATTTTTATATATTACGAGTCCCATTTCTTTGACTTGGTCTTTCTCACGTTTTAGAACATGATTCACGCACGCACACACACACACACACACACGCACACACGCACACACACGCCACTTGACCTTTAACAGGTGCTGTGCACTCATTCTCACCTAAAAAGTGACAATATACACTCTTTAGTTTCACAGCACATTAACCCTTCACTCACCCTAAAATGAGACTTTCAGCATCTCTTTGTGTCCTGAGTTACCGGTTCACATGTGTCCAGCTGTTTATTGGTATTTAATTGGCTAATGGCACATCTGTTATCATGTCTTTGCCCGTGTCTCTGTGTTTGTCTGTTCTGTTAATGTAATATCCAATGAACCAGTGGGTGGATGTATTGAAACTGTCAGGCAGTAAAACATTTACAGCTCGCTGACATTTGGAGTCAACTCGGTTCAGCTAATAAAAATGATAAAATATCAACAACTTTGTCAGTTTTTGAAATATTGAGCTAATTTTGGTAGTAGCTGAGAATCATTCTCAACACACGTGCTGAGTGCTGACTCATCTCACAAGAGCTGACAGTATCACATGCCACGGTGCAACATAATTAATTTATTTTTTAATTCAAGCTTTATTTATACAGACTCACCTCATTGAGCCACGGGGCCTCAGTTACAAGAGGGACCTGTTCCAGCAGAACAGAACATATAAAGCGCAGACAACAACAACAGTAGACCATGACGACAATAATCTACAGTAAAATGCAGTTCAAATAAGAGTAGTGTATAAAACAATAAACCAGAGTGCCATAAAACAGGCTAAGAAGGTCTGACCCCAAAACTACAGCTCCATCCTCAAGATAAAATGATCTCAGTCTAAAAGTCTGAACGAATGGAAGATGATATGAATTCAGGGAAAGCAAACACTTCCGTTTGGACTATATTTGCAGGAATAATACAACATTTTCTATTTTTTGTATTCGTATACATATCAAGTCATTTTGGAGGCTGCAAAAAGTCAACCATTTTTTTTTAAAGAAAAGAAAACCAACATAATCCATTAAAATACCCCCCCCCCCCCCCCTTTCATTTTGTTGTTCTATCCGTTTTATAACCTTAAACCTGACAGGTCACTGGGAGGTTTAACTGGAAGGTTTAACTGGGAGGTTTAACTGGGAGGTTTAACTGAGGAACTGGTGGATCAGGCAACAGATGACCCCCTGACTCAACCATCCAACATTCATCTGCAGCAACAAACTAACATGGCACGAGTTACCTGTGACTTCTCTACAGACCCAGTCATTGTGCACATTACGCTGTCTGTAATTTTGAATAATGACCTTTACACGTGTAGTCCAATGCATTTATATTGAACCGATAGTCTTTTCACTGATAACATGGATCTGTACACACATGCAGTCCAGTGCATTTATATTGAACCGATAGTCTTTTCACTGATAACATGGATCTGTACATTTCTTGTGTCCCTGATGACCTCCTCCCAGAGGAGACCTGCACTGCACCATTGCTTTTCATCGATCTTGCATAGTTTAGGGACACTGGAAATCGATTGTACAAGACAGGAAAATAATATATTTGTTTCAAGCTTCAGAAGATTATATTGCATATAATTGATCAGCCTTTATTTAGAATTTAAATCTATATTTTCCCCTCCACAATAGATGTATTAATGTAAAACTTTAGTGGTCACTGTCATTTGCTGGCATGTAGAAGTCACAGAAGGTGCACAGCGGTGCTCTTGCAGCTCAGCTGGTGTTTTAAATCCTGACCGTCCCCCCCCCCCCCCCCCCCACACACACGCCAAATTAAAGAGTTCACCAGTGACTACACATTTTTTTTAAGACTGGTAATTTCTGGCCTTTCACATCGCCATGGAAACAGGATTCACTGCTTCATCAGCAGCGGAGGGGCCAAGCGTACTTTGGTTTCACACAGATGGACGAATGCTTTTCAGCAACAAGCTGAATATTTTCATGAATAGATAATTATAAAACACATTTGTCTGCAGATACAGGACTGCACTGGATGGAACTGAACAAAAGAACATGATTAGCCTACATGCAATCAGAATTGGACCTGTTTATTCTTTGCATAGCTGCCTGAAATGACTTTTGTTTTGCACTGGCTTTATGTAGATCCTTTAATAAAAAATAAATAAAATCTGTTAAAGCAGACGTACAACTGATCATCGTTTTGTATGTGGATGCAAATGAGGAACTATCAGCAAAACATTATTTTAAAGTAAACTTCAGTGGCATTAGATTTCTTTGATGTATTCTCCATTTTCCTAATGGAGTCTGAAAATAAATAAAAGAATCACAGAACGCATCTTTAACTGAGCAGCAAATAAGCCCTTAACAGAGAACAGCAGCCGGAAGTGGATTGATTTATCTCAAAAGTGGTGAAAACGATCGATCCCACTCAGTTCAAAATAAACCAACAACATCGAAGAAGTAAAACGTGTAACTATTTTCAAGTTGCGTCAACGCGTACTGATTTAAAAACTGAGCATGCACCAGGAGATTTAAAAACTGTTCACTTCTCCTTTCCTGCTGCTTTGCGCGCACTCCCGAGCTGGGGGAGACAAATTCTCGGGGTTACTTAATTTGACGCAACACCGTCACGGCACGCGCTGTGACGTAAATCCAACGCACCTGTTTTAAGACCTTCAAAATATTACATAATGTATTTAGTTTTAAACATGTTTTAATTTTTGTTTTCTATATATGATGTTCTTCTTTGCGTCAACTTTATTTTCAAGCGAAAGGTTTGAATGTTTTGGTGAGTAAGTGTTTATTCTGCTGTTAGCCTGTTAGCTGGTTTGTTGTTAGCTAACAGTTTTTTCTGTTTGTTTACAAACATGAACAGAAAATAAAATAAAAATAGCCACTTTAAGCTGATTAATATGATTTGAAATACTGTTTCTAAACTAATAATACTCAAAACAAATGGACTTTCCGAGTTAGAAATGCCTTTTAATGTTTACATGTCATATTAAATTTTAATAAAATAGATGTCACGATCTGCCACAGCCAAATAACCTTTGTAAACACAAAATATGCTATAATTTATATTTTACAAATATTTAGCTCAAAAGGTGTAATATCTGAGTTATTCAACTTCTCGTTGAGTCACGAGGCCTCATTTTCAACAGAGACCTGTTTTAGACAAACATACAGACAATTTAATTTAGTTATTCATGTTTGTACAGACAACAATAAACAGCCATAAAATACATATAAAATACAAGTTGCCTTTAAACACAAATTAAAGTCAGGTTACTTTATAAAACAAGGTAAATTACTTTAAACAGGAGCACGTCTGCAGTGATTTATCCACAATGTCACATGAGGTCATAGAATAAATATTAATGCTTGAAGATGTTTACAGCTTTGTTTGTTGACAACATATAACAATTAATGAATAAATTAGTTTGCTTTAAATGCTTAACATACTTTAGAGTGAGTATTTTAAAGAAATGTCCCGCGGTCTGCGTCTTGTGAGCAGTTCTCGGTTCTGGGCCAGTTCTTCGGTTCTGGGCCAGTTCTTTGGTTCTGGGCCAGTTCTTCGGTTCTGGGCCAGTTCTTTGGTTCTGGGCCAGTTCTTTGGTTCTGGGCCAGTTCTTTGGTTCTGGGCCAGTTCTTGGGTTCTGGGCCAGTTCTTGGGTTCTGGGCCGTGTTGCAGAACCTGCTGTTAGAATCTGGAGCTGAAGTTGCTCTTGCAGCCGTTTCTTGCTCGCTGTGACTGAACGTGGGTCAGCGACTCCAGTGGACTTCTCCTCGCCATGTTTTTTATTTTCTCAAGGACGAGCGATGTGAGCGAGCACAACAACAGTGCAGATCGTCACTTTTATTTTAAGACCATTAACTGTTCCTTCATGACTGTAGAAGTGTCCAGCCAAGTTCACACATCAAGTGAAGATCGGTTAGTTTCATTCATGTGAATATTTATATCTTTCGCCTTAGACGGTGTTTGTGGTCTGAACGGGAACGTGCACCAACACACATGCGGCTGTGTGCATTGCTTCATGTACTTTGTGTTTACATGATTTATCTGCAGTGACCGTTACTTTTGCAGTGATACGGTTGGAACACCTCCATCCCCTGCCCACAGCCACGCTGTCACTTGTGGCCTCCTTAACCTTCTTTTATAACCCTAGATGACCAGAATTCGTTGAAGCGAGGCAGATGACTGTAGCTAAGAATGTGCTAAAGGGTTTCTAGGTCGATGAGCTCACGCAGCAGATCTGGAGGAGGAAGGAGGACAAACCAGGGCAAACCTGCTCCTTTGTCTCCTCTGGGACAACCTCGACTTTCTTCCAGGAACACAGAACAAAAATGGGTAAAATGAAAAATGAAAGTCAGTATTAGATTGAGCGTTTTGATAACGCACCCCGCAGTATTCTCCGCTCTGAAGCCAAAAATAAGCAGGAGAAACTGTGGCAAAGTGTCCTCGTCATCTCCTTGAAACTTCTTACTCAGCAGGTTCATCTCAGCAACGAGCAGAACAACAGCAGCCTAACTCAGTTTCACTAATCATGTTTTGTAATCAGCTGAGAATGTAAACTGCAGCGCATTCTGTTTGAGAACCTCTGCAGCAACGGTGTCGCCCACTATTATCTCTGTAACTCAGCCAGTTTCACAGATAATGACTTGTCGTGGTAGTGGCTGACCATCATCCTCAACACGTTCTCTGAGTGCTGCTAACAGACCTCACTGTGACCGTGCACGCTGTCGTTTACAGTGTTTGACTAGAACAGCTATAATGCTGTTTCTTCTCATCATAAAATGAACTTAGTCTAGGCCTGTCGCGATAAAACAAATCAATTAATCACATGATAAATTAAATTTATCAACCTCGTTTTCATTTATCGGCTTTATTGTTTCTTCGTCTTTCTACTGAAGACACTGGAGGACAAAAGATCAACTCCGGTTCTTCACTGACCCCTCCCTTTCTCTTTTCTCTTTAAAATCTGTTTTAACGTCCAAAATCGTGTTTTTGGACGTTAAAAGCAGCTAATCTCAGAAGCTAAGCTACGAGCTAACCTAACAGGCCGAACACGGGGGGGACCTCCGTCTTGTCGAAGCTCCAAAATTCACAGTTGAAACTTGTGCCTTCGTGTAAAACGTTGTTTTTCTCTGCAAAAAGAAACTGAGAACTCGTTTACTGATTATTTATTAAAAGCTTTGTGTGACAAATGATAAAGAGCTCAAACCACACCGAGCATCCGCCATTTTGAGAACTGAAGAGAGACAGCCCATGTCACGTCAAGGTGCCTCCCTCCCATTGTTCTTAAAGAGACACGCTGCTCGCTCCCTCACTATCCATCCTTTGGTTCAAACAGTCTATACTGCCGTCCAGTGGTCAAAAAAGGTACTACACGCAAAACAAATGAACCAACATTTTCTCTTAAATTTTACAATAATTACTAATTATTGTCAAATTTCAAACAATATTATCGTTTATCGCAATAATTTCTGAGATAATTAATCGCCCAGTAAAACTTGTTATCGTGACAGGCCTAACTTAGTCTAAAACTCGGGAGGCGGAGGGCGATGATGTGAACATCATCTTCATCACACACATGTGACAGCTAAAAAAGCTGCTGCTGAGTATAAATATTGAAATCCTTAAACGAAATTAGAAGTATTTTTTATTATGAGATGAAAACCCAGAAACTCCTCCCACCTCTGGAATATATCTGAGGTTTATATCGCAGAGGTGTCGTTCAAAGACTTGGAGCTCTCGACCGTGACCTCTCGAAGTAGCTTCAAACATCTGTTCAGTTCCTGACAAGAACCAATGCAGATGTGTTCCTGTTTTTAGTTTTCTACGCCGTCTCCTAATTTAGCTGATTTTTTTTGTTGCGTTTCTTTCTCCTTTTTAATTATTCTTCTGTTTTCAGTTGTAAAAAAACCTTTGTATGAATCATTTGTGAATGTCTGTTGTTGTTGTTGTTGTTGTCGTTGTTGTTGTCATCACTTTGTTAAACTCCAGGTCTCTTGTAAATGAGTCCCCGAGGCTCAATGGGACTAACATGTTTAAATAAAGGTTGAATGAATGAATTCTCTCCTTTGTTTTTGTTCTTGACTCTAGTAATCTCATATTAAATGCAAATAATTTATAAGTAACAACCATTTGTCAAAACATTATTGTGTTTTAAGATAAATTCATTCTCTTTTAGACAAATTGTGTTTAGCTGCTTTTGTATTTATGCGTTCTGTATTTTTTGGATTATAAAGCGCATTAAGTGAAACAAAACAGATAAGTCAAACTTTATTCAACTCATTCACAATAACCAGATAAAACTGATTCGAGGTCAGTAAGCACAACCAGAATTAACACTCAGTCAATTTTTGAGAAAATTAAAGTATTTTAAGTGCGTCTTGTAGTCTGAATAACACTGTTTTTAAAGATGTCATGTAAAGAGTCCTGTGAATGTCTGGCCCTTACTTTGAGTCATGACTTTTGCTTTTGCAGGGATTTGCCATCCTGATGTCGGCTCAGGTGATCTCATGCATTCCTTCTCAGAGCTGGCGAACATCTGGCAGATCTTCCAGAGTGCTGTGTAAGTTACTTGATCATATATTATTCATCATTCTCATCATCACTGAAGAGACCTTGTATTCTCTACTTGTCTCTCCAACCTCTTAACTTCCTAATTCACGGATACCTTTTAGCCTTTATAGCAAAGGACAATCTGTTCTCATTCCCAGGGTGTCAAATACTAATTTGTCAAAGCCATTAGCTTCACTGAGATATACAACCTGTGTCCTTGGTGCTGGCGCCATGCATGTACCAGCCAAGGCCATATTTGAAAATGAAATCAGTTTCTCTTTGAGGATAATTGAATTCCTCTAAATGGTTAATATACCTCCTGCTTTATACCTTCTGAAATATCACGTTTAAGTCCAGCTGTGTGTGCATAACGTTAATGTCAGCCTCATTAGAATGTGTTTGAAGCTTTGCGTCACCGTCTAGCAGCTAGTTGTACATGTGGGGGTTTTCTGCCGGCTTGATTTGTGGTGCACGCGTCTGCCAGTGTACAATGTGCAAATGTCTTGAGCAATGCCTCAGTTCTTCATATTTTACCCCAAGAAGCCACTTTAATCTTTTGAAGTGGTCTCAAAGAATACTGCTTCAGGCTTTTTTAAATATGTTTCAAAGTTTTCTTTTGAGGTTTAGCAGCTTTTTCACTTATTTCAGTCCAGTACCTGACCATTTTAGAAACATTGTATTATTAGAGCCATTCACCTTTGACCTGTGAATCCTTCAGGCTTTAAAAGTGCCCCTAGACTCAAAAGAAGAACCGGTGTTGTATCAACACAAAACAGATAACTCAGAAAATTCAATTCAATTCAAAAATACTTTATTAGTCCCAAAAGGAAATGAAATGTTGTTGTAACTCATTATCCTCATTTCATTAAGAGATGTTAAAGATACTGATGGCTGTACACAGGAAGGTCTGTCCCACAGCAGATTCAAAGAAACTGGCCGCAGATGCCGTCCAGTCTGTCCACCCAGACTCGGCTGGCCTCTTGGTTCACCTGGGCTGCAGGACTGTCTGAATACTGGGCTGACCTCCTCCCAGAATGATGGCCTCTCTTTCCAGCAGCTGCCGAGCTCCTCATCACTGCGTCAGCCGGCCGGGGGACAATCCTGACCCTTCTGCTGTCACGAGCCGTTTCCTGCCAGTTCCAGGATCTCAGTGGTCAGGCACTTGAGCACAGCCGGCAGGTAGACGGGAATGCATCCACGGCATCTCCTTTTTAACTCATTTGAGATTTGGGGCTGTAGTTGAGATATTATTTGAGCTTTTGAGATGTTAATCAGCTGCTCCTGGTTGTAAAAAAAAAAAAAATCACCTTATTGTCCAAAACTAAAAAAGTTTCAGTAAAAATCCTTCGAGCTGCACAGCATCCAGTACCAGAGGAAACAGTCATCCCAGAAAAAAAAGATGAGCGGTGCAATTCTAGAACACGTTTTTCTTTAAAAAGACTATTTTAAATTAAATCATTAGGCGATCGTTAGCAGCTTATCAGAAAGGCACAGTTTGTTCCCATGTCTTTGCTTGAATTCACAGAAAATACTAAAAACACAAAGAACTGAGAACTGGCATACAGTACATGATCAACTGAAGGACGATGCGTTTCTTATCTTCATACATGAATCCTTGCTGGGTTTTTCATCCTGTTCACGACATAACTTTCAAATATTATTCATCTGTATGTATTTTTAGGTCCGCCACTTTGTCCTCTAACTTTCTACTTTGTAAGCACTCGCTGCTCAATTTGCCACCATGGTTACATACAAGGACTGGACATAAAATGAGTGAAAATGCATCTTTAGTTTAGTAAACATCTCTGGAAGACCTTCAGAAAGCCTGAAGAAATATTGATCCAAACCACTTTAGAACGGCTGGCTCCTTGGAAGCAACGTATAAGGAAGCTAGGGTTCCATTCAGTACAGTATATACACATGAAAGATGTGTTTCATCTCCATTCTGATGGGGTAGAAAGGTGTCCACACTATTTGTTTCTTTATTTAAAAATCACATTTTTCTTCCCAAAGAAAACATTTATTTTTCCTCACTCACTGATTAGTTTCAGGCTTTTAGAGATGATATATACCATATTTTCTGCCATATAGGTCGCTCCTGAGTACAAGTCGAATTTATTATGTGTCACCGCAGACCTGTCACGTTTATTATACATTTATTTAATGGTCAAAATGGCTTCATTTCACCTGGGTGGCACCGCTCCATCCGTCCGTCCATCCATCCATCCATCCATACATACATCCATCCATCCATCCATCCATACATCCATACATCCATACATCCATCCATACATCCATACATCCATACATACATCCATCCATACATACATACATACATCCATACATACAT